>NC_139162.1:22587043-22908088 GCF_964270905.1 Leucopleurus acutus
GTCAGTGGATTGACTGTCATTGTAGTATTCAAATATGTGTATGGTAAGGATTCAAATTTCACAGAGGAATGGGAGTCATTGACTTCCAATTTCCCTTCTAAATGCTTGGATAGTATGATTTGATGACTATATTGAACCCTCTTTTCAGAAAAAATAAACACAAAAGTTACAGAAGAATATAATTTTATAAGTATTCTCCAGATGGTACACATGAAACACTTTTCCCAAGTTAACACATCTGTGATTCATCTCATGAGAAAAAAAGAGTATTTTTCATGAGGTACTTGCCAAGTTTTATGACAGTCCTCTCAGGAATGTCATTCTACCTATTCTAGTTATTACCACCGACAGGTTGTATTTGGAGGCACTACATGAAGACATTGTCTCTGTTGCTGGATATGAATAAATAATGAGGCATTTAAGTAATGGCAATATCAAGGCTTTAACAAGTCTTGGTAACCTTTTATTTAGTTGCTCTAAACTTCCATTTTTAACATCTATTATAGTGCTTTCTCGTAACATATTTAAGATGTCTTGATGAATTAACAAAGGAATGAATTAATGTACATGTAACCCTTGGTAAATGCATATTTATTCACTTATTCCTCAAACAATTATTGGGATTCCACCTTGTTCCAGGCCCTGAGATGGAGTGGCATGAGATGTTTTTTTTAAATATTTAATAAAGAAAGATACAAGATTTACCCTAAAAGAAATACTTGTCTAGCAGGCATGTGGAGAGACGTGAAAGTGAGAGGACGTGGATGTGAGTAGTTGCTATACAAAGTGGATATAGTAAGTGCCATTAGAGAAGTTTATATAAAAGTTGTGAGAAGTCAAGAAATAGATGCTAATTCCATCCTTAAAATAAATTGTGCTACATATCACCAGTGAATATTCTGAATACAATGTTGATTAGTTTATGATTGTTCTTCCTGTTTTTTGTTTTTTCCCCTTTAGAATTTGTTTAGAAATGGAGTCATAATTCTAGTTTTTCCCTTTGCTTTCTCAGCAATAATATATAATTTCTTAGAAAATTGATTTTAGTAGTAGACCAGCCTTTAAAAAATGTGTTACAAGTATATTAACTATGCAATTCACATCCGTTTAGTATCTGCCAAACATCAGGTAAACCAAATTCTACCTCCTGAACTGGATTACACAAAAAGACAAGAAGTGTTCTGTCTTTTTTTTTTTTCTTTTTGTCACTACACACAATCCCTAAAATAGCCTCTCTTTCAGGTCAGAATTGTCACAACAAAGTTTTCAATTGCTTTCCAGGCACGTATTAGAGTTACAGAAGATTTTCACATAATTAAAGTTGGGTATTTCCAGAGAGATCAAAAGGGACGGCGAAGTGGAGAGCAGATGCGCCAGCCTTCTTGGGGGATCTGAGAATGCAGTTAACCAGCAAATGAGCCCTAGTAGAGCCAGGCTTCCTGAACAGATGAGCACAACAAAAGCCACTGAGAAATGAGGTGGCCAAGGGCCACTCCTGAATGGAGTGTGCACAAGGGCATCTGCCCTTGTTCTTGAACTTTAGGAAGAGAGGGAGATTCAATAGAGACAGCAGAGTCAAAACAATTATGCAAATATAGGAGACTCCAGGAGGAGATTAAAGATGAGACTGCTTTCACAAAGTCTCTTGCAACGGTAGAGATTTTCTCTTTTCTCTCTCAGTAGCACCAACTTAGGGCTGAAAAAGATGGATGGCAACAGAAGCAACTCAAGCAAAATTATAGAGCATCATGGCTTAATCACTTGACATTAGTCATATGGCAAATTTAAAAGCTACTTCAAGAGGGGACAAAGTCACAGTCACAGAGTTGTCTTAACTTTGTCAATTAGTAGCAGAGTGAGTGAGAACTGGTTACTTAAACTATCTGAACTTCTACTCTCTCATTTTTAAAATACCAGTAATAATAATAATAGTTGTAGTAGTGGCAGCAGTAGTGATAGTAGTAAAAATAATTTTTAAAAGACACTTTCCTTACAGAGCTATTATGAGGATTAGAGGTGAGTGTCTCAACCACCTGGATCATGGCATGGATTTATTAGGTAACAGCTGCCATCATAAATCCATGGCAATAATTTATTCACCAAATATGTGTTAAGCCACTACTCATTACACACAGGATTTACAATGGTGTCATAACCTGTACTCTCAATTAATTTATATCTTGCAGGAAAGCTCAGAAAAGTTAACAGGTAACCCAGGTAAATGGGACACGTAACACAATCCTATGGCAACTTGAGGCTCCTGTTAGAAGTAGTGCTTGAATTGTTGGCGGGCATGAAAGGTGAAGGGGTTTGAGAAAAACATTAACCAGCAGAAAGACTTTAAAATAGCATGTGCTAACCCCAAGAGATAAAAGAGTATGGCTAAACCATATCGTAGTAGAGCAAGTTGCTTAAGCTTGTTTTCTAGACCTTGATAAATATTTGTTAGCTGCATGTCCTTGAGAAAGTAATTCTTGGGCATAGTTTTGTTATCAGTGAAAGGGGTATATTAATAATAAATTAAGAGTTACTGAGATATTAAAAGAGACATTTCATATAATGCCCCTAGTAAAATGTTAGCTATATTATTATTTTACCACCATTAGCATTGTTGCTATTAGCATATCATCATCATCATCATCATTACCATCATTCAGGGAAGTATAACATTTTGGCTGACAAGTAGAGTGCTTAATACAAAATCCCCATGCTGACTTGACACTCACATTTGTTCCTTATGGAAATGCATTCATCAGTATGACTTGCAGAAAAGATCAGATTGAGTCCTGACTCTTAAGATCTTTGCAAAACTCAAAACCCACTCCTCAAGTGTGAGTGTGTGTGTGTGTGTGTGTGTGTGTGTGTGTGTGTATATATATATATATCTCCCACTTCTCAAGTGTTGGGAACATGTGAGAAGTCTGATGACATTGCCCAGGACTCCTGGTACCTCTTATATACACCACAGTGACTTTTGCACTTACAGGTATCAATTGCAGCAGACATCTAGTGTCAAAACCAGGCACTGATCCCAGACATCAAGTTAAATGGGGGATTTTTCTACTCAGGCTCCAGAGGTCAGCAAATGGTACTTTCATACCTGAGCAACATAACAAGGAACTAAAAGTCTATTCTATTTTTTTTTAAATCAGAAAGAGAAACAAAATTAGAAATGAACTTGATCATTTTGAGACAAAGAGATGGAAGGGCATAAGCATTTCAATTTTGTTGACTGCTTTTTAAAAGTAATCATCATTCTTGAACCTCCTTTTAATTCTCAAAGAATTTGGATACTTTGAGAGGCATTGTATTTGTTTTATCTCTTTCTGAGGAATTCTATCCATACAGAAACGTGACCAATTGAAAATTACCTCCATTCCCAGGTAACTTATTTCTCCTTGCTTTGGTTTTATGTAACATAAATGTTTGGAACTTGACTAATCTACTTTCTGCATTACATTTACAAACTTATATTCTGCAGCCACATTTCCTGTGGTTAAATCTTGGCTCAGCCATTTGCTACCTCAGTAATCTTAGGCAAGGCACATACTACCTCTATGCCTCAATTTTTTAAAGTTTTTTTTTTTAATTGAAATATAGTTGCTTTACAATATTATGTTAGTTTCAGGTGTGCTGCAAAGTGATAGATAGATCTTATATATATATATATATCAAAATCCTTGTTGTTCATCTTTTTTTATATATAGTGGTGTGTATTTGTTAATCTCATACACCTAATTCATCCCCCACCACCACCTTCCCTTCTGGTAACCATAAGTTTGTTCTCCAAGTCTGTGAGTCTGTTTCTGTTTTGTAAATAAGTTCATTTGTATTATTTTTTTAGATTCCACATATAACTAATATCATGTAATATTTGTCTTTGTCTGACTTCGCTTAGTATGATAATCTCTAGGTTCAACTATTTCTTTATCAAACAGAGAAAATAATGACTCTTGATTAAAAAAAAAAACTTAGTAAACATTAAATGAGTTAGTCCATGCAAAATATGTATACCATTGCCTGGTACATGGTGAGCTAAATATGCTAATTATTCTATTTCTCTGGATAGGTTATTTTAAATTATTTTGTTTTTCCCATATGAAAAAGGGCTGTAAAACGTCTACCTGCAGCGTTATTGGGAAGAACACATATGATCTACAGTTAGTGTCATTTACATTTGTAAGTACATAGTCAATGAATGTTCATTTGCTTTATAAGCCATGCCAATATTCCTGGCTAAAGTGATATTTAATTTGAAACACACAGTTGATAAAATTTCAGATTTGGATGTTAAATACTTTTGAAAGAAAACCACACTTCTCTCAAAACTTAGCAATGTGATGCAACAATCCCCTTCTTTATACATGTAGATTTAATTAGTGGACTCAATTTTTCAAGCTTCCTTAGTAATTTTATAAATCCACACCCTTGCCATGGTCTCATGGCACACCATTCCAAGGGTCTGGGCTTGGCCGTGTGATTTGTTTAGGCCAATGGAATGTTAACAAAAACATGAAATTTATGTACACATTTTGGTTTGCCCTCTCGAGCCTTTACCATTCCCTTTAAAAATATCATGAGTAGCTACTGCTCCTCCAACCTGAGGCTGAGAATGAGGTACATGGAGCATAGCTACACAAGTTGACCATCACACCCATAAGCAAGTATTAAATTCTTCTTATTATATGCCAGTGAGTTTATGTCTTTATTTATTATGCAACATTTTGTGACAATGATTAACACTTCCACACCATTGACAATAAATACTGCTTCAGCTTCCAAGTGAGTTGCTTACACATTTTTGCTAAGATTACACTCTTTCATATATGGAGCCCAAATCAGTTTCCACATGTAATTTTGCCCTCAAGATCATTATAAAAAAAAGCTAACTCATAATTCTCTCAGGGTAGCAAAGAGGCTAAAGAGCAGAGGGAAATCTCTGAAAACATTGTAAGCCAAAATAACAACCCATTGTCACTTGAGGAAAAACATTACGATTGAATTAAACAATATCTACACTGAACGCTGGGGATAGAGTTTCTTTAGACATCAGGCCATTGACAATCACATGCATATATCAGGAAATTTAGAAGGCAATGTGCATACCCAAAGCAAGACATAGGCTTAGAAAAGACCTGAGAAGATATGAGCTTTCACCTCTGGTTGGTCTTTTTTTTTTTTTTTTTTTTTTTGGCTGCATTGGGTCTTCGTTGCTGCGTGCAGGCTTTCTCTAGTTGCAGCGAGTGGGGGCTTCTCTTTCTTGTGGTGCGCAGGCTTCTCATTTTGGTGGCTTCTCTTGTTGCAGAGCATGGGCTCTAGGCACGTGGGCTCTAGAGCACAGGCTCAGTAGTTGTGGTGCACGGGCTTAGTTGCTCCTCAGCATGTAGGATCTTCCCGGACCAGGGCTCGAACCCGTGTCCCCTGCATTGGCAGGCAGATTCTAAACCACTGTGCCACCAGGGAAGTCTCTCTGGTTAGTCTTTATGCTCAGAACAAGCAGCAAGTGAAGGCTAAGACTGAGTTTCAAATGGCCTTTGAAGCATTGAAGGAGTGTCCCATCTCAAAGCCAATGTACAAAGAGTGGGAGTGATGTATGTATGTATGTATCAATCTATCTATCTGACTGTTCTCTTTGGCTCTCACTTACTTTGTCTTTTTGCCTCCAGGCATTCAAAAAATTATCTGTCAAAACCCTAGCAAAGCACAAACTAAAGGAAGAGAGGCTTTACAAACCACACACAACAAAGAATACAGAAGTTTTAAAATATACCTTTTTTTTTTTTTAGGGTACTGCACTTTATTTAATTAATTTTTTAACATCTTTATTGGAGTATAATTGCTTTACAGTGGTGTGTTAGTTTCTGCTTTATAACCAAGAGAATCAGCTATACATATAAATATATCCCCATATCTCCTCCCTCTTACATCTCCCTCCCACCCTCCCTATCCCACCCCTCTAGGTGGTCACAAAGTACCAAGCTGATAGTCATACACACACGGACAAAATAATAACTAACACTAACAGTAAGCCACAAAAACAAAACCTGAGGAAGGAGAAGCATATGCTTTACACAGTTAACACATTATAATGTTTTCAATAACAAGTTATGAAGCATACAAAGACAGCAAAATAAGGCTCAATCACAGAATAAACAGAAACTGTCCCTGAGGAAGCAAAAGCATTAGACTTACTAGACAAATACTTTGAATCAAGTATCTTAAAAATGCTGAAAGAGCTAAAGGAAACCATGGACAAAGAGCTAAATGAAACAAGGAGAATGACAGCCCAATAAATAGAGACTGTCAATAAAGATATGGAAATTACAAAAAGAAATTCTAGAGATGTTAATTAAAATAATGAAAATTCACTATTCACCTGCAGGTTTAAATAGCATATTTTAGCAAGCAAAGGAAAGAATTTGTGAGCATGAAGATAGGCCACTTGAAATGATCAAGTCTGAGGAGTAGAATGAAAGAATAATGAAAAATGAACAGAACCTGAGACTAGTGGTGCAAGATCAGGTGCACTAATGTACACATAATAGGAGTCCCAGGAGGTGAGAGGGGATTGAAAGAGACAGGAAAACTTTTTGCAGAAATAATGTACACATAATAGGAGTCCCAGGAGGTGAGAGGGGATTGAAAGAGACAGGAAAATTTTTTGCAGAAATAATGGCCAGAAATGTCCTAAATTTGATAAAAGACACAAATCTATATATCCAAGGAACTCAATGAAATTTCAACTCAATCAAAATTGAAGTACTTTGATATAAATCTAACAATATATATAGGATCTGTATGAGAAAAAAAAAAAAAACTACCCAACTTGATGAAAGAAGTTAAAGAACTAAATAAATGGAGAGATATTTCATGTTCACACATAGAAAGACTCAATATTATCAAGATATCAGTTCTTATGAACTTGATGTATAGGTCTGATGCAATGCCAACCAAAATCCCAACAACTCATTTTGTGGATATCAATGAACTGATTCTAAAGTTTAAATGGAGAGACAAAAGCCACAGAACAGCCAACACAATATAGAAATAAAAGACCAAAAACAGATGGCTGATAGTACCAGACTTCAAGACTTACCATAAAGCCACATAAACCAAGAATTGTATTAGTGGTGAAAGAACAAACAGATAGATCAATGGAACATAATAGAGAGCCCAGAAATAGACACACACAAATATAAACTGATTTTTGACAAAGAGACAAAAAAGAATCTAAAGATTCTTTAAAAATTTATAAAAATGCTAACACTAATAAACAAATTCAGCAAAATTGCAGGATACAAGATCAGCACATAAAAATCATTTGTATTTCTATACATTAGCAATGAACACTCCAACAAGGATATTAAGAAAACAATTCTATTTACAGTTGCATCTAAGAGAGTAACATACCTGCGAATAAACGTAACCAAGGCAGTGAAGAATTTATACACTGAAAACTAAAAAACATTACTGAAAGAAATTAAAGGAGACCTATGTGAATGGAAAGACATATTGTTAAGATAGCATTACTAGCCAAACCATCTACAGATTCAAAACAATTCCTATTACAAGTTGAATGGCTCTTTTGTAGCAGAAATGGAAAACCCTATTATCAAATTCATATGGAATTTCAAGGGGCCCCAAATAGTCAAAATATACTGAAAAAGTAGAACAAAGTTGGAAGATTCACCCTTCTTGATTTCAAAACTTACTACTACAAAACAAGAGTTATCAAAACAATGTGGATAATCATATAGGTGAATGTAAAATCGGGAGTCCAGAAATAAACCCGTACCTCTATGGCCTATTGATTTTCTACAAGGGTACCAGGAACATTCAATGGAAAAGGAATAATCTCTTCAACAAATAATTATGGGATAACTGTGTTTTCACATGTAAGAGAATGTATTTGGAGCCCTACTTTACACCATATTTCAAAATGAATTCAAAATGGATCAATGACCTAACTGTAACAGCTAAAATTTAAAACTCTTAGAAGAAAACATAGGGGTAAACTTCATGACATTTGTCACATTCTTAGATGTGACACCAAAAGCACAAGCAAAAATAATAACAAAAAATAGATAATAGGTCTTTATCAAAATTAAAAACTTTTGTGCATTAAAGGATGTTTTCAAGAAAGTGAAAAAACAACTTTGAGAATGGGAAAATAATTTGCAAATATCTGATTTAATTTTCTAGTATCCAGAATATATGAAGAACTCCTACATCTCAACAACAAAAACAAACAACCCAATTAAAATTTTGTCAATGTACTTGAAGAGCCATTTCTCAAAAGAAGGTATATTAAAGGCCAGTAAGTACATAAAAAGATGCTTAACCGTTAGGGAAGTGCAAGTCAAAAGCCAAATGAGATGCCAATTTACACCCACTAAAATGGCTATCATTTAAAAAAAATGGAAAATAAGAAGTGTTAGCAAGCATGTGGAGGAATTGGAACCCCCATACATTGCTATAAAATGGAATATAAAATGTTGCAGCCACTGTAAAAAACAGTTTGGCATTTTTAAAAAAAAATAAATACAGAATTACTGTATAACCCAGGAATTCCATTCCTAGGTATATACCCAAGTGAGTAGAAAACAGGTACTCAAACAAATACTTGTTCACAAATGTTCATAGTGGCACTATTTATAATAGCCAAAAGGTAAAGACGACTCACATGTTCATCAACAGATAAGTGAGTAAACAATATGTGGCATGTACATGGAATGGAAAATTACTCAGAGAAGGAATGCATTACTTCTACATGCCACAAGCTGACTGAATCTTAAAACATAATGCTAAGTGAAAGGAGCCAGATCCCAAAGGTCATATGTAGTATGATCCCACTTACTTGAAATATCTAGAATAGGCAAATCTATGCGGAGGCAGAAAGCAGACTGGTGATCGCCAGTTGTTGGGATATTGGGGGCATGATTAGAACTACTTAATATGTATGGGGTTTCCTTTTGGGGTGATAAAAATATTTTTGAAACATTTAATAGTGGTAGTGTTTCACAACATTATAAATGTATTAAATTCCAGTAGAATGTACACTTTAAAATAGTTTATTTTATTTTATATGAATTTCATCTCCATTTTTTTTAAAAAAGCCAAAAAGTAAAGGGGGCATTTTGTATCATTACTCATACTTGATTTTTGCAGATTTAAACTGGGTTACTCTCTGTCTCAATTTCTCTCCACAACTCATTCTATCTGGAAAACCACCTTTTCTGTTTTCACAGATAACTTCTTCTCATTTAAGTTCCATTTCTAATTTTATGAGTATCTTCCTTGTCAATTATCATCTGTTGTTTTCAGAAATCTACCCAGTAAAATTACAACATTTGGTTTAACAATCACGAACATAATGTTTCTATGTATCTGTGGCTATAAATCAGAAAATCTGGGTCCACATTTTTTTCAGCTATTATAAAGCAGATAATTTTAGGCAAATTGTTTCATTTATCTGGGTCTGATTTATTTCAAATGCTAAATTTATTTTATTAAAGCAAAAAACTTCCGGGGTTTTTATTTAACATCTAATTGCTTCATGTGGGTTTTAATCATTAAAACACTATAAAATCAATAAAAATGCAACTGCCAGTAACAAGGTAGTGATGAGATTGATAATAGTCATGTTTCATTCACTCATTCATTCATTCACTCTACAAACTCTCCATGCCCTTATACTGTACTGTTCCTGGAGATATAAATATTATCAACAACGATATGATCATTAACCATTAATCCACTGAGTCTGTGGAAGATACAAAGATAGTAATGATGATGATGGTGATGATGAAAGTATTTATTACTAAACTTTAGAAACCCTCTGGATAAAAAGGCCAACAGATAAAGACAATTATATCTGCTTTATTATCCTTTTTTATTTGAAGAGTCATAATTAAACACAGCTGATGTAACACATTTGTAACTCAATCATTTGAAGCACAAATGTGTAGATGACATCTATATATTTAGTGATAATCAAGGTTTTCTGAAGAGACAATTCCATTGGAAGCACTTAAATTACTCATCCAGCACACTGTCATGCATGTAATAGACAGTGGGTGTCTTCAATTTCTTATAACTTGGAAGTCATCCCTCCAAGCATCTCTAAAGCAGTCAGCTGAGGAGGTGATTTGATTGCCCTCAACTTATGAAACATTAGTTATTACTTATTGTAAATTGCATAATAGCTATCTAGGGTATGAGACTGGCACTGTAATTCCAAGAAAAGCTGTTCTCCCAAATTTTAGTATCACAGACAAAATTAGAAGTAGAATGTCATAATGTAGAGAAAAAATTCTTTAGGTCTGATGAGACCACAACTAGATTGGTGACTGGCATTTATGAGCTATGTGATATTAAGTAAGTGAGTTAATATTATGGTGATACATGGTATCTGGTTTTATTGTGGTGATCATTTTATAATGTGTAAAAATATCAAATCACTAGGTTGTACACCTGAAACTAATATTGTATATTAATTATAACTCAATAAAAAATATTTCTGAGACCCAGTTTAGATACCTAAAAATAAAGGCAAGACAGAGAAAAGCATATATTTTGAGATAGGACTTTGTGGTAGGCCCTGGAAAAGTGAGCTAGATTAGTACCTGTCTTCAAAGGATTCATGACCATTTGCTTGCATCAGTTATCTATTGCAGCATTAAAACTACACCTAAACTCAGTGATTTAAAATAAAAACCACTTATTATTTCCCATGATTTACTTGGTTGACAGGGTGATTATTCTGTTTTGAAATGACTTTTCTAGGGCTAGAAAAGTCATTTCTGTTTCTCAGCAGGAACATCTGGGATGATTGGGATAGCTGGGGCCTCTCTTCATGTGATTTCTCATCCCGCAGAAATTCAGTCTGGGCTCGTTCACTAGATGGCAAGAGGATGCGAAGCAAGGGAGGAAAAGTTCCAAGGTGCAAACATTTTAGAGGTTTTTGCTTGCATTTCATTTTTAAATTTTCCATTGGCCAGTAAGAGTCACATAGCAAAACACAGATTCATGGGCTAAATAAGTATGTTCCAACTCTAGATGAAAGGAACAGCAATGTCACAAGGTCATAAATATAGGGACAGGAAGAATTATTTGGCCATTTTTTAAAAACAATGTTCCATATTATATAAGTGGATAAATCCCCTTCCCATTTTGGATCTTGCTGTTAAAATATCTCCTCACTCAAAAGGAAGTCACAATCCAACACAAAATCAGGAGTGCTGAATAGAGGATTTAGAGTGCAACAAGTTATTATCAAACCCGATGTGAATTTGCAGAATTTTGTACTGATAGCATCTTTTGATTCTCTAATGATCTGGATTTGTGTCCCTAAATTTCTAAATTGGCAGAAGGGGAAACATGCTCCTATTATGTAGCCAATAATGCCATAGTTGTTTATTTACAGGAATCTTAATTATTCATCACAGTCTCCCTTAAGACAGGACAATATTCCCCAAAATGTATTTAGAAAAATGATCACTTGAGTTCTCATAGTAGGATAGGCTTGTGGATTACTGGGTTAAAATTTTGTAAACTCTATTACTGCAGGAATTTTGAAAAGACTTTAATATGCTGATGAGTATTACATTTTTTAATAAGGGAATATAATATATATTGTTTTCTGAACTTAATTCCATTTTTAGGTAAGGAAAATAAGGACTAAATGACTACACTTAAAAAGGGCTGCTTCTGATCCAGGCATTTGCACATTCAAAAATCTCATTCAATATTTACAATTGAGACAGGTGTTATTATAATCATTAGAAAACTGAGGAAACGGAAGATAAGAGAAACTAGCTCACTTGCCAAATTCCACATATCTTGGAAGTGACAGGTTTGTGTACCAAAACCATTTTGACTCGGGAAACAACCTAAGTGTATCAAACTGAACCAACTTCAGGTGACGCTTCATCCTACCTCTACCCCTAGCATTCAAGGGGATCTTTGTTTGCCTCTTCCAGGTCCGTAATTCTTTTCTGGCCCCAAGTGGTGCACTCATGCTCTGCACAGGCATGTGATGTTTTCCTGCCAGAATCACTCAAAGCATAGCATTAAGCACATATTCCCCCCTCCAAATTGATCCCCATGTTGCTCTCCAAGAACACTCTGCACAGCTAGGCAGTGAGGCTTCATATTAATCATGTTTTCTAATTATTTATTTATTAGAACAAGGGAGCTGAACACCTGGCAACATTTACATTTGCAAATTAGGGAAGCGGCCTCACTCTAGCAGAAATCTGATTTTATTATTTGCCGTGTAAAACCAAGTTGGCTCAGTGGTGGAGAAAGTTATATTAATATAAATAATGATGAAATGCTGGAAATAATCTCTTTTCCCACCTTCAGATTTGGTATATTTTGGGCAAATTTGTACACTTGAAACTTAATTCATGATGCAATTGTTAGGGTGAAATAAACAGGATATTGATATATTAACCTCATTCTTTCATTAATTCAAGAAATCTTAGTTGAGCACTTGCTATATTCGTGCCACTGAACTCATGTCCTTAAGTTATGTCATAACTTAAGGACATGAGTTCAAACAAACGTGGCCAATTTCTAAGTTGCACTAAACACTTAGAGTCTCCATGTCTTTACTAGATACAAACATGGAGATTATAGTTATATTATGGGTGTTTTTGAGGCTTAAAATCGATATAAGCATAGCACCTAACTCATAGGTGAGTCATAACCAATATTAGTTGGCTACTCACCCTCCCTATCCCACTTAAACATGGTGATCATAAAGATAAAAAGACATGGCCCATATTTACAGGCTTTCAACCAATAAGGAAGATAAATTAGAGTTTTTAAAAAATGTGATCAGTGTCACAAAAAAATCAAATATATGTGAGTGAAAGGTAATTTTGGATATGGACATATCATATAGTCAAGTTTTCTAAATATACAGTACATTTGACTTGAACGAGTGGGTTAGGGATGCAGACCCTCTGCACAGTAGAAAATCTGCACATAACTTTGCAGTCGGCCCTCTGTATCCTCAGTTCCATATCCTCAGATTCAACCAACTGATGATCATGTAGTACTATAGTATTTACTATTGAAAAAAATTCACATATAAGTGGACCCATGCAGTTCAAACCTGTGTTGTTCAAGGGTCAACTGGTATCTAGAAAAGGGAGAAGGGAGCTAGGATTAGAAGATGTTTACATAATGAATGGCTTTAGAATGAGCCTTAGGTGACTAAAATTTATCTTGTAGCCAAATTATTCCACTGACAGCCAAGAGTCATGCTTCATGGAATTTAATTTAGCCATTATGTACCTTGTGGGAGGGCAACTGAAAATGGAGATAAGAGAGCCAATTGGAATACTATATAACTGTAATTTCTTAGAGGATGCCAAGTCCTCTAACTTTCTGGATTCACTCTTTAAACCACGAGCCTCCCCCAAAGAATATTTCTCTCCTTTGGAAGAAAATTTCAAATCACCTAGACTCAGGAGTCCCATTGCATCAGATGTTAAAATCAGAACATATCTGTCCTGCTCTAAGGACTTCAGGCTTGGGATAACGATGATCCAAACAAGGGCAGTAAAAATGGAAGACTCCCTCTCCTATTGGGTAAAAAGTTCTCAGATAGGGCCCTATGTGCAAATTAAGAATTGTATATCTGAACTCTTTAAAACAAACATGTGGTAAACTACCTTCCAAAGGAATGCATAACACTGAGGAACATTTCTAAAACTACTGGTAAATATACTGAACACGGAGCAAGTTGAAATAAAAGATCACAGTGAGAAATCAGCCGTGTCACATTGGACATGCAACTTCACACCTCATTTCTATGAGGGATAATATTAAGCTATGAACACCATATGTCATAAAATATATGAAGTTTTCAGCATAATACTAGGCATATAATACATTTTGAATAAGATTGTGCATTTATGATATAACATGTAATCTATAATTGTTTGAAAGATATTTTATAGATTTCTGCTGGCCAGAAAAATTTCAGTGAAGAAAAATTTTCTTCTTTATAAGGAAAGAATTAATGGAAAAGTAATTTGGGATAAATACTATATATGTATTAATCCACATTAGAGCCCAGAAAAATAGAGAAGAAATAAAGTTTACTTATAGGGAATGGAATTTAAGCAGATTTATTTCTACATATCACCAAGATTTGAATAAAGATGCACCTAAAAAGAGAAAGGAGGCAGCTGAATTGTTTAACTGGTGGGGTTCCAACTGCCCTGCATGGGAAGTGCTAGCTACCTGCATGGAAAACAGATGTTACCACGTTTACTTTATGTGGTAGCAGGAAGCTGGTGAGGATAAAAAGTCTGTGTTACCTTCAGTGCTGTGACTTTTACTGTTTAGTTACTTTTCAAATCTGTGTATACCAGGAGAAGGTAAGAGCATTTATTCACTGTTTTCCTTCTTTGCTGTACCTACATACTATATCACATTTACTATGTTCTCAATATTTATTTGCACCAAAGTATGAATGCCAGAAAATATTGGCCTCCTTCAAAATACTGACTAGATCTCTCAACCAAAATAGGATTTCTAAGACTCAGAATACTCCTTTTGTCGAAGTTAATCCAAAGCCAACACACGTAAAAATCTGTCCCAATGGTACATGATCTCTCTGTATATATGTTCTGCAGCTACTTTCAACTTTATCGCGCATGAACAGAGGAATTCTTTAATTTCTATTGTGTTCTCTAAGAACATTACTTCCAGTTTTATCATTGTGAACACTATTTAACCAGTTCTAAAATCCTTCCTGGTGAAATCAGACTGATTACTTGTCAGCTTTATAGTTTTCAAACTATCTTATCACAATTAAAACAATGAAAGAAATAATAATCATAGTTATCATTTATCAGACTTTTTGTTCGTGCAGGGAAATGTGCTAAGTGTTTTACCTATATTGTCTGCTTTATTGCTAACTGCTATTGTCTTAGTTTAAAGATGGGAAAATTAAGGAAAAAAGTGATTAGGTAAGTCGGTCACATATCTAGAAAGAGACTGAATAGTATTTAAAAGACAAATGACACAGAAGTTGCTCTAGGAAGAATGCATAACCTGTTTCTCTCAGGAATTAGCAAGCCCAGATCCTGTTCAAATTCTGGCTCCAAAAACATAACCTCTCTATTCCTTACTTGCCATATCTTTATAGTGATGTTGATAATAACGGTTCCCTGCAGGGGGTACCTATGAGGATCAAGTAGCTAACACAGGCAAAGCGCTGAGAATGAGGCTGGGTATATTGTAAGTGTTAACTGTATTAGTTATTATTAAAGCAACATCATAATTAGGTGATATAGCTAAGGTTCTTTTTTGTTTTCATAACTTGATAAACTGGAGGAGGCTGTGAGCTGTGAAACAAAAAGATTTCTTTTACGTTTTAGCTTAAGTCCTAGACTGGAATGAAACCAAAACATTTTTATATGTCCGTTCCTCTGGTCTTTCTTGCTCTTCCATATTTTATGTTCAGTATCTGCAGGAAAATTAGTTGAACTTCAAGGAGGACAAAGGCCTTAATCACTTTCTGGGGTACAGTGGCTTAATCTGTTGTCTTGGGGATTATTTAACCTTTGCTCTACAGAGATGCTTCTTTTTCCTGTGGTGAATTGATGGTGCAATAGGTGGTCTTCAGTTTTTCCTTGATCTCGATGAGTTGTTGCCAGAGTGTCATTAGAGTCACTGTCCTGGACTTAGTGCTAGGAGACCAGGTGACTTAGGAGTTGAAAAGCCAGGGTCTCTAAGGGCAATAAGCATTCTGAAGAACTGACTTGCAACAGAACATTGCTAGTAAAAGAGGAGAAAGTGATGCGTTATCTTCAGATCTCTTCACCATATACTCTTACTTCTCTGAATTTCCAATGAACTCAGTTTGTGGTGTTCTCCTGGCTCTCAGTGAGGAAGCTCCAGCCTTTAGCAACCCCATGACAGCTACTAAACTTGAGAAAGATATATGTACATATCGCAACATTTGTAACAATACAATGCAGAATAGTATCAATAGCATTATCAGAATGTCTGAGATATATGTGTGTTTGTATGTGTGTGTGTACATGCGTGTATGTCTATATCCAAAAATATTGGGAAAAAACACTTCAGTGATACCTAGATCATGGGCTTTAATTTTTTTCTCCTTTATATTGTTTAATCTGTTCCTTCTACACTGACCATGAATTATGTATATAATCAGAAACAATGTGAACAAAACCATTATACACAATAAAAGACTTAAAGTTAATAGTAAATATCTAAATTGACCAATAATTCTGTTGATAGTTTGATATTTGAAAAGCTGGGAAAACCAATGGTCTACTCTGGAGAAATATACTATTCAAAATAAATCAAAAAGAAAGAGAAATTATAAGGAAAAAGACCCACCACGAAGTCCTTATACTCCTCTACAAAGAACTTTAAAACAGAAAATAGTAGTAAAATAAGCTACTTATATTTTAAATATATAAATATTTGCACGTGGCATTTCGAGTCTGCCAGTTAAATTGCCACTCATGCTCTCAGGTGATACCCTCAATAATGTTGTAATGTGGTTATTATTGTCCCAATCTGCATATTAAGTGGTCTTTGCAAAGATATTCAGCCGGTGAGTGCAAACTAGAGCTGAAACTCAGGTTTCCTGACTAGAACTCTACTCCTAGCAGGCTCAGAAAAAAAACAAAAGAAAAAAAAAAGGAAAAAGAAAAGAAAATCAGATACATACATTTGGGAACTCTGTATTTGTGGTGTGAACAAGGAAACATTCTTAATAGATATACAGATCCCTAAAAAGGATAGGAAAATCACTATACAAAGTTTTGACTTTTATAATAAGACATATTTCTTTATTTTTCTGTCTAAATTAATCTAACATATTGCCCAGATCACCTGGAATCAGAACAGGCACCAAAGGTGAAATGAGATATAAAGAAACAGGGCTCTTCTGATACTGAGCGCTAACCATGATACAAGACATGTGTTAGGCTTTATATCCACTAGCTCAATTAACTTTTTTTTTAAATAAATATATGTATTTATGGCTGTGTTGGGTCTTCGTTGCTGCGCGCAGGCTTTCTCTAGTTGTGGTGAGCGTGGGCTACTCTTCATTGCGGTGCGTGGGCTTCTCATTGCGGTGGCTTCTCTTGTTGCAGAGCATGGGCTCTAGGCACACGGGCTCAGTAGTTGTGGCTTGCGGGCCCTAGAGCACAGACTCAGTAGTTGTGACGCACAGGCTTAGTTGCTCCACGGCATGCGGGATCTTCCCAGACCAGGGCTCTAACCCATGTCCCCTGCAGCATCAGGCAGATTCTTAACCACTTCACCACCAGGGAAGTCCCTCAATTAACTCTTAGAAAAATCTTATATAGTGGAGTATTCCTCAGCCATAAAAAAGAGTGAAATCTTGCCATTTGTGCCAACACGGATGGACCTGGAGGATATTATGCTAAGTAGAATAAGTCAGACAGAGAAAGACAAATACCATATGATTTCACTTATATGTGGAGTCTAGAAAACAAAACAAATGAATAAATAAAACAAAAACAGACTTACAGATACAGAGAACAAATTAGTAGTTGTCAAGGAGGAGAGGGGTGGGAAGAGGGGCAAAATAGGAGAAAGGGATTAAGAGGTACAGACCACCACTTATAAAATAAATCACAGGGATGTAATGTACAGCACAGGGAACAAGCAGTATTTTATAATAACTATGCATGATGTGTAATCTATAAAAATATTGAATCACTATTCACCTGAAACTAATGCTATAAGCCAGCTATATTTCAATTAAAAAAAAATTAAAAATGAAAGTCTTCTGAGAGCACTCCCCATTCCCCATTTAAAGATGAGCAAAAGGTGGCCTAGAGGAAGCTGAATAGTTTTACTAGAGATCTCTTAGGTCAGAGGAACAGCTTTGCAATTTGAAGCTGGGCTTCTGTGGTTCCAAAGTCCTTGTGTGTGTATGTTTTTTTTAATTTGCTTGGTTTGGTTTGTCTGTATAGTATTTTTTTAATAGCTCAAATTTTAGAGCAGGCATCCAGGGACAGTTCTTGAATTTATAAATAGTTTTGTAACTAGGCAATCCAAGCGTACGTAGATTATGTGATGTCATCTCTAAGTAGGATGCTGTTAATCTGGGTTCACTGTGACACTGTTCACACACATACACACAACTATGTGCATACAACTCAATACATAAACTCTCATTCTGCCTTTGATTAAGCCAAGATAATCTGTCATTATCGCTGAGTCACAGCTTTGGCAGCTTCACCCTGCCATTTTAAAACAAGGACACCTAATTCTAGCTGACACACATCTCAGCGGCTTAATACAGTGTGCTTATTTCTCACTCAAAGTCAAATCATCACACTGTATGCTTTTATTAAATACAATTTTACTGGTCAATTATACCTCTATAAGGTTGGAAAACGCAATAATTATTTTTTTGCATGATTTTTTTCTTGCCATTGTTTCAGCAAAATCATTTCAATCTGAATGTTTTATATGAGGGTATTCATTTTATTCGTCTTTAAATTGTAGCAATATATTTTCCCTACTCTTGCTGTATGCTTCTTTTTATAATACAAACAGCAAATTTTTTTTTAATTTACATTGCAAGGGAAGTGGAGAGACGTAGTTTCGCATGGATTTTTGGTTAGCATTAACTTTCTCTGCCACAGTTGTGAAGTCGCCTTCCAACTTAGTTTTGGGACAGCCTCAGCCCTCATCAAACAAGACAAACAAACAAAAAATACTGTAATCGCAACCCTCTCAGTAAGTCAATTCCCAAAGGAAATGAGACAAATCACCAATGAGTATATGAAAGGCATTCACTATTGCACCTAAGAACATAATGCAAAGGGAAACACTTAAAATATTTCACTAATGTTTTAAATCCTCTGTATTTATTAGGTTGTGGGAAAATAGTTCTCAGGTGTTTTTGGTGGGAATGAAAAATTGATACATCTTTTAGAAGAAATATCTGGCTATATGAAATAAAATATAAATGTATAAACTTTTGACTTAGCAAATCCTGTTTTAGACATTCCTCCAATTTTCAGACAAGTGCGCCAAGATATGTGTGTGTGTGAAAAGATTCACTGTGACAATGTTAATACACACACTCACACACACAAAGTAACTTGTTTGTTCATTAATTAGTATTCAGTGTGGTGATCCATAAATTTTAGGCTTTTAAAATAATAAGGTAACTTTCCAGATGGATAGGTAGATAGATAGGTAGGGAGACAGACAAACAGGCAGCTATATCTGGGATGTTTTATTAATAAACAGAGTGATTAAAGAATCATTCAAGTTAATATCAGTTAAGAAAAGGGTGGCTCAGGGATTATTTATTGCTAATCTATTATACGCCACAGTCATATTTCATCCTTACAGCAACTCTTTTGTTTGGGTGTTAAAATCTATAATTTAAAGAAGTAGCAAAGAGTTCAACTCACAGAGACTGAAAGTGGTACCTTTGGGGTTCCAACCCAGGCCAGTCAGGCTCCAAATCTGATGCTCCTACTGCTTCCACAGCAGTTGGAACTTGTCCGTGTCTGTTCTCTACTTGTTTGCACTTTTCCATTTTAAAGCGACAGCCACCCCCTGCCCCACCAGGCTCAGCAACACTGTGCTTTCCTTTCCCATTACTGAGGCAGATCCACTCACCTCCCTGGCATTCATGAGCAGCTCTGCAGAGCACCTGAGCATCTGGCAACCCACCCAGCGAGAGTGACTGGGAAGCCCAGAAAATTCCTCAGAGAGCAGGCGACATCCGTTTAATAGGCGATGAAAAACAAACTCATAATAAACCCATTTTAGGAGCAAAAAAATGGCTCCTCAAAGTGCTGATTATTCATTTTATGCAAGTGTGGTAATGTTGGTCTACATGACGAGTAGAAAAACAGCCTGTCCGGAAGCAAACGATCACAGCCAGAGAGGGTGAGGCCGTTCACACCAGGAACGAGCGCAGGCAATGGCAGGTGAGGACGCATTTAGAAAGATTACACAGAAAGCCTGCACCACCTGTGGCTGGCTCCTGTCACAGAGAAGTGACCCAGTCGGTTGAGTGGGGTGCATACACATCAGGAATGAGTTTCAATACAGTAGCAGTGACTCCCTCACCACTCCAGACTGCTAAGCTGCTATCCATTCATTCAGCCATCAATGCATTCTTTCCCTTTATCCACCCCTTCAGTGCTTCACTTATTCAAATATTCATTACATACTCTAATGAAAACATCTTTTTATTACTGGATGCTTTAACGGATATTGTAGTTATTATAATCTAGGGTGGTTTTCCTATAGAAGTGTAGAAGTATAGGATAATAAAAGGCAGATTAACATTTATTGAGCTTAAATCTGATAAGATATAAATGAATATAACAAAATGTATTGAAGGAGGAAAGAACATAATTGAAAGATAAAATCATCCTTGGTAATAACTACACTGGATACAAGCTAGTCCATGGCTGTAAATGTGACTGTGGATGTAGATGTAAAGAAAGAGAATTCAACGTCCTTTTTTTTTTTTCCCCTAGAATTAATCTGAGAGAGACTGACTTAGTGTTTTTCTCAGGCAAAGTCATTATGTACCATGTGGAGGACAAAACAGAAACTAGGCTAAAAGTTGTCCATGGGTTAGCATACCGTACAAGCCAGATAAAGCTGTCTGTTATTATTGTCCTCTTCATATCTGCTATACTCATATAAATTTTATTTTATTCTCTAACCTCTCACATATATGCTCTCTGAATCAAAAGGTCTAGGCCAGAGATACGAAAAAATGAGGGTGGGGCGGGGGACGGAGAGAGAGAGAATATATTAGAGAACAGAAACTCCTGGACATCAATAGGTAATGATAGCAAAAATCAGAAAGCCATTCCAAGAAAATGGTAAATCTATGACATTGAAGCATAACAGTGTAGACCAATTAGCCCTCCATGCTTTCTACAGCTAACTTTGAAGATCTGGCACTATTATTTATTAAAGATGCAGAAATTCCCTACCTCTTATGTATGTAAAAATGGGCACTAATATGAAGACAGATGCAATCCTGTTCCCCATCCCCTTCTCCCAGCATCAGGAAGGCACCATGTCATAGTGCAAGAACAGCCCTTGGATCCATACAGCCTTGGGTTTGACTCTGCACTTCAGTGTTTGCTAGTTCTATGTCCCTGAACAAGTTACATGAACAGCATCTTCATCTATGAAATAGATATCATGATGGTTGGCCTGTGTGATTGTGGTAAGCATTAAATGAGATAATATTTATAAATTACTTAGAAGAGTGGGTAATACATACTAATTATTCAATAAGCAGTAGCTATCATTCCTATTATCATGACTGTGATTATTTTCTCTGAGCCTAAGTTTCCTCATTAAATTGGAATAATGATACATAAGGTTGGAGTGACCAATAGATGATATGCATTTAATGCATTCTAAATGATAACAGTATTCAGTCTAGCTTCAAAGAGAAAGAGATGGAGGTGCATTGCCTATCTAGATATGTTTACAAAGTAGTATACATTCAAAGAGTAATGGGCATTTAATTAAATCCTTGTGGCAAGAGAAATTCCCAAGCGAAGTTCCTTAGCTCAACTGTAGCATGTTCAGAATGAAAGAGGGTCAGTATCCTTCAGGGTGAAGTGAGGCTTCATAAATAGAAAAAAATAGCAATAATTTTTCAAACAAAAATTTAGATGTTCAGTGACTTAAATGTTCATTGTAGGGCTGGTTACAAAAAAAATCATGAAAATTAAGCCATGCCCTGCCACAACATGCTCACATTGTAGATTTGCAAAGGTGCTATACTTACTCTCAAGAATAATGTTCTCTTAATACGATTGTACTTAGTCCCTCATTCCATGCTGAGAGAGTCTAGGCCCCTTTTTATGCCTGCCTGTCCCACAGCCTGGAGTGCCCTCCTCTCTCACTTCCATCTACTCCACTTTTTCACATCTTCACAATTTAGCTTCTTCAAGGATCTCACCCATACTCCTGTCATCCAGTGACTAGTCTATGTTCTTCTAATCTGCTTTTTTATACCATCCTCTAGTTACTTGCCAATAACACTTACTATATTTCATTTAGTTAGTTTTTTTAATAAATCTACTTCCCCCATCAGATTGTGAGATCTTTAAAAGAGAGAGAAAAACTGTCTTCTTACTGAGATTTTATTTCTTCATTGCATGAATTACTATATACTATTATATTTTTATTTCCTACTAATTTCCTTATGAGAAGGTTTGTTTCATGATGGTAGGGTGTTTGTTTCTGTGTTCTATACCATAACCTGAGAATCTAGAATTTTTTGTCACATAGTAGGCACTCAATACATATTTGTGGAATAAACGAATAAAGGCATCATGCTTACAGAAATTAGTATAGTGCCTGGTTATGTTAGTTACTCAGAAAAGCTGTGTTGAATTTAACAATTTTTTAAAAATTTATTTGTTTGCGCCAGGTCTTAGTTGTGGCAGGTGGGCTCCTTAGTTGCGGCTTGTGGGCTCCTTAGTGGTGGCATGCATGTGAGATCTAGTTCCCTGACCAGGAATCGAACCCAGGCCCCCTGCATTGGGAGTGTGGAGTCTTAACCATTGCACCACCAGGGAAGTCCCTGAATTTAATAATTGAAGAAAACAGTGATGCAATAATATTAGCTATCATTTAGAAATACATAGTTTGCAATGATATATACAATATTAGTTATCATTCAGAAGGATCACACAGGGGCAAAGTTTAGAGATGATGAAGATGGTAAAGGAAGTTCACAATAAAGAACAATCTATTGTAAAGGCACAGAGGCATGGAAGAGCCTGGCATGACTAGGAACCTATAGCAAATGATGCAAGATGAAGACAGAGTTACTAGAAAACACTGGAGAATTCAAAGACAGTGAGAAAGTGAAAGGGCTGCTGTGTCATGTTAACAAGTCTGCATGTAGAACTGCAAAAAGCTACGGAGCCATAGCAAATTTTGATCAGTCAATTAAGGGGATTTGTTTGTGCTCTGAGCAGAAAGTTGGTTGTCTATGGTCTGGGCTCCTTCTCTCTGGAAAGAAAAGTCAGCCTCTCTGAACTCTGTGCCTGGAATATAGCCCAATATAGCTCACTGTCCAGAGCAGAGCTGCAAGGAGCCCTTAGGGCATATTGAGCGGCAAATTACAGGAAGCAGGTCTTTAGAGTGACCTTGAAAGGGGCCACATGTGTTGCTATTTTGTGGGTGCTTGGGATCACCTAAATGTTATCTGATAATACTATTTATTTCCAGCAAGGAGCATTTATATATACATAAATAGAAATATATATATATTCATGCAGCTCCTGTGCCTCAGAAACAAAAAAGCACCAGCACGCCCCTCTGCAATTCTAACAGAGACTGATGAAAGATTATTAGAACCTTTAGTCTTGGGAGGGTCTTAAAAAGTAGGGTAAAATAAATAGGCTTTTCTAGGGCAAATGAGTATGAAATACTTTGCTATCACTGAGCCATAACTGACTAAAAGAGATTATTATAAGAGTTTCCAATTCAATTCAGTTCCATGGATGCTTCTTATTTGTACAGTACTGTGTAGGTACAGGAAGAGGAGTGAGGGATTAGCTATATGACTATATATATATTCATATATATAAGTGTGTGTTTACATAAATGTATTGACATATGCATTTATATTTATATTGACATAAAACAACATATATAATTCATTATATATTATATAAATTATAGATTAATTAGAATATTCTGATGCCATGACTAGCAGTATAAAAATATTAAAATAACAAAATTCAGAACTTATAGTTCTTCTTTCAGAACAGCATTCAACTCCCCATCAAAACAATTCTGATGCCAACTACAAACACTAGGTAAAATATACAAATAAAATACCTAAGGATTTTGAGGAAAACACAAAAGCAGGCATACTGTGTGCTGTAAGGGGGCAGGAGGCTGTAAAAGTGACTGGCATGAGGATGATAAAAGCAAACCACACTTACACACACCATAACAAAATAGCTGAAAACCAAAGGTAAAGAGAAAAGAGTCTTGAAAGCATCTAGAGAAAAATAACACATTATATATAAGGGAACCATGATTTGAATACTGTAGATTTCTCATCAAAAACTATGGAGGCCAGAAGAGCAGACAACAATGGAACTGCATTTTTTTATTATTAAACTTTTTATTTTGAGATAATTTTATCACCTGTAGTTGCAAAATATAATGCTCAAGATCCCACGTGGCCTTTCTCCAGTTTTCCTCACTGGTAACACTGCAAACGGATAGCAAGATATCACCTCTAGCTTATTAACATTGATACAGTGTAGATGCAGAACGTTTCCATCTCCACAAGAATTTTTCATGTTGTGCTTTTCCAGTCACACACACTTCCCTCCCACCCTCACTTCCCCATTAAATGCTGACAACCATTAATTGTTCATATTTCTGTCATTTCAAGAATGTTATACAAATGGAATCGGAGAGAAGGTAACCTTTGAGATTGGCTTTTCTTCACTCAGCATAATTCTCTGAGATCATCCAGATTGTTGTGTGTGTCAGTAGTATGCTCCTTTTTATTGCTGACTAGTGGTCTATGGTATGGATGTACCAGATTTTATTTAATCATTAACACACTGAAGGACATAAAATTGTTTCCAGTTTTGGGCTGTTATGAATAAAGCTGCTATAAACATTCATATACAGGCTTTCATGTGACCATAAGTTTTCATATCTCTGGGTTAAATGCCCACTAGTGCAATTGTTGGGTCATATGGTATTCGCATATCTTCTTTTCAAAAAACAAAAAACCTTCCAAACGCTTATCCAGAGTTGCTGTACCCACTATACATTCACAGTAGCAACACGAGTGATCCAATTTCTCTGTCCCTTCACCAGCATTGTGGATTGTCTTTTTTTTTCTTTTTCTAGCCATTCTGATGAGGATAGAATAATGAAGTGTGGTTTGATCTGTATTTGCCTAATGGATGGTGCTGATGAATATATATTTTTTTAATTTTTATTGGAGTATAATTGCTTTACAATGTTGTGTTAGTTTCTTCTGTACAACAAAGAGAATCAGCTATATGTATACCTATATCCCTATATACCCTCCCTCTTGTGCCTCCCTCCCACCATCCCTATCCCATCCTGCTAGGTGGTCACAAAGCACGGAGCTGATCTCCCTGTGCTATACAGCAGCTTCCCACTAGCTATCTATTTTACATTTGGTAGTCTATATATGTCAATGCTACGCCACTTCATCCCAGCGTCCCCTCCCCCCACCACCATGTCCTCAAATCCATTCTCTATGTCTGCGACTTTATTCCTGTCCTGCCCCTAGGTTCATCAGAACCATCTTTTTCTAGATGCCATATATATGTGTTAGCTTTATTTTGATTATTTACCATCTGTTTATCCTCTTCAGTGAAATGTATTTTCATATTTTTTGCCCGTTTTCTAATTGGATTATTTATTTTACTATTTGGTTTGGACAGTTCTTTATATACTCTAGATATTATTTGCCTATGTGATTTGTAAATATATTGTCCAATCCTGTAGCTTGTTTTGAAAAGAAAAATGAGTAGGTTTTGTTCCCCCCCTTTTTTTTAAATATTAAAAAAAGAACAACTGAGGCTTAGGGAGGTGAGATGTCCTCACAGTTTACACGAAAAGCAAGTGGCTGAGATGTGGTTTGACTTTAGTTCATTGTTTATTCCACCTCACAGTGCTTCCTTATGCAGAAGTCTTTTATTAAGCGATAGATGGGGAGAGTCTACTTTCCATCACTATTCTAGGTATCACCTGTAAAAATCACACCCCACCCACAATCTGAGTAAATTCATATCAAGAATACTGGGTACCCAAACCTGTATGCTTGGTTGAAATATGTTCTTGGTTCCACTATTTTCAAATGTCTAAATTAAGGGATCTGATAAATACATTCTACAAATCATTAGTTGCTAATAACATAAACTGGTCCTGACAAAGACAGCTATTTTCCTAAATATTTTATATCAAAAGCAAGATGCAGAATAGTGTACACTATATGATATTAGTAATATAAATAAATATATGTGTACACACTTTTTTGGCAGAAGAAATTTTCATGAAACTTTTAAAATGATGTTTGCTTTGGGTGAAAGGGAGAATTTCACTCCTGTTTCTTTCTATGCTCTTTGGATTTTTTTCAAACTGTATTTATGAATGACTGTTACTTTTAAAATATTAGGAACATAAATAAAAAGATAAAACACTGCATATGTAATGAGCAATAAAGAGTAATTTCATTTCTTAGCATCTGAAGTTTTTAGCATAAATTTCCCTAAAACATGTGTTTCTGTTGGGTGAACTTTTCCATGACTATTGGGACAGAGGGTAGCAATGAGATCCATAGGAACTGGCATGTTTGGTGAAAACTAAACATTCAATTTATAAATGAAGAAATAAATTCAGAGTGATCAGTAAGTTGTTCTAATTCACGCATCTATTAAATTACAGAGCTAGAACCTATACCTAGATCTGAATGACTCCAAAGCCCCTGCTGTTTCATATGTCCCCCATTCATGAACCTTTAATCTGGGGTAATCGGGTTCCTTTCAGTAACTTCATCAGTGGCTCAATTCCCTAGGTATCTACAACTATCCAGCTGATATAACTTATAAGAGTCTTACACGTTCCTTTTACAATGTGCCCAGATTCAGTCTTTTATTTTAGCATCCCCCCTTTTTATAACTAAAATTGCATCTTGTAAACATGTAATTTCACAAATTTATTCTTCTCCGAAGTCATCTTAATCTGATGTAGTTTCAACATATTTCTTCTTTCTGTAGTAATCCAGACAGGGGATTCATATATTCTCTGGACATTAGATGGAAAAATACAGAACTTCTACATTGAGTTTTACCTGGGAGAACTGCCCTGTTGCTAACAGGCAATGGCTCTAACCTCTTTTCATTTTCAAACATTTCTTGGAGTAGAGGATAAAACACTGATCCCATCTGCCTTACTGTGGTTTTCATACTTAACAGTTTTATCTTAGATTATGTGGGAGAGCCTTTACAACTGTTTTTATTTGAAATTAATAATTGTGAAACTGACATGTATCATTTTCCTCATTGTATGAAAAAGTTCAGAAGGATTAGGTGACTTTTCGGAAACAGTAGAACTCGAAACCTCTCTCAGTCCTATTGATTGCATGTTCAATTTCCCCCCAAATATATCATTCAAACTTTATTGTTAATTTAAGATTAAAAGTTGAAAACAAAGCAATGCAATTGCTGGACTACGTATTACATATATGGAATTACCTGCTTAGACTTCATGGCGTGGACTTTATCTTTGCCTCACCTAGCAGATTGCTTTATCACAAGACTTTTTAGGAAGGCAGAGGTTCAGATTCAGCAGAGGTCTGCAACTTACCTGTGTTTATAAGCTTAACCTATAATAACCTTTGAAACTAAATTCATTCTTTAAAAATAAAAAAAGTTTAAATCTAAATAGCTTTTCCTTTACATTCAAGTTCTTTGATGTATCAGCATACCAAATAATCAGAAATAGATTTCAGTTTATTATCTTCAACTTCAGTTTATTTTCTCTCTATCTTTACCAGATGGAAATGTCACCAGATAAAGATGTTAATCACATGTGATGTTAGTGTGAGAATGACAGGTAATTACTGCTTTAACTCAAGTGGTCACACACTAATGGATTATTGAAAATCACTGATATCATTATCCTAGACCACCAGGAAAAAGTGATTCAGAAATCCTGTATTAGACTGGTTGGGAGGAGATAGGCAATTACCCTCAAGGATGAGATATATATCATTGTCACTCCGGGCTCTTAGAGTGTGAACACAGAGAACACCACAAATCAAGGGAAAGTAAGAAATAACACTAACATTTGAAATGTATGTACAGTGTTTATGTGCTAAGGGAACTGAACTGGAAGATTTCTTGATAAAATATTATCACTTGTGTTTCCACTTACATGTGAAACATGGCCTCCACATGCTTGTTGGAACCACTGTCTTGTATAGAGCTCACCCTGTGAACCTCGGGACACAAAACTGAATTCACAGACATCTGGAATTAGAAGGAAATCTAAAGATATGCCCCTTCAATTATGTCATTTGATGAATGACACTGCTCTGTAGCCCCATCCTTTTTTTTTAACTAATTAATTTTTATTCTTTTACATATTTATTAGTGTATAATTGCTTTACATTGTTAGTTGCTGCTGTATAACAAAGTGAATCAGCTATACGTATACATACATCCCCATATCTCCTCCCTCTACGTCTCCCTCCCACCCTCCTATCCCACCCCTATAGGTGGTCACAAAGCACCCAGTTGATCTCCCTGTGCTATGCAGCTGCTTCCCACTAGCTATCTATTTTACATTTGGCAGTGTATATATGTCCATGCCACTCTCTCACTTCGTCCCAGCTTACCCTTCCCCCGACCCATGTCCTCAAGTCCATTCTCTACATATGCATCTTTATTCCTGTCCTGCCCCTAGGTTCTTCAGAACCTTTTTTATTTTTTTAAGATTCCATATGTATGTGTTAGCATATGGTATTTGTTTTTCTCTTTCTGACTTACTTCACTCTGTATGACAGACTCCACGTCCATCCACCACACTACAAATAACTCAATCTCATTTCTTTTTATGACTGAGTAATATTCCATTGTATATATTTGCCACATCTTTTTTATCCATTCATCTGTCAATGGACACTTAGGTTACTTTCATGTCCTGGCTATTGTAAATAGTGCTGCAATGAACATTGTGGTACATGACTCTTTTTGAATTATGGTTTTCTCAGGGTATGTGCCCAGTAGTGGGATTGCTGGGTCATATGATAGTTCTATTTTCCGTTTTTTAAGCAATCTCCATACTGTTCTCCATAGTGGCTGCATCAATTTACAATCCCACCAGCAGTGCAAGAGTGTTCCCTTTTCTCCACACCCTCTCCAGCATTTATTGTTTGTAGATTTTTTGATGATGGCCATTCTGACTGGTGTGAGATGATACCTCATTGAAGTTTTTTTTTTTAAGATTTTTATTTTTTAATATTTATAGTATTTACTATCTTTTAATTTTTTTTGGCTGCATTGGGTCATTGTTACTGTGCGTGGGCTTTCTCTAGTCGTGCGAGTGGGGGCTACTCTTCGTTGGGGTGCTCGGGCTTCATCATTGCAGTGGCTTCTCTTGTTGCAGAGCAAGGGCTCTAGGCACGCGGGCTTCAGTAACTGTGGCATGCAGGCTCAGTAGTTGTGGCTTGCAGGCTCTAGAGTGCAGGCTCAGTAGTTGTGGTGCATGGGCTTAATTGCTCCGCGGCATCTGGGATCTTCCCAGACCAGGGCTTGAACCTGTGTCCCCTGCACTGGCAGGCGGATTCTTAACCACTGTGCCACCAGGGAAGCCCCTCATTGTTAGTTTGGATTTGCATTTCTCTAATGATTCGTAACGTTTAGCATCCATTCATGTGTTTGTTGGCAATCTGTATAGCTTCTTTGGAGAAATGTCTGTTTAGGTCTTCTGCCCATTTTTGGATTGCATTGTTTGTTTTTTGATATTGAGCTGCATGAGCTGCTTGTATATTTTGGAGATTATTGCTTTGTCAGTTGCTTTGTTTGCAAATATTTTCTCCCATTCTGAGGGTTGTCTTTTTGTCTTGTTTATGGTTTCTTTCGATGTGCAAAAGCTTTCAAGTTTCATTAGGTCCCATTTGTTTCTTTGTTTTTATTTCCATTTCTCTAAGAGGTGGGTCAAAAAGGATCTTGCTGTGATTTATGTCATAGAGTGTTCTGCCTATGTTTTCCTCTAAGAGTATTTATAGTGTTTGGCCTTACATTTAGGTCTTTAATCCACTGTGAGTTTGTTTTTCTGTATGTTGTTAGGGAGTGTTCTAATTTTGTTCCTTTACATGTAGCTGTCCAGTTTTCCCAGCACAAAATATTGAAGAGGCTGTCTTTTCTTCATTGTATATTCTTGCCTCTTTTATCAAAAATAAGGTGACCATATGTGCATGGGTTTATCCCTGGGCTTTCTATCCTGTTCCAATTATCTATATTTCTGTTTTTGTGCCAATACCATACTGTCTTGATTGCTGTGACTTTGTAGTATAGTCTGAAGTCAGGGAGCCTGATTTCTCCAGCTCTGTTTTTCTTTCTCAAGATTGCTTTGGCTATACAGGGTCTTTTGTGTTTCCATACAAATTGTGAAATTTTTTGTTCTAGTTCTGTGAAAAATGCCAGTGGTAGTTTGATAGGGATTGCATTGAATCTGTAGATTGCTTTGGGTAGTATAGTCATTTTCACAATGTTGATTCTTCCAATCCAAGAACATGGTATATCTCTCCATCTGTTTGTATCATTTTTAATTTCTTTCATCAGTGTCTTATAGTTTTCGGCACACAAGTTTTTGTCTCCTATAGTACGTTTAATCATAGGTATTTTATTCTTTTTGTTGCACGGGTAAGTGGGAGTGTTTCCTTAATTTCTCTTTCAGAGTTTTCATCATTAGTGTATAGGAATACAAGAGATTTCTGTGTATTAATTTTCTATCCTGCTACTTTACCAAATTCATTGATTAGCTCTAGTAGTTTTCTGGTAGCATCTTTAGGATTCTCTATGTATAGTATCATATCATCTGCAAACAGTGACAGTTTTACTTCTTCTTTTCCAATTTGGATTCCTTTTATTTCTTTTTTGTTTCTGATTGCTGTGGCTAAAACTTCCAAAACTAGGCTGAATAACAGTGGTGAGAGTGGGCAACCTTTTCTTGTTCCTGATTTCATTGGAAACGGTTTCAGTTTTTCACCATTGGTAACGATGTTGGCTGTGTGTTTGTCATATGTGGCCTTTATTATGTTTAGGTAAGTTTCCTCTGTGCCTACTTTCTGGAGGGTTTTTATCATAAATGGGTATTGAATTTTGTCAAAAGCTTTTTCTGCATCTGTTGAGATGATCATATGGTTTTCCTCTTCAATTTCTTAATATGGTGTATCACATACATTGATTTGCATATATTGAAAAATCCTTGCCTTCCTGGGATAAACCCCACTTGATCACGGTGTATGATCCTTCTAATTTGCTGCTGGATTCTGTTTGCTAGTATTTTATTGAGAATTTTTGCAACTATGTTCATCAGTGATATTGGCCTATAGTTTTTTTTGTAACATCTTTGTCTGGTTTTGGTATCAGGGTGATGGTGTCCTCGTAGAATGAGTTTGGGAGTGTTTGTCCCTCTGCTATGTTTTGGAAGAGTTTGAGAAGGATAGGTGTCAGCTCTTCTCTAAATGTTTGATAGAATTTGCCTGTGAAGCCATCTGGTTCTGTGCTTTTGTTTGTTGGAAGATTTTTTTGTGTGTGTGGTACGTGGGCCTCTTACTGTTGTGGTATCTCCCGTTGCAGTGCACAGGCTCCGGACATGCACGCTCAGTGGCCATGGCTCACAGGCCCAGCCACTCCCCGGCATGTGGGATCTTCCTGGACTGGGGCACAAACCCGTGTCCCCTGCATCGGCAGGCGGACTCTCAATCACTGCGCCACCAGGGAAGCCCATGTTGGAAGATTTTTAATCGCAGTCTCAATTTCAGTGCTTGTGATTGGTCTGTTTATATTTTCTGTTACTTCCTGGTTCAGTCTCGGAAGGTTGTGCTTTTCTAAGAATTGGTCCATTTCTTCCAGGCTGTCCATTTTATTGGCATATAGTTGCTTGTAGTAATCTCTCATGATCCTTTGTATTTCTGCAGTGTCAGTTGTTACTTCTCTTTTTCATTTCTTATTCTGTTGACTTGAGTCTTCTCCCTTTTTTTTTGATTACTCTGGCTAATGGTTTATCAATTTTATCTTCTCATGTTTCTTCCTTCTTGAGTTAGGATTGTATCGCTATAACCTTCCCTCTAGAACTGCTTTTGCTGCATCCCATAGGTTTTGGGTCAACATGTTTTCATTGTCATTTGTTTCTAGGTATTTTTTGATTTCCTCTTTGATTTCTTCAGTGATCTCTTGGTTATTTAGTAGTGTGTTGTATAGCCTCCATTTGTTTGTATTTTTTACATTTTTTTTCCTGTAGCTGATATCTAGTCTCATAGCATTCTGGTCAGAAAAGATACTTGATATGATTTCAGTTTTCTTAAATTTACCAAGGCTTGCTTTGTGACCCAGGATATGATCTATCCTGCAGAATGTTCCCTGAGCACTTGAGAAGAAAGTATATTCTGTTGTTTTGGGATGGAATGTCCTATAAATATCAATTAAGTCCATCTTGTTTAATGTATCACTTAAAGCTTGTGTTTCCTTATATTTTCATTTTGGATGATCTGTCCATTGGTGAAAGTGGGGTGTTAAAGTCCCCTACTATTATTGTGTTACTGTCGATTTTCCCTTTTATGGCAGTTAATATTTGCCTTATGTATTGAGGTGCTGCTATATTGGGTGCATAAATATTTATAATTGTTATATCTTCTTCTTGGATTGATCCCTTGATCATTATGTAGTGTCCTTCTTTGTCTCTTGTAATAGTTTTTACTTTAAAGTCTATTTTGTCTGATATGAGAACTGCTACTCCAGCTTTCTTCTGATTTCCATTTGCATGGAATATCTTTTCCCATCCCCTCACTTTCAGTCTGTATGTGTCCCTAGGTCTGAAGTGGGTCTCTTGTAGACAGCACATATACGGGTCTTGTCTTTGTATCCATTCAGCTAGTCTATGTCTTCTGGTTGGAGCATTTAATCCATTTACATTTAAGGTAATTATCGATATGTAAATTCCTATTACCATTTTCTTAATTGTTTTGTGTTTGTTATTGTAGGTCTTTTCCTTCTCTTGCTTTTCCTGCCTAGAGAAGTTCCTTTAGCATTTGTTGTACAGCTGGTTTGGTGGTGCTGAATTCTCTTATCTTTTGCTTGTCTGTAAAGGTTTTAATTTCTCTGTTGAATCTGAATGAGATCCTTGCTGGGTAATCTTGGTTGTAGGTTTTTCCCTTTCATCACTTTAAATATGTCCTGCCACTCCCTTCTGACTTGCAGAATTTCTGCTGAAAGATCAGCTGTAAACCTTATGGGGGTTCCCTTGTATGTTATTTGTTGTTTTTCCCTTGCTGCTTTTAATATTTTTTCTTTGTATTTAATTTTTGATAGTTTGATTAATATGTGTCTTGGCGTGTTTCTCCTTAGATTTATCCTGTATGGGACTCTGCATTTCCTGGACTTGATTGACTATTTCCTTACCCATATTAGGGAAGTCTTCAACTATAATCTCTTCAAATATTTTCTCAGTCCCTTTTATTTTTTCTCTTCTTCTTCTGGGACCCCTATAATTCGAATGTTTGTGCATTTAACGTTGTCCCAGAGGTCTCTGAGACTGTCCTCAGTTCTTTTCATTCTTTTTTCTTTATTCTGTTCTGCGGTAGTTATTTCCACTTTTATCTTCCAGGTCACTTATCTGTTCTTCTGCCTCAGTTATTCTGCTATTGATTCTTTCTAGACAATTTTTAATTTCATTTATTGTATTGTTCATCACTGTTTGTTTGTTCTTTAGTTCTTCTAGGTCCTTGTTAAACTTTTCTTGTATTCTCTCCATTCTATTTCCAAGATTTTGGATCATCTTTACTATCATTATTCTGAATTCTTTTTCAGGTAGACTGCCTGTTTCCTCTTCATTTATTTGGTCTGGTGGGTTTTTACCTTGCTCCTTCATTGGCTGGGTATCTTCTCATTTTGCCTAACTTACTGTGTTTGGGGTCTCCTTTTTGCAGGCTGCAGGTTCATAGTTCCCATTGTTTTTGGTGTCTGCCCCCAGTGGCTAAGGTTGGTTCAGTGGGTTGTGTACGTTTCCTGGTGGAGGGGACTAGTGCCCGTGTTTTGGTGGATGAGGCTGGATCTTGTCTTACTGGTGGGCAGGACAGCAGCTGGTGGTGTGTTTTGGGTGCCTGTGACCTTATTATGATTTTAGGCAGCCTCTCTGCTAGTGGGTAGGGTTGTGTTCCTGTCTTGCTGTTTGGCGTAGGGTGTACATCACCGTAGCTTGCTGGTCATCGAGTGGAGCTGCGTCTTAGCGTTGAGATGGAAGCTCTCTGGAAGAGCTTCGCTGTTTGATATTACGTGGAGCCGGGAGGTCTCTGGTGAACCAATGTTCTGAACTTGGCTCTCCCACCTCAGAGGCACAGGCCTGACACCCAAACAGAGCACCAAGACCGTTTAGGAAAGTCTGAGGTCTTCTTCCAGCATTCAGTAGGTGTTCTGTAGGAGTTGTTCCAAACGTAGATGTCTAAAAATTATTTCTAAAAAATATGGTCTTCCATATATTTCAAGTCCTACCAGTTCTCCTTATGCATCAACTTCATGATACATTTTAAAATTTATCAGTTCATTCATTCATTTGTTCATTTACATTCACTTATTTGTTTATTAAAATCTTATAAAGTATCTATTACTATTTGTGACCCAGGCATAAAATTTTTGAACAAGATAGTGTATTAATTTGTTAGAGCTAATACCACAAACTAAGTGTCTTAAACAACAGAAATTGATTGTCTCACAGTGCTGGATGCTAGAAATCTGAAATGAAAGTGTTGGCAGGGTTGGTTTCTTTTGAAAGCTGTGAGGAAAGATTCTGTTCCAGCCATTTCTCTTTGGCTTGCAGATCCCTGTCTTTATGTGCACATGACATTCTCCCTGTGTATCTGTCTCTCTCCAATTTTTCCCCCATCATATAAGGAAACCAGTCATGTTGAATTAGAAGGCCCACCCTAATGATTTTAACTGAATTACCTCCGTAAAGATTCTATCTGTAAGAAAGTTCATGTTACGAGTTACTGGGCATTAGGATGTCAACAAAAAAATTTTTGGAGGGCAGAATTCACCCCTAACAGAACTAAGAACTTATACTCTATTGAGAGATCCAAAAATATATGTTCATAAACACTCAAACGTTATCCAGCATGGACTGGGTTCAAAGGAGTTATGCCTTATATGGGCAGAAAGAAGAGACTGGATATTTAACAACTTATTGTTTTCTATCATTTAAAAAAGGCTGGATTGCTTTTTATGGGATAGATAAGTGATATCTGTTCTGTTCTCTGGCATGCCTGCTCAGATTCTCCAGGCACTGGCTGCCTAATCACACTCATGGGTCCTGAGCTGTTGATTCCTATTATTTTGCAATGAAGGCTCAAAATAGAAAACATCTAGAACCCTTTTTTTTTACCTCAAAAGTACATGTAACATTTTATTTGAAACACCAGAATTACCAGTGCTTTCTAATGATTATTTGTTCATTCGGACTCTAATCTTATTTTAGAAGGATAAAATGTCTATTTTATTTTAAGCGCTAAAATAAAGCAAACAACAATCTGCAGGAGAACACAGAGATAATTACAGAAGAATGTAACCAAAGTGGACCCTGACAACTATCTTATCAAGGAATTTAAGCTCTCAATAAGATATAAAAAAGTATCTTTGGTAGAACAAATTAATCTGTATGAGAATTTTTTTTTAAAAAGTAATTGTGTAGACTACTTTTTCTTCTTAGAGAAATGCACCAGATACTTGATATTTTAATCATATGAACAATGTTCATTTTTTCTGTATTCTGAAGGAGGTTCACAGTAATGCAAATGTATAATGCAGTTTAACTTACAATACAAATTTATGCTTTTCAACTCTAGAAATATATTTTTAAAAATCAGCAGCATAAACCAGAACATGACCCTGCAGAATTTGGAAGGGATTTTGTTGTTTTTTTTCTTTCCTTTGTTTCTTTTGTTTGTTTAATCACACTCGTAAATATGCAGTGCTCTTTTCAAGGGGCATATAACAGGAATATATTCCCACCACTCTGCTACTTCAAGATGTTCATTATGAATAAATATAATAGAAAGATGTTCCTCCCATCACTCCACCAATGTCACGGTGGCTTAAGATATGCTGAAATCCCAAAAGTTACTATGCACTCAACATCCTCTTTTGTAGATTCCTTCTTTCAGTTTCTTTTCCTGACAGTTTTCAAGAGATAGATCGTATTTTGGACACACTAAAATTTAGCTCCAGGCATCTAAGTGCCTCTTCCTAACCTCCTTTTCCCCAACTGGTATTCATTTTAATCTCCAAAGTAAAGGACATTCCTTCTTTCCCACCTAACATTCTGAATAAATAGTCTTTGAGGCCTGTTATGAAAGTCTTTCTTTAAAAAAAAAAAAAAAGAAGCATATATATATATATATATGTGTGTGTGTGTGTGTGTGTGTATGTATGTATTTCAACCTGTCACACTCATACCCAACTTAAAAGTTGTATTCCTCTTTCTTTAATTAGGGGAAAGTCTGTCATTTAAAAGCATGATATCAGTACTTAACATAGATACATCCAAGAGCTGAAATACACAACCTCAAAAGCCCAGCAATTCCACTAATAAATAATCACTCAATGAAAATTCATGAACATCATTACCAAAACACATATACTAGGTACATGAATATATTCAGTCAGTAAGTACAATTTAAGCTGCATGTGTAGGATTATTAAATCTTTTCATGTGCAACTCTCAAGGTGAGGTTAAGGAAACCTTATAGGGAAACAGGAAAGTCTGCCTTTTAAAGAAAATCTATGTATTGATCTATTGATTCATCATCTATCTATAATGTGCATATGTATGTATTAGGGATGGGGAGTATAGTATTTCCCATCCCATTTCATTTCTACTCTTCATTGCCATATTTTTAAAAACTAATATTTGCCATGGATTCTGCACTTTCTGCATTTTCCATTCTTAGAAGCAGCCAAACCAGGATTTTCTGCCCTGCGTAGTGTTTTAGGCTAAAGTAGGTCAGTATCACAACTGAGAAAAATTAGGTAGGATTAGAAGTTCTGGTTCACATTGAAAAGATGATCTCTAAAACTCTGAAACATTTATCACTAAAGCCCCCTCTAGGACTACATAGAAGAGAGACTTTTAGATGTTAGAGGGATGTAAATAATATTTTATATTCATTTTCATGGATTCAGGACATAATAATATACATGCCTAATTTTACACACAAACACACACACACATTGTGTAGTCTGTATATACAGTGGAGAAACAAAGATCGATATGGTATATAGTATGTGCTCTTGCACAGCTCTTATTCTAACAGGAGAGACAGATAGGTAAAGAGATAATTATCATATCACAGGGAATCTTAATCTGAAGTTTACTGACCCTTAAGTGGAAAAGGAGACTGTAGCTGACATCTGTGTTTATATCAAAAGAGCATATTAGCTTTCTAAGGGGTCATGCTATACTGCAAGCACATCATCTATTTAGGGCATAAATATTTTGCCTTGTCTTCTTACCCTCTTAGCTGTAATACATACACACACACACACACACACACACACACACCAGTGAAATGGATTTGGGAAAAAAAAAAAAAAATCACAGTAGTCCCAAACAGTAACTCAGATTATTGGAACGTTTCATCTGTAACTGGCCTACTTCTAAAATGCTTGCCCAGGATACTATTCAGACATCTCAGCTATCTAAATCCTGTTTATATCTCACTAATTTGGTGAACTTCAACAAAGCCTATTTACTGGCAATCTTCTTATCTGTGCCTTTGGTGAATATTGCTAATGATCAAGAAACTCTTAGTTAGCTCTAATATATGTACGAGATCTTTTTAACTCAATACTCTAGCCAGGCTCAACCAATTGATCTGTGTTGGCTCATAATATGCTACCTGTTGGCCATGGTTTCTCAGTTCTAGGTTTAGAAAAAGCAAATTGCACATTTAGGAATTGAGTATGGACTTGAGAATAAATTATAAATGGATTGTCAAGTAAGCATATTCTTTCCACAGTAGAAATTTTTAAAAATATATATATTTTTTTAGCCCAGGATGTTTGGGGACATTTTTATCTTAGAGGAATGTATTTTGTAAGCACTACCTGCTCTTTACCATTTCCCAAACCTCTGCTATATGTCAGGCACTGTGTCAGCTCCTGGAGAAATGAAGATGAATGAGGACATGCCCATGACCTTGAAGACCTTGCAATCTCACAATTCAGATAAACCCAATAATTGTGAGATAGTGATAAGAGTACTTGGGTATTGGTAGATATGAGGCACTATGGGGTGCTTAACTCTGTCAAGGAGTGAAGATTTTATTGGAATCATTAAAGGATACTTTACAGAAGTGACCCCTAAACTCTCTTGAAAGACATTTGGAAGTTAGATAAGAGTGAAAAATGAGAAGGGAGTCCAGGTTAGGCCTGGAGGCAAAAGGGAAATAAGGCTAGTCATGCATTCAGAAAGACCTGAATGCAGAATACTTGTTTGAGCCCACAGATTTACATTCAGCAAAAAAACTTGAGAAAAGTCACTTAAAGCTCTGAGTCCATGTCAAAATTGTATTCCAACTTCCTTCACCTGGACAAGTTGTCTTGTCTCCAGTTGCTGAAAAATTACATTCTGCAGCTTTCTTTCTCCAGTATTGACAAATGGTTAAATGGAAAGGGAAGTCACAAAAGAAAATCGATGTGATTTTACACAGTCCTCATTACTAGGTCACCCATGCCTTCTGTGTGCATACTCAAGCTTGTTTCCTTGCTCTGAGTCAGGCTTTTAGAAGGTTGCTTGCTGGCTGAACTCTCAGCTCAGGGAGACAAAAAAACTAGTTTTCAAAATCTATCTCCAATAAACAAGTAACAGAAAACCTCACACACCAATCTGTGATTCTATTTTTAATTATCATCATTAAAGCAAAACCAAGGAAGAACCACGAATTGGCTGGTCATTTCCACTTAAAGAACCATAAAGATTTGCAGCAGGAAGGGTCTTTAAGTCTAATCCATGTCAAACATCCTTTCTCCCTTTATTTTATAAAAATGGAAATTGGTGCATAGAAAAGTCAAGTGGCTTGCCCAAGGTGACAGATTAAGCTAACGGCTGAACCTGAGCTCAGTCCCAATAGAATGTGTTCATAAGCCCAGGCATTCGAATCTGCAGAGCCAGGGAGAATAGTTTATTTTGAATTACAATTTGTTATTTCTTTAAAAACAAAGTTTTATGTGACAGTATCACATAGCTGTTCATCTGTGGCTTTCTCTGTGTCTGTGTTTGTTGGGTGGGGACATAATACTCTTCATTCTTTAGCATCTCCAACCCAGTGGTGCTCAAAACTGGCTGCACATTAAAATCACTTAAAGGGCTTTAAAAAAATCAATGTCCAGTCTCCCCTCCCTAGAGATTCTAATTTAATTGGCCTGGCATGGTATCCTAACATCAGTATATTTAAAGTTCCCTAGGTGGTTCTAATGCAAAGTCAGTATAGAAAACAATTGCTTTGACCGAGCATCATAATCAGGATTCAGTTGTCCACAAAGCTCCCCATATTCATATGCCACCTTACTGCTAATTATATATGTTCCTCCTATTGGCTAATATTTAACTTAAGTAAATTTCCTTTTTTTTTAGTTTTTTAAAATTTTATTTATTTGCTTGTTTGTCACTATCTCACAATTATTGGGTTTATCTGAATTGTGAGATTGCAAGGTCTTCAAGGTCATGGGCATGTCCTCATTCATCTTCATTTCTCCAGGAGCTGACACAGTGCCTGACGTATAGCAGAGGTTTGGGAAATGGTAAAGAGCAGGTAGTGCTTACAAAATACATTCCTCTAAGATAAAAATATCCCCAAACATCCTGGGCTAAAAAAATATATTTTTTTAAAAAATTTCTACTGTGGAAAGAATATGCTTACTTGACAATCCATTTGGGTCTTTGTTGCTGTGTTGGCTTTAGTTGTGGCAAGTGGGGGCTACACTTCGTTGCGGTGCACCGGCTTCTCATTGCGGTGGCTTCTCTTGCTGCAGAGCACGGGCTCTAGGCGCACAGGCTTCAATAGTTGTAGCATGTGGGCTCAGTAGTTGTGGCTCACGGGCTTAGTTGCTCCGTGGCATGTGGGATCTTCCTGGACCAGGGCTCGAACCCTCGTCCCCTGCATTGGCAGGCGGCTTCTTAACCACTGTGCCACCAGGGAAGTCCTAAATTTCTTTTTAAAATAAATTTTATGTCACTCTACAAATGATAAACAAATTATACCTATTTAAAAATGAAATAAACATGATATAACCAAATATTATTATTAAATATTAGATAGATACCATTGCTTATCTGAGATTTTGAGCCTAAAGCCTGTTATTTCTTTGCTAAACTTACAGATGGCATATATAAGGAAAAGAATGAAGATAGTCATGTGACACCAAGACATTCTTCCTGATATAAGTGGATGGATTCACAGAGAAATATAAAGGGCATACTTTTCAAAAAATGCCTGGTCTCTTACAATATCATCTCACTTAATACCAGTGGTAAATGTCCCATGCTTTGATAATCTGTGATTTAACATACAGGAGGACACATGGAATTTTGTCTTTGTTTCTCACATCTGCAAGTGTACCAAGGCACTCACCTTTTGTCTCAGTTTTTCCTGCTGCTCTCAGTGGGCTATGAGCCACACTGCACTTTGGTGAGTTCTAACCACATTTAACTTCCTGGGTAGCTTAATGCCTTTTTCATGAGGAACCCAGAACAAAATGGGGTATGGCATGTCCACTCCTCTTATTTCCCTATTCTCTCCAAAATTCCAAAAGCAGCCCACTAGAGTAGTCAGGTATATGCAAATTGCTTTACAGTGGGGTTTGAGAAGTTCCAGGGAATATTCAGATGTAGGAAATGGGAGGTCAGGTTTCTAGCTAAGTTGGCTATTTTCTGCAGTCTCAAGACATTTAATAAAATAGGTCCCCAATAAGTAGGGGCCCTAGAGGTATGTCCCTACTAGAAAAGGGACACCAATGAATCAGTCATCAAATCCTGAAGAGGAAAATGTTGCTTAAGTAATGTGGAGATGTTATGGGAAGGGCAGTGGCAGACACTACACAGAGGCATGTTTCACACATACACACATCACAGTTAGACTCCCGAAACATTTTAGAGAATGAATAAATAATAAAAGTTTAATATTTGGAGAGCCCTCATCAGCCTTCTCAAGGTATATGGCCAGACTTGCCTCCTTGTGGCTGCAGCTAATCAGTTTACAAGGTTAACCATTTCCACAGTCTGTGTTTTTTTTCTTTTTTCTTTCGTCTACTTTTTTCTCTCTCTCACTCCCCCTTCTCTGTTTTTGCTTTTGTTATTTGTCCAGACTCCAAAACCATCTACCTCATATACAAATAAACTATTAACATTTGAAATATCTTGTTTCCTTTGAAAAGACATATGTGTAGCCTTACCTCAATAGCTTCCACTTTCCCCATACCCACTCTTTATGAAAGGTTCAGCCTCCCTAAACCCTACCCCCTTTACTCCCTTGGGAGCTTATCTGCATCAAGATGTGCAGCTCTGAACTCTCAGATCCCAGGAAGCAAGGTGGACAAGGGACAGTCAGGGCTGCATCTCACTCACAACAGTATCTATGTCACCACATAGCTATATCTCCTTTACAAACTTACCACCAAGTTGAACTGCAGGCTTGCCAGTTCCTCTAACTACTGAGCTTAAGTAAATACTTCACAAGGACACACACTGAACTCATTTCAAGGAAGGGGACAGTCTCACAGTTATCAAGGTACTTGAATCTTCCTTGGATCAGTGGTTCTCAACCTTAGTTACAAGTTATAATCATCTGAGAACAACATTACTAATGACTTAGCTCTACGATATCTTATATTTGCACACTTAGGACAGAGCTTAATGTTTTTTAAACATATTTATTGGAGTACAATTGCTTTACAATGGTAAAGTGTTAATTTCTGCTTTATAACAACGTGAATCAGCTATACGTATACATATATCCCCATATCCCCTCCCTCTACATCTCCCTGCCACCCTCCCTATCCCACCCTTCTAGGTGGTCGCAAAGCACCAAGCTGATCTCCCTGTGCTATGCAGCTGCTTCCCACTAGCTATCTATTTTACATTTGGTAGTGTATATATGTCCATGCCACTCTCTCACTTCATCCCAGCTTACCCTTCCCCCTCCCCGTGTCCTCAAGTCCATTCTCTATGTCTGTGTCTTTATTCCTGTCCTGCCCCTAGGCTCTTCAAAACCATTTTTCTTTTTTAAGATTCCACATATATGTGTTAGCATACAGTATTTGTTTTACTCTTTCTTACTTCACTCTGTATGACAGACTCTAGTTCCATCCACCTCACTACAAATAACTCAATTTTGTTTCTTTTTATGACTGAGTAATATTCCATTGTATATATGTGCCTCATCTTCTTTATCCATTCATCTGTCAATGGACACTTAGGTTGCTTCCATGTCCTGGCTATTGTAAATAGAGCTGCAATGAACATTGTGGTACATGACTCTTTTTGAATTATGGTTTTCTCAGGGTATATGCCCAGTAGTGGGATTGCTGGGTCATATGGTAGTTCTATTTGTAGTTTTTTAAGGAACCTCCATACTGTTCTCCATAGTGGCTGTATCAATTCACTTTCCCATGATTGAGATGCATAACGGGTTTTCTACCCACTGTGCTTTGGAATTATGGCACCTCCGTTATTATTCATTAAGAATCTTTTTATTTATTTACTGTATTTATTTGGTATCCTTAATTTTTCATTTTGGTTGCGGGCAATGTATGGAGCTATACTGGCTTTTAATGTTCTCCTAGATTCCCAAGGAAGAGCTCAAGGAATTATATAATATGTGTGTATACATACACACATACACATAGACATATGCACGCATATGCATACCTTCTAAAATCTCACAGTGTCCTCTGTTGCTTTTAAAGGCCAATGATCTTATGTGATCTGTTTCTTCAAACTCAACTCATATTCTTTCTCCTTCCTTCTTGGCTCCAAACACCTAATACTATTTCATTTTGTGGAAAAAACAAAGCTCCGTATAGTTTTAAAGACTTTGCTCATGCTGCTCCACAGGCCTGAACAGTCACGCCATTTTACCCTCCCATCCTTTGAATGGTCAGAGTCGTTCTTCAAGTCTCCATTTAAATATTACTTTCTCAAAGGTCCACCAATCTCCCCATATTTCTCTACCACAAAAGTACAATATAAGGTTGATATGAATAACAACAATGTCTTTACAGTATCGCATCTCAGTGTCACAAGCATGTAGCACAGAACAGAAACGTTTTATCCATTTTTAAGAAGAAAGAACGAGAGAGAGAGAGAAAGGGAGGGAGGGAGAGGGGAAGGAAGGAAGGAAGGAAAGGAAGGAGGGAGGGAGGGAGGGAGGAAAGAAGGAAGGCAAGCAAGCACATTAGTGGAATAAGGCACCTTTCCCCAAAACAGGAAATCTAAAATGTCTTCTAAAAACCCAAAAGCAACAAAATAACACTTTATTCTTACAAAGTCATCTAGCTTGAGAACAGAACGTTTTTGAGAGGCAACAGCATATCTGTATAAAGCTCTACACTTCAGTAATGCAGACAATTTTTTACTTATATCCATTATGAACTTAAAATAGTTTTGAATTATTTCTCATTGATTTGATCCTTAATTTATGGTGGTCACTTTACAGTTAACGATCACTTCTCTTTTCATTCATATATCCATTCTATAAAAAATACTTTACACTTTGTCATGTGCTACTTATATTTAACAGATATTTTGATAACTTCAGCTAATAGCAGTACAATCTGTTAGCAAATTTGGAGAGTAAGGACAGAGCGCAGAAGTATTCGGATTCCCTTTAGGGAAAATGAAGGTGGTTGTCTGTTTGATTGAAACATAGGCAAAGGCAAGCTATTTATTGAAAATCTGACATATCTTATGACTCAAATAAAGAAGAGAATTTTGATATTGGCCAAATAGTCATCACAGCTGACCTGTTACTGTAAATGAATGTTAAATATTTATTGGTTTACAGCAAAGTAATGTCTACATTGTATAAAATTTTAAACTAAAATTAAAGCATTCTCATTAGTAAAGTGAAAAACAAAACACAAACAAGGATACCACTCTCAAATATTTTTATGTGGGAAGAGAAGGTGAGGGGGCTTGCCCTGTAAGGACATGGCTCCCCTAAGGGGTGCACAGCTATTAAACATAGTGCTGCAATTATGAGAAAATATTTTCACTTCGAGAAAAAGATGAGCAGGTGTGTGACATACAGAAAAGCAGCTCTATTTTTTGTTTCTTATAAAGAAATTGTACCACTAATGCTCTTTCCCCTTGCCACCTGCCTCTGAAATCCCCTTATCCTCTTCTGATAGACAGACACAAATTGAATTACCAAACAAGCTTTTTTTTTTTTTTTTTAAACCTAGGGGCAACCAATTACCTCTTTCATCAAACACTGTCTTGCCACTGCCATCTTGTGGGCAGGATGCTACCATGCAATTCACTCTTCTGGCCAAATCAGGTATACAAAGTTGGTATCTTCCCAGGAGTAAGTGTTAGAAACTACAAACCAACAGACACTCAAAAGCAACTACGGAGGGGAGGACTCCTGCTGAGCTTCTACTGAATGACATCAACTGAACTATAATGCATATAAAGTTTAGTTCTTTTATGTACATTTTTTTTTTTTTTTTTGGCTGGGTTGGGTCTTTGCTGCTGCACGCAGGCTTTCTCTAGTTGCGGTGAGTGGGGGCTACTCTGCATTGCAGCACACAGTCTTCTCATTGCGGTGGCTTCTCTTGTTGCGGAGCACCGGCTCTAGGCACACGGGCTTAGCAGTTGTGGCACACGGGCTCAGTAGATGTGGCTCGCGGGCTCTAGAGCGCAGGCTCAGTAGTTGTGGTGCATGGGCTTAGTTGCTCTGTGGCACGTGGGATCTTCCCAGACTAGGGCTCGAACCCGTGTCCCCTGCATTGACAGGCGGATTCTTAACCACTGCACCACCAGGGAAGTCCCTATATATGTATTTTCAAACAACTATTGTCACTCAGTAGAAGGTCAGCAGAAAAGGCCTCCGTGGCTTCTTTTGAGTGCATATATATGTATATATGTAAGTATACATATATATTTATAGAACATGTTATATACGCTCATATATATATGATTTTTTAGTAAGTAAACAAGTATTTATTGCAGATTACAAAATAAAACATGCGACAGGGTCCCCATGTATATTAAATTTACTATCAACACTGTGATAATATGAAGCGATATCATATGTTATTTTTAAAATTCTGGGAGGCTATACACCCAAACATTCCTTGTAGTTTGATAAGATCATTGGTGACTGATATATTTCATACTTAAAACTGCCTCACCACCTCTCATCTCTTCACCTGTCACTGAACAGGGAAGCAGTTCCATTGATACTGGTCACTTGCAGCCCAAGACTAGTTTTGAACTGTGACTGCAGTGTGCAAAGGTGATAATGAAGTCAGAGATGGACTGGAAAAAGAGAAGAGATAGGATATGAAATGACTGAAGGCACTTGACTTTGTCCACAATGTGAAAAGGAAGAAATTTCCAGATCATAGTGTGGTGGGAAAAGGGCTGGGTTGGGTGGCCAAATAACTTGTTTATAATTAAAACTCTGCCTAAGTATGGGTTAATATTGGGAAAACACTTTACTCTTCTGGGAGAGTGTCACCATCGGTAACATGAAGAGATCAGAACAGTTAACTCAAACTTTTCTGAGCTTTTACAGTGTTTAATGGTAAAATCAATGCTGGGATGGTTGATGGTTGAGATGGGAGTATAGTTGGCCCAAGTGATTCTGTACTTTGTCTTGGCTGGGTTTCCAGTCATGAGGATATTCTGCACTTACAGGAGGTAACTACTGAAATTAAATGAAGGGCTACTGTGTGCAGAAAGGGGCCTTTGAGAAAGGGGCTGTGGATAGAGCGAATTGTAAGGAATGTGGTACATGCAGGTGCTGGGGTAACTAAGAACTGGAAGACGGATACTAGGCAAACTTGGGAAGCAGCTCCTTTTGTCTTCCATGGCCCCATCTCTTCATTTAGATGTGCAACTCCTATTTCTTATCAAAACCTGATCTCAAAAAGGTATATTTAGCAAATAACATTAACGTAGAAGTCACTAATGCTATCTTAAAGGGGGCTTCTTAAGTCAAATGAAAGCTAAAACTTTCAAGCTGCAGGGGAAAAATCCCATCTGGCCGATTCTAAAAGAAATGAGAAAAATATTTTTTGAGGTAAGAAAATTCTACTCCACCTGCTCAGACCAGTAGTTACCAGAGAAAATGTCTATATATCCTCTGTTTGGTTTAGATGCAAGCCTCTTCTATATTTCTACCCAGGGATTTAGAAAATAGGACACAATACATCTATGTTGTCACATGCAATTAGTACCCTGGTGAATTGCTAATGAGTCAACTCCAGCTCCAAAGAGGCATTTTAAATAAACCCAAGAATATATAACATCTTCATAAACTGCTCTTATAAGTTAATAAGTACGTACACATGCATACAAAAATGGAAATAAATTCTGGAAACAAGTCGAACAGCACTGTATGCAAACTGGGTTAGGTGCTAAGAATGAGGCAAGCAGGAAGTCCCATGGTCCTAGAGGTCATGCAGCTCATTAGTGTAGGATAAGATATAGGATATCTCACTATTACATGGAAGTAAGGAGAACACAAGTTCTGTTCTAGAGGGTCAGGTTAAGATTGGGGGATAAGGGCTTCCCTGGTGGCGCAGTGGTTGAGAGTCCGCCTGCCTATGCAGGGACGCGGGTTCGTGCCCGGTCTGGGAAGATCCCACATGCCGCGGAGCGGCTGGTCCCGTGAGCCATGGCCGCTGGGACTGCGCGTCTGGAGTCTGTGCTCCGCAACTGGAAAGGCCACAACAGTGAGAGGCCCACATACCACGAAAAAAAAAAAAAAAAGATTGGGGGATAGGACGGGGAGGATCAGAAGCAGGTGTGATCAGTGATCAGTTCTCACAGATGGGTCAAGTTGGGTTTTGAAGCAACACCAGGATTTTCAAAGGCAAAAGGGGAAAGGATATTTCAGATAAAGGAAATAGTTGGAACAAAAGCAGACAAATGTAAAAGAAATTTGAGGAAAAAGAGAACCCCTTCTTGAGAACACATAATCCTAGAGCTTACTTCCTAGGAGGTGGCGCTGGAGAGAGTTTTGGCCTTAAAGTAATTTTGAAGGAAATTTTACAACTTAAAGAGTTGTCCATAGACTTTTGTAATCAATTATAAATGGAGGTCCCAACCTGAACCAGTTACAATATAAGGAAAGGGGAAATCACACAAGATAAACTACATCTTAAAGTTTTAATACTGAGAATCCCTTTGGATCAGACCTCATTTCAGAGCTGCATCAAATGAAATGGACAAGTGAACTTTAGAACTGTGCTGTCCAATGGATAAATGTGAGACAAATAATAATGAGTCATATATGTAATTTTCATTTCTACAGTAGCCACATGAAAAAGAGAAACAGAAAGAAGAAAAAGATGAAATTAAACAGCAAATTTAATCAATGAAATATATCTAAAATAATTTTCCTATATTAAATAACTATACAATTATTAATGAAATAGTTTACAGTATTCTTTTTTAAACTAAGTTATCGGGATCCACTGTGTATTTTACACTAACTGCACATCTTGATTTGAACTGGCCATATTCCAAACACTCAGTAGCCACAAGTGGCTACTGCTTACCCTATTGGACAATACTTGCTCCTGCTAGTAGAAAAAAAGTGATCAAAAATCAGTTAATTATGATGTTGGCTACATTCATAGTTTCCCTTTATAAGTTTAGATTAAGTTTCTCTCTTCTGTTCTCTTGAGTCTGAAAGTTTTGCCATAAATGAGTGTTGAATTTTTTCAAATGCTTTTTCTACATCTGGTGACTGGAAAGTTTTTCATTCTCTCTCTTTTCCCTCTCAAATGTTTGATAAAATTCGTCAGTGAGCTATCAAAAATATGAGTAATAACTGTACCCTCCTTTTTTAAGAAAATGTTTGGGTAAGATTAGTATTCTTTGTTCTATAAATATTTGACTTTGATTGCATATGACTCTAATCTGGGACTAGAGTTTTCTTTGTGAGGTTTATAATTAGAAATTCAGGTTCTTTGGTACTAATATTCCTTTCATCTTACATTAGTCTTATTAAATAGTGTTTTTAAAGACTGTATCCATTTTTAGTCGCTGGCCGTGATAGCCATGGCTTGCTTATTTTAACAGGCACCAGATGCTTCCCCTTTACTTCTTATAGTCAATTCCCTTCTTTTGAGATCACCTATCCATCAATAACTTCAGACTCAATCACCTTGGACTAAGCCCATCAAAGGCTCTCTTGGCAATGTCATTGAAACCATTTGCAGCCTAATTAATCTATCTTTGTGGTGCCTCAAAACAGCATACACACTGCCTTAATTGCTACAACCTCACACCCACTGGGGACCACAAACAGAGAATAAGCAGACTGGTTGCACCCTGCAACTCCTATATTTGCATCATTTACTGCAAGATTAATGAGAGAAGCTGAGAAAGCCAGAAGTGTGGAATAAAACCATAGGTTTGGGTTTTAGAAAACCTCCCATGGCACTTAAATAGAGCAACTACTTTACTCTTAATAGCATAGTCTTTTGGATAATATTAGGGCTTTTATCTTTACATTACACACTTTAGACACATTACTTATTCTCAATGAACTTTACAAAGCTTGAAACCTGAAAATAATATTGATTAAAAAGAAACCTCAAAATGGAAACTAATGTTTCCTTAAATGTTTAAAATGCAATTTTATATGGAGTAATCAGATTCAAAGTGTATGTGTGTGTGTGTGTGTGTGTACACATGTTGAGGACATAATTTATTATGTTTTATATGTCAGATGTACTAATTCTGAACAAAAGAATATTTAGATCTTAAACATTTCTTAAAATAACTATAGTAACAAATGACATGACAAAGAAGAAAATTATTAACTACTCAATAAAATCAACCACAAAACACAAATCAACAACAAAACCCCCACAGAAACAGCAAAATCCTTGTGCTTGATGTTGAATCCAGGCTCCTTGAATGTGAAGCACTGTCATATCAGCTTTTCAATCTTGTTAAGTAAGCTGCAATGTGTTTTATTTATTCTAAGTATCCAAAAATTATATTCATAATATAATTTTATATTTATAATTTTATTTTATGCTTATATTGCATAAGGGTGTACCAATTTATTACTCAAAATAAAATAATCCCTTATTATAGCATGATTCAATTTTACTTGTGAAAATTCCATTGCCTTTTTTTTTTTTTGCGGTACGCGGGCCTCTCACTGCAGTGGCCTCTCCCATTGCGGAGCACAGGCTCTGGACGCACAGGCTCAGTGGCCATGGCTCACGGGCCCAGCCACTCCACGGCATGTGGGATCCTCCCGGACCGGGGCACAAACCTGTGTCCCCTGCATCGGCAGGCGGACCCCCAACCACTGCGCCACCAGGGAAGCCCTCCATTGACTTTTTAAATACCATATATGTGGAGTAAAGTCAAACCCACATGCAGATTGTGGTTTCCTGATGGAGTGTGATGAACACAATATCTGATGTTTGGAGTCACGGGTTGAATTTACCTTCGATTCCTGATCTTGGGGAGTAGATTAGAGGAGCGGAATCTTGGCCTAACTCAATGTCAATATTATCATAAGGATTATATAGAGAATGGATGCCAATGTTATGTGAAACCATTGGGTCATTCAAAGGTGGCCATTTATTTTTAAACCTAATTGACACTTCCAATGTACAAAGAAATAGATTAGCTACCATCTATTTCAAAAGCACAAGATAACATGGGTCAAATGATCCTAATCTGAAAATAAGCTAGGATGGTTCCAGGGTAACTTCCAAGATGTTTATCATTTTTTTCATTATGTAACCATGATTATATGATATATATATATAAAATCTCTCCCAAAGATAAATAAAAAGTAATTAAGTGAATTTTCAGTTTTTAAATTTTGTGATCAACACAGCCAATAATCAGATGCAATACAGCATAGAAACCTGTTTGTAGAGGTTCCAAGATCTGTGGAGAACAAAGCAAAGCAGATTAGAAGCCCCTATCAAGAAAATACCCAGCTAGTATAAAAGCATTTATACTATCTGAAGTGTGTGTGCATACATACACATAAAATTACTGGCAAACCAAGTAAGTATGGTGTTAGACTTCATGGAGCTTAAGTACTAGGGAGAGAGAACAGAAAAACAAATAAATGATTATGATTTTAGGTGCTTTAAAAATATTAAGCCAGGAAGGGTAAAGTCCTCTAAATTTTAGTGATCTAAAAAGAGAGGTACCATGCAAAAGGTTGAGCATGCTTCAGTGGATGGGGCTATGCTAATGACGTACTTTGAAAAATTCATGATGTATATTAGAATAGGCAAGGAATTTGATGCGATAAGGATGAAGGGCCTGGAGGAAGGATTAAGACAAGGCCAGCAGCTTAATGTAATGATGTAAAAGGTCTTATGTGATATTCTATAAGGTTAGTATTCCTACTGTGATCACAGGAAACCATTAAATGACCTAAAGCAGTGGAGTGTCATACCAACTTCATGTTTGGTAGTATCATTTTTGCCTACCCTATGGGGAAGGGATTTGGGGTAATTAGATGGGAAATACAAGACTGTTTGGTGCCTATTTCAAGCAGTTTGGATAAGAAATGATGTTTCTAAAACTGGTATCATACAGTAGGATAGAGGGTAGTAAAGATACGTGAATTAGAATGACTCAGATAACCTAAGCAATTGGATATAGAGTAAGACATGAATTTTTAAAGATTACAAATACTTCTACCCTTCTGCTAAAAGAGATTTATTGGATGTTCCGTGCGACTACAGGTGCATACTAGATCTGGTGATACACCAACATAAAATCATCTGCTAAACAAACACATTCTCTTTGAATTACATGAAAAATTCTACAATAGCCTTGTGCAGAACTGTATTCTTATACCGGTTAGGAAGGCAATTTCCTCTCTTAGGACTACAGAATTCGAGGCATTTTTCATTTAAATTACTGACCTTTGCCATAAAATGTTTCAGGAAATAATCGGCACTCTAAAAAGAGAGAGGTTTTTCTTTCTTTTTTTTATTGCAGCATCTTCTAAGCACTGGCACAAAAATTATATGTCCCATATAATGTGGGTGTTCTGACAGTGCAGTCAAGTTAGATTAAGTGTAATAAACAAAAATTGTCACTAGAACTCTCAGCTTATACCATCTAATATTGTGTGAATACATTTTATTTCCTAACATTATGAAACAGCCAAGAGTATAATAAATTACTTAAGCCCTTTGAGGATTTCTGCATAATTTACCAAAACAAATTGATTTTAGTGGAAAAGCCGCTAATTTACATGGGTAGGAAGTGTTTTCCTTGGTGTGATGAATTTAATTTCAACTTCCCTGTTTGTATGAATTCACTCCAGTAATTCATCACTGTTAGATGAAACCACAACTATGTTTTACTTGAGTAAGTCCCTAACACTCAATATATATGAATGAAAATAAACTGCCTTTATAGTATGGCTACATAATATATAAAATACATGATTGTTATCTTTTAAATAGAATAATTTTTAAAAAGATAAACAATGACATGTATAATTTTTAAATATGAGCAAAGTAGTTTAGTACCCTTATTAAGTTGTATTTCAAGGTTTGTTCTTAAAGAACAAAGAGATACACATTTATAGGGTGCTGGATAGGTATCAACTTATGTCTTGGATATTTTACATTTGTCATGTTACTGTCCTTTCTAACATCCTTATGAAGTAGGATTTATTGGCCTCTTCTGGAAATAAAGGACTCTGAAGTCAGGAAAGGAAAAACTCTTAACCTCTCCTTGTGTTATAATGGGAGCTTCATTGAGTCATGCCATCTGTCTCCAGTTACATGGCCTTTCTTTTCTCACATAGTATACTGAACACTTAAGGTCCATGGACTACCATTACACACATGCATGCATATTTACGAATACACACATATGTAGATGTACGTGGGTGTATGTACATACACACACATAGCTTTTTTTTTGTTTAAGAGCAAACTGTTACTTAGATTTCACAGAACATTCTTGGGGAATTACCCACCTTGAACACATTCTTATGACATACCACTTAAGACTGATGCCTTAAATTTTTACTCTAGTATAATACTAGCTATCTATTGCTAAAAACAAACAAAAACCTAAAAGTTGGTAGCTTAAAACCACCAACATTTATTACCTCACACAGTGTATGAGGGTTAGAATCTAGGAGTTGCTTCACCGAGTGGTGCTAGTCTAGTCTCTCACAAGGTTGCAGTTAACGTGCTTGCTGGCTTGGCTTGACTGTAGTCATCTCAGGGTTTAACCGAGGCTGAACAATTAACTGCCAAGCTCATCCACATGGTTGGCATGCCTCAGTTCCTTGCTGGCTTTTGGCCATCAAACTCTTGTCCCTTGCCAAGTGAGCCTCTCCACCTCTCCAAAGGAAGCCTAAGTGTCCTCACAACATGGCAACTTGCTTCGCCCAGAGTGAGGATCTGAGGGAGCTGGCTAGCAAGAGAACATCCTAGACAAAAACTGCAGTGTTGGGCTTCCCTGGTGGCGTAGTGGTTGAGAGTCCGCCTGCTGATGCAGGGGACACGGGTTCGTGCCCTGGTCCGGGAAGATCCCACATGCCGCGGAGCGGCTGGGCCCGTGAGCCATGGCCGCTGAGCCTGTGCGTCCGGAGCATGTGCTCCGCAATGGGAGAGGCCACAATAGTGAGAAGCCCGCGTACCGCAAAAAAAAAAAAACCCTGCAGTGTTTTATAACCTAATCCGAAGTGACAATCACTGCTGCTGCGTGCTATTGGTCACACAGACCAACACAGGTGCAGTGTGGGAGGAACTATACAGGTGTGAGCACCAGGCAGCAGACATTAGTGGGGGCCATCTGGGCGGCTGGCTGCCACAGGTATCAGGACATACATTTCCACAGCAAAATAAAGATGTCACAGCTAGTAGCAAACAGGCCATGTGAAGACAGTCTGTCTGTAAAACTGCCAAGGTCTTCAGTGGCTCAGAAATAACGTTGCTCACTCCACATGTAAGATCTGGACAATTAATGCCACTGAAAATGTGTGATAATAGGTAATGCTAACTGTGGGACAAGCTCTTTTGACCTGAAAAGATCTAAGTGTTCCAGAGGCTATGTTTGAAACACTTCATAAAATGTGCTCCATCTCTTTGATCCTTTTGATACTCCGAGAACATTTTACAGAATTCTGGTGGTAAGAAGATTTAGCTATGGGATCAGTTCCACCAGCATATCATTGAAAAATGCTTTAGATTTCAGCTAATGTAAAACTTGATTACAGTAGTTTAAACACCCAGAGGGACGGAGGTGGCTATTGGTCTGGGTTCAAATTTTGCTTCTCTCCAATTTTCTTGAGCTTTTCCCCAATGCTTATATTTTCATAATGTCCATCCCATCTGTTCCAGCTGCAGGTGTCATTTCCAGTTTCACGGCTGGCATTAGAGAGGCAGTATAGTGCCAGCTACAACTTTTGATTTTATTAGGAAAGTAAAAGCTGTCCAAAAACAGCAGATTTCCAATTCTACCTTCTTTGCCAAGATTAAAAAAAAAAAAAAGACACGACAAGTAATAATGATAGCTTGTACACATATAGCACTTACTATATGCCAGGCACTATTCTATGCATGTCTTACATAATAACTCATTCAAATATCTACCTCACTGTAACCTGATGAGGTAGATGCTCTGGTTATCTCTATTCCACAGAAGGAGGAGGGAAGTCATCTTTTACCCAAAGTCACACAGCTAGTGAGTGGGTGAGATGGGATTTAAACTCATGAATTTGCTTCCAGAATACCCACTGTTAATCATAACCCTAGAGAAATATGTCACCCCTCTCTGGCTGTAGAGAGGGTGGGGCTGTGTATAATAAGCTTTTTCCAGCCTTTTAAGTGGAGGTAGCAGGGAAAAAGGGTCAGAGAATGGGAGTTGGGATTGCCAAACAATATTGTCTGCCACAGTATATTACCAGTCATGTGTCTATTAACCCTGTTTAAGGTTAGATTTTTTCATATATAGGATGGTAGAAAAATGCATCCTTTACTCATTTTAGGTCATACAATATTAGTCATTTGTAGGTCAACTAGGAGCTGCAAACTCTTTTTGCTGATTGTAATAATAGATATAAATTTTTCTAAGGTGCTCTTCTGAAGAGAGAGTATAAATGAGAGATGATTATAATTCCTTAATTGCTTGGCAAATTAAAATACATGTACTTAGAATTGCATCAGCTTTTACATTTTAAGTTCAATAAGAATTGATTTTTAGGTCTCCTTTCAATTTCTCACTGTATTTGCCTCTTGTCTCTAGTGTCAAGCATTTGGTGTCCACTTCGAAGTAACTGGACTAGTGAACCTTAAGGACTTTTTTCCCTCCAGAAGGCTTTTGTCATATGTGCCAGTAGCAGTCCAACTACTTTCTTGCTGAGCTCTCATTATAAACATTAAAATGGACATCCCCCTGGTTTCCAAAACAAGCATAGTGTCACTCTTCCCCATGAAGGACACATTTCAAGGCATCTTCAGTATCTTCCAAATATTAATTGAATGGCTTTTGATGATATTATTTATTACTGGAGCAAGAGAGAAATTATGGGAAGCTGTATTAACAACAGGAACCAAGTTACTGGAACCTGCAGATATGTATGTGCTCACTGACCTATACTGTTCATGTTAATAGTTGTGCCCTGACACTGAACAGAAGGCCTTACTGTCACAGAGTTGACATCATCAGGGCTGAGAAGTGATTAAATACTCAGAGGGAGATACCCAGAACTCAAAAACAGTGCTACCTAACAGCCTCACCAGTCATTCTACTCATTCATATGTATGGTGGCATACAGACAAATTCAGAGTGGCCTGCAACTAAATAAAGAACATTTAGTGAGCTCCAATTTTATGCAGAATACTGCACTGCAAGAAGATATAAAACATATTTCCAACTCTAGCTGGACCTCTGAGAATTGAGGAGTTGACTAAATCTTTACTGGTCAATGGATTGAGAATGAGATTAAACAAATGCAACCTTCTTTGGGTACCTATTCAGTCAAAAATTTACTGAGTGCCTCCTTTCTCAGGGCTCAGGTGCTCAGGATGCAATATAAGATGCAGCCTCCGTTCCAGGGCAGAGTGCAGAATCTAACAGGGGAGACAAACACAATTAAAACCTTCTGAAGTGTGTTATTTGAGAGAAATTCTTAAACCAGACTGAATGCTGGCAGGAAAGACATCATAGGTGCCACCACCCACCAGGGAACCCTCAGTTCCAAACCTAAAGGTGGTTCTCAGTAAATATTTGTTGAATGGAAACATTAATAAATGAATGGAAACAAGGAGTGAAGAGCGTACTACTGGGGCATAAGTTAGGAGCATTTATTTTAATATTTGGGGCAGTCAGAGAAGGCACATAAGAGAAGAGTGATGGCTGCCATGCTCTGATAGACAGGATGGAGTTACCCAGATGGAGAAGTGTGGGGAAAGCAACCAAGGCAGAGAGAAGGCATACACCAGGGCACACGGTTGATAGTCTCTTCTGGGTTCAAGAAATTAGTTCCATTCCAGAAATTAGTATTTCTATCTCAGCCTGAAAATAATGGACTAGGTATTCCCATTATATATAAGCAGGAAAAATAAATAATGATGTACATTAACAGAGGGGTTTGTTTTTATATGAGGTTACAAATAGAGATATTTTCTAATCAGAAAGTAAATAATTTCTACTTTTCTTTCAGTTAACCTTCATCAGATTCACACAGAACACATCATTTGAGGATGAGGGAAAGGCTGAATAATTATGGATATTATGGTTGGGGCTGTTTTAAACTGTCAGCGACTATTTAAAATATTGAAGGTCAGAGCATATTTCTTTAGTCCTTTGCATACTTAGAAAATCACTTTAATCCTGTTGAATAGATTGCCCAGTGAATATCTGAATATCTCCCCAAAACAATGCCTGTTATAATCTTTATCAAAAATATATCTTAGACACTTAGCAATAAAGGTGTCAAACAAAGGAACTTTAAATTGCCAACAATGCCTATTAGGTTTCCATGGGACTGGGCGCAGTTGACCATAAAAAGATTATTATAACAATAGGTTCAGACTGGTAAGGGAATCACAGTTTTGTAGTGGGTGTGAAGGGGTTGAGGATAGCATCGCAAAGCCAATTAATGGCAACATATTATAATAACTTACATCACAGATAAGTGTAAAGGGCTAAAGCAGTCATAAACAGTAAGGCACAAATGATCCCTGAGAGAATCAGGGAAGCCTTCAGAGAAGACGGGGTACTTAGGTTATATGGAAAAGTACGATGTCCAGAAGAAGAGAAAGGAAAAGACATTATCAATCAAAGACTATTGCACATGCATAGGATGAAAGCAGAGAAATACAAATATTCAGGAGGAGTTAGTAATATGGTTTGGGTGGACTGTAGGGTGTTTGAAAAGAAGCAGTAGAAGACAGGCACTAGAATTTGCAACATGTATCTGCCTGTGATGGTTTAGGCATAGCAATCCTTAGAAGTTTAATAAGGTTTGTTTTAGTTCTCAAAGCCTTTCAGTATCTCACAGGTCTTCTCGTTCTTAAAGTCTAGAAAGACATGATGCATTCATTTCTGCAAGTTTAAATCAATCGTGTTGGACTGATACTCAAGGAAAGATGGTAATGCAGCTTGATCTAGTCCTCACAGTTACCTTCTATAGAAGCCAGATCACAACATGGAATATGTTGGCCATTGGAATCAGTCATATTAATTTTCTCCAAGAAGAGTACTACATGATAATACTGAAAAAAACTGCAAACTTGATAGTATTTTTGATACAGATATCTAAGCATGAAAATGTTAGGAATAACCTTCTAGGTAAAAAGAACCACCTATAATAACTCAATCTGCACAAGACTTCTGCATAGACATATAATAAGATGGGTACTGGCAGAGTGCTGTGTTTATTTAGCTGTGGCCTTACAAGGAAACAATCATTTGCATATTTCTCTCAATTAAGTATTATACTGACATAATTAAAACTATAAAGGGCACTGACAATATTTCATTCTTTTAATGAAAGAGGAGACATATTATACAGTTCAGCCTGTCTCCCTATTTAATTTTCCTGACTTTTTACTACTCAAACTGTGCTACTTCTATGAATGTTGTCAATTAGGATGAAAAGAAGGAAAATTAAAGTCGCTCTTGAAAATGCACTTGTGTTTGTTTCTGGAATCTGTGTACATTCAGAAAGTTGTGATTTGCATATTTCGTGTCTAATTAAGCCCAGGAAAAGCGAACACTAGAGAGGCTAAGGCAGTTTCACACTTCACCAGCATCTTCTTTGTCATTATTGGGAATTCATGTCTGAAGACGTGGTCCCTTCTTCAAAAACCTTACGTATCTTTTCTCTGAGAAAAATACTGTAAGGAATTTTTTTTAATTTCTACTTTTTAAATACATTTATGGCTATATATTATGTGACAGTGCTGAGACAATGTGTGTTGAGATAAAGTGTGTAACAAAATGTACACTGGACTTGGATTCTAGAACCTTGAGTTTGAATCACAATGCTTCCATTATATTTATGAAAGGTTTCTACAAGTCACAGCTATGTCATCAATAAAATGGAAATAATGGCACAGTCCATTGACTATAATAACAAATGGAGAATGTCAACCACATAAGGTACATGCAAGCACTTTGTAAACTGGTACACATCAAACAAATATAATAATATTTTTCTGAGATTGCAATCTCATCAAATCAAGAAGAAGACAAAATAAAGACTGCTGCCCAAAAGAGGCTTAGAAGTCTGGTGAGAAAGACAAGTAGGTAAACCAAAATAATTCAAGTAGAATGGAATGTATAATATATTAGAGAAATAAAGCAAGTACATAAATATGGCCAACCTGCCTACAGCTCATTTTGCTTCTGTGAATGGATCTCTTTGGAATAAGACCATTGGAGATAGATAAAGACAAGAGGAAGAAAAATTTCATTCCCAAGGAATAAATCAGGAATGTTTTCATTTGAACCCAGGATTAAAGAAAGAAAAAAAATGGGATTTTAATATTTTCAGAAAAGTAAATTTGTAGCTCCATCATCCAACTATATTAGCAGCAAGTTTTTACATGGCTGCTTCTGGTTTTGTGTCAGCTCCTTTTTGAACTGCTATGAATAGTTAACTATAAGACATTTTCAGTGAGCTCCACTAAGAAAGAAAAAGGGATATTCTTAGACTGACTGACTCTGTCTCTGTCTCTCTCTTTTTGCCTCACCCCCAACCTTTGTCTCTTTCTTATCTCACTGACATGCACACACATACATATACCAATTATTTTTAAGGCGTAAATTCTCTATTTTAGAAATGCAAGATGGGACAAATATTGGCTCACTGATGAGTTTAAAGTTCTTAAGGCAACAGACTGAGTGCCACATTTTTCAGCTAATCAGTACCTGCAGGGGATTTATTTTAATTGCGTAGCACGCATTCCACTTTCTCCTTACTTGGCATATCTGGGTGCAGTTGACAGGCTTTCTTAAACTGAATTGAACTTGGGACTGTTGACCAATGTGGTTCCTTCCAAATAAGATTATATGATGCTACTATTATGTTTGGCCCATCATGTATGTGTGTAATGACAGCATGGCATGTTGTCATATCCTTCAAATGATCAGTCCTGATTGGGACTAGGGATGGTCTCTAAGGCACTACACAAGAAAAAGTTACCCTAGTCTATAATCTGAGAGCTAAAGTTGACAACAGATATCCCATGCAAAAAGGCAAGGAACAACACACACAAACAAATTCAAACGTGAGTGATAACCTAACACATGGAATCAAGAACACGAGCAGTTGCTGAAACTCGTAAGAACTGAAGTCCACAATTGAGACAAAACTAATAGACAAGTATGACGACAATGCTGAATTATCCGTAGCTTTCAACTGCATGAAGAATTGCAGTTTGAGGTTAGCGAGACCAAGTCTGTGTTTTGCAGTACTTTGTCTGCTCTGGGGAACAGACAAGCCATAATTGAACCAGCTGGAGTTTTCAAGCAACCTTAAAATGGTTTTCACCAACACTGAGGCCAAGTTGTTCCAGATGTGGGAAGGGGGACAACCTCTCCAAAGCTCCTAGAATTTGTTCTTCTTACCTAGAATAATTTTGCCTCTATTCCAGGTGAAGGTACTACAAATTCAAGGCAAAGGGTCTAACAGATGATATCAGTTGTTGGAATGTGAAATGGATTGGGCTCCTTGGATCTTCAGGATACGGTCATCAACACCAGCAGCACAACAGTCATTGAGCGGCTACTATGAGACAGGTATTGTGCAAAGTGCTTTAAAGAAAGAGTTCAGGTAATACTCCCAGGAAACTCATGAAGGAGCATCTACCACTAGTCTCATTTCATACATCAGAAAACTCAGGCTTTGAGACATCTTCCTACAGTCAAACAACGATTAATTGAAAGAGTCAGAATCCAGGGCAGTCTATGTTCTACAGTGCTATACAGTTAGCTATTTGGTTATTTGATAATTTTGAGGGCTTTGATATGAAAATGTAGAAGGAATTCTGATATGACACAGGCTTTTTGAGCTACCTCAGATTCCGTAGCCCAACCCGAGTTCCTAAGTTCCCACGTGCTTCCTTTGCCTTTGCTGGCACCTCAGGTTCCCATATCATGTGCCAATGTGTTCTGGAGCTCTATGGTGCTACACAGGAGTTCTGCAGGACATTTTACAAATTTAAGCAATACATTTTACAATTTTAAGCAATACTGGGCATTCGTTAGACATCTCCCAAACTATAAATCCTAGGTAGTTCATGATTTGAACATTAGATTATTCTATATTCCTTTTTTTTCCACACAGCCCTGCAGGATGAGGGAAGCTACCAGGGAGCAATGCCAAGGGAATGGGCCCTGGAGGAGAGGATGGAAAGTTTTGCCAGTGGAGGAGAATTTATGTGACATATTGAAAAATTGTGTGGCACACATCATATTAGTAATTAATTGTGATTAGTTAAGGATGAAATTGTAATGTTATATTCTTTTTATAAAATTTTTATTGGAGTATAGTTGCTTTACAATGTTGTGTTCATTTCTACTGTACAGCAAAGTGAATCCGCTATACAAATACATATATCCCCTCTATTTTTGGATTTCCTTGCCATTTAGGTCACCACAGAGCATTGAGTAGAGTTCCCTGTGCTATACATAGGTTCTCATTAGTTATCTATTTTATACATAGTATCAATAGTGTATATATGTCAATCCCAATCTCCCAATTCATTCCACCCCTCCGTTTCCCCTTGGTATCCATATGTTTGTTCTCTACATCTGTGTCTCTGTTTCTGCTTTGTAAGTAAGATCGTCTTTCAATTTATATGTACTTTTAAAAATGAACACTAAGCTATTAGGACATACATACTGTTTGACCTAACTGTGCAATAATATGAATTGTTAGATATTTCTTCTGGCATACAGGCACCATGAAAAGATTTCTGAGACAAGGGCACTGAAACTGAGAAATGTTGGCAACCTGTGAATGACCCTCATTCTGGGTTTCCCAAAGCTGAATCTTTGGGCCCCATGTGTCAAGTTCTATCCAGGAAGAACTGCCTTCATTACTTTTAGACTCGAACATAAGTCACAGTCATGAGTGGCCATCAAAGGTCATATGATACAACTCAGCGCAGTGGACTCCATTCCCTGTTGGAGTGGTAAGTGGCAGGTTGCGATAGGGCTATACAGATAAATTCCTGCTACTTTCTCTCTCCATGGACTCCACAAGGTGTGTTTTTTTTTTCTTGTAGCCCTTCAAAAGTTATGCAAGCTCTGTGAGCACACCCAATAAGTGAACTGCTGTGTATCCTTGAAACTCACTGTGAGGAGGTAGCCCAAATACAAAGGTATGACACTGCACAGCTTCCCATCTTTTCTTGATTCAGTTTTCTTTCTCATCACCCTTACTGTCCTGGTTTTGAACCTTACCAATATAGTGTCAGCAGTGTGATACTTCCCCAGTCTTGCTGTCTAGATGACCCAGGCTAATATAGTATCATTGTTCACTTCGACCAACAAAAGAACCATGTGAATTAATTGACAGCATTAGACTGCAGTTTCTCAAGATACTAGGATCAGAAAAAATGTTTGGATGTTTCCCCCAAATTTTCTTTGGGAAGATTCCCAAATGCAATATTTTATCAGTCCTTGGAATCCTTCCCAAAACATCTACACTCTCATAGACATATCAACAAATTTAAATAACATCAAACTGACTACATCCTAAGATATCTCCATTTTAGTTTTTTGAAAATCTTAACAATACAATCACTGTGTGGCTATTTGTCTTAAGATTAGTGCGTTAAAAATAATCAAATGGATCAAGTTTCCAGTTACTTTATTCTTCTGGCTTTAAAGAACATTTTACTTTTGCCAGTAATAGAAATGTCTGACTGAATCCAAAAGGAAAGCATGTAGCATTTGTTCAGTTATCTTTTCACACTGGTAACCAATGTAGCCATTAAAGTGTGTTATTACATTGATACTCAAGACTGTCTTATGGAGTAGGTACTGTTTTATGAAGGGCAGCACTGAGGTCAGAGCTTGTAAGTCGTACAATGCTTCAAAATAAACAGTTTGGTTTCATGCCCTGGTTTATCTGAATATTTCAAGACAGGGTTATAAAATGAGCACTTTTGGAGTTATTGAAAGATTGCAAACTTTGAATTATTAATAATCTGCTTACACAACTCTAATAGTGAGCCCCAAATGATAAATTAGCTCATTCATTATACTGGAATTCAGTCTGCCATATAGGGCAAAAAAGATACAGATGCACTCTCCTTATTCATTGCTCCTATTGAGTTTCTCCACACTGAACATTCCTACGGACTTCTGAGGCAGTGAACACAGAGAGCATTAAAAGGCCACAATATCATCTTGCTTTACTCCCTGTTGTGCTAATCTGAACTCCCTTGAAGCTCCTGTGAACTCAATATGAGCTCAAAGTTGAGTTCAACTTCTCCAAGGGAAAGACTGTGCTGAGAATCTGGATCCCAGTCAATGGTTCTTTCTGTACGTCTTCCCAGTGGAGTTCATCTGCTTAAAAGTTTGAAGTCAATAGTTTTGAGCTTGAACTCTTCAATCGTCAGTCAGTATATTTCTTTTCTTCTTCAGTAACTTCAATAACAGTTTCTTCTAAACTGATGTGCTACTGCAACAGCATTTATCCTCAATGCTTTTGGAATCCAGTTTGGTCAATGATCCTGATATAAAAATCATCACTGCTGACAACCACTGATGTTTTACTCTTCACATTTCAGCTTTCATGAGAGTTTAAACATTTTGATCACCCAGCTGGCAATAAAAGTTCTCATTACAGATAGTGACTGGATTCTCAGACTTTTGTATGTTGATCTACTCTGGTCTCTGTCACCAAAGTCATTAACACAGTGTTTAAAGTTCATTCTCTTTTGATTGTCAAATTTGGTAAAAATGGAATTTTTGTAGATAATATTCAGTAAATTGACACTTTTTTTTAATTGAAGCATAGTTGGTTTACAATATTGTGTTAGTTTCAGGTATACAGAAAAGTGATTCAGTTATCTATCGATCGATTGATCTATCGATCTATCCTTTTTCAGATTATTTTCCATTATAGGGTATTACAAGATATTGAATATAGTTCCCTGTGCTATACAATTAGGTTCTTGTTATTTATCTATTTTATATATAGTAGTGTGTATCTGTTAATCCCAAACTCCTAATTTATCTCTCCGCCACCTCTGCTATCCCCTTTGGTAAGGATAAGTTTGTTTTCTATGTCTGTGAGTCTATTTCTGTTTCGTAAATAAGTTAATTTGTATCATTTTCTTACATTCCACATGTAAGTGATATCATATGATATTTGCCTTTGTCTGACTTACTTCACTTAGAATGATTATCTCTAGGTCCATCTCTGCCAAGTGAGGACACAGTTAAGAAGACAGCTGTCTGGAAGTGGCATTATTTCAGTATTTATCATGGCCAAGTGATACTCCATTATATATATTATATATACACATACATATACATACACACACACACACACCCCACATCTTCTTTGTTCATTCCTTCATCTCTGACATATTCTTTTTGGCCATCAGGTAAATCCCATTGACCATATTCAATAATGGGTGTATGGTCTCACCATTCCTCTCTCATATCCTCTAACTATGAACATTTCTTTCTTCTGCTTTTGGATTCGGGATGTGATGACGTTAAGGCAAAATAGATCAATTTATTCCATGATCAGCACATTGATATATGGTAGCTATGTAAGTGTCTTGCATGAAATAGCTGTTCTACATACGTACAGGTATCATAATTATCATGCCTAGTATTGTTCCTTTTATTTGCTTATTTTTTCCCCCAGAAGCAGACATGGTGCAGGGCCCAACCAGCAAGAGGATGAAGTATCTTTACAGCACAAATGGCTAAGAGGAAAAAAGTCTACATTTAAAACAAAATGAAACAAAATAACAACCTCCTCACCCCACCTCTACCTTGCAGAATTGTCCTGACAATAATGACCCACAGAATTTAAAAGAAAAGTGATGTTACTGAAATTACCACCATATGAGCTGCACTCTTTGGGACATATGTTTGCTCAGATGTAGTCAACTTCATTGTTCAGCCACTGTGGAAACAAGGTGTGTTGGACTGAATGTTTGTGTTCCCCTGAAGTTCCTTTGTTATGGCAGCCCAAGCTGACTAAAACATAAAGTACTGAGGGTAAAAAAGCACAGTGTGGGGTCATGGAAACCTAACACGTTAAGCATTGTGCTACAATTCCAAGGACTCATGGAACATCCAGCGACCTCAGGAGCAGATGCATATTTCTCAACCAGACACATTAAGAATATGGGTTCTAGGGACTTCCCTGGTTGCACAGTGGTTATGCCTGCCAATGCAGGGGACACGAGTTCGAGCCCTGGTCCAGGAAGATCCCACATGCCATGGAGCAACTAAGCCCGTGTGCCACAACTACTGAGCCTGCGCTCTAGAGCCCGCGTGCCACAACAACTGAAGCCCGCGTGCCTAGAGCCCGTGCTCGCGGGCTCCACAACGAGAAGCCACCACGATGAGAAGCCCGCACACCACAACGAAGAGTAGCGCTTGCCTGCCGCAACTACAGAAAGCCCGCGCACAGCAATGAAGACCCAATGCAGCCAAAAACTATTTAAAAAAAAAAAAAGAATATGGGTTCTAGATTGGAATGCCAGCGTTCAATCCTGCCTCTTCCACTGTCTGTCTAGATCTGCAAACGGAGTAAGTTAATGTTTCTGATCCTCAATTTCCTTAATGTTAACTTTTATTATTATTGTTTTTGTGAATCCATTTCTATTTATATCTGCTTTTCTATATATTTTTTGTCTCCTTTTCTCTTGTTCTATTTTCCTTCTTTTCTATGAGTCTAACATACAGAATAGTTCAGGAAAAAATACTTTGTTTTTATCAGGTTTCATATAGAATATTTTCCATTAGGCATATTTTATGTACAGATCCACCCACAGGTTATCAACCTGCATGCCCAATCTATAAATCACTGCCTTAATTATATTATAAAATATGGTCCACCAAATTGAATTTATGATGGTAGAGCCACATGGCAAAAAACATTATGTCCTACACACAAGGTATTTATTGCCTCTGATCATTTTCTTTAGGAGTTAGACCAGAAGTTAGTTGGAACTTCACAGCTGCCTCCCACTGTAATCATCAATCATGCTGGATGACAACTACAGTCATTGCAGATTTTCAACACACTGATTACAGTACTGAGCAGAAGTTACACGGTCTTCTCTCAGTATTATTTGCCAAACTTAAATCTGTGTTAAGAAATAACTATGGGGCAGTCTGGATGTACTGATATTTTGAAAAGGGAGACATGGAGAAAAATAACGGTTTAGGAGGAGGAAATGGTAATAAAGATAAAGGTTAGTTACTCTCAAAAGAAACTTACAACAAAACATGATAGGACTAAGCACAGAGCAAGGTGGCTATTATCCAAACAGCTCTGTCAATCCATCAATCAATGCCTCTCCTGGGACCAGGTCAGTCCCAGGCAAAATATCTGTGAGAGAGACAAAGACTCTGTGTGTTTGTGTGAGTGTTAGGAAAGAGACAGAAAGGGGTAAAAAAGACAGTTTGCCTCTGGTGCTACCCATAGAAACTCACCAAAGAGCTCAATTGCTTTAGGTCCTGTATTTGCTTCCTATCTATGAAATCATTTTTAAGAAGATGGGAAAAGCTAGCATCTAGGAGCTATGTTAAAAATGAGCATCTTTATAAAATAAATAAGCCATGGGGATTTAAGGTACAGCATGATGACTACAGTTAATAATACTGTATTGTATATTTGAAAGTTGCAAAGAGTAGATCTTAGAAGTTCTCATCACAAGAATAAAACTGTAACTATGTGTAGTGATAGATGTTAAGTAGACTTATTGCGGTGATCATTTTGCAATATATACAAATAGCTGATCATTATGTTGTACACCTGAAACTAATATAATATTACACATCACTTATACCTCAGATAAACAGAGGCATGGACTAAAATCTAATGCCTCCATTAAACAAAATTAATTTCGCTTAAATGCCAAAAAACAAAAATGAATATTAACATATTCTGTGCTAACTCCAGTTATTTTTCTTACCTGCATCAGATTGATTTATTTTCTGTCTCCATCAAATATTTTGTAGTTACTAACATCAGATAAACATGGAGATAGAAAGATAAGTAAGGCAATATTTCATAACTCAAGTCACCAAAGATGATCTCATGAGGAAGGTAGACTTGCGATGATTCAGAATAATTTCATTGAGGAATATACAGGATGCTATGGGATCATGTAGCAAAGAAGCCCTATCCTGTTTGAGATCATACATGTTGGTGACAAGACTGCATAGATTCAGTTTTCCCAAGACAGTTTTTTTCCCTGTAGTTGATTGATTCTTATTTGGTCACATGAGTTAGGATAGCCAAAATGAACACGCTTAGTAATCATTTCAAGGGTGAATAACTAACTAAAATAGATTTTAGTTCTTTAGCACTTTTAATACATAGATATTGGAGAGGGACACACATAGATATTGGAGAGGGACGCATACATTTCCTCCACTTGGAATGTTAAGTAGATAACTAGCTGGGGCTAGTTATCTTAGTGAAGTACACAGGTTTTCTTTTAGAGCAACATAGAGGGATCCAGAGGAGAGAGAGACAGAGAGAAGCAGAATAGAGAGAAAGAAGTTTGTACCATACCAAGTCTAATTTGAGATAAACTCATGATTGTTCCATTTTCCTTGTACACTGAGCTGAGCCTCAGTTACTTTCAATCACAAGAGTTCTAGCTGATACAACATTAGGACATTATCATTAACTAAATTCCAGACTTTATTTGTATTCACTAGTTATCCACTAGTATCATTTTCCATTCTAGGATCCAATCCAGAATACCATACTATATTTACTGAGCTTTTAAAGAACACTATAAAATATGTCAAAAGCATTCACAGGGATAAGATATCATAGTCAAATTATTATTATTACCCCTGCCCTTATCCAAGCTCTCAGGTTCCTTTTAATCACAGCAATATGAGATTTCAGTGCCAAATTCTTTGATGTTCTTTGTAAAAGTTATAAGCAAATATATACAATTACAAATAAAATCAAAATTATTTCAAACAGCTAATTATTTATTAACCATCTGTTAGTGGTAACAGTTAAAATCTGTTCCTTGTTAGAAATACTTCTTTGAATAGTTAACATCACTTTATCAGGCAAGAAATAATATGAGAAACCATTTCTACAAACTGTATTCTACTTCTGAGAGAACTCCATAACTCAGCTGTTAACACAGGATTGGATTCAAATTTGCAGCCATTAAGGCATGTATCCATTTTATATTAGGATTTTAATTTAATATTTGTCACTAAGGAAACTGATTAGCATTTTAATGAGAAAACTCACTATGCAAACTTTTGAAACATTTCACCTAGATGTTGACAGCAAAGTCAAAAGAAGTAACTTCACAACTTTAAAAAAAACTCAGTTAAATTGTAAAAACAGGAATTATTTTATTATTCAAATTAGATATTCTGTTGGGCATTAAACCTATGTTTTCAATTTTCTAGATAAGGTAGAGGACTTACTTTTCCCTTGAAATAAAGATGTATATTTTATTCACATTTAAAACATGTATAGATCGCTATCAGAACTATAAACTATTAAGAATTGATTTTTTCCTTTTTGTTTTTTAAATCTTTGTTCTACACTATTATTTATGTCTTGGTTTTCTCAACCATATCTTTTTCATTAAGAGTCCAAGAGAATTTCTGATGTGTAAGTATGCATTTATATAGAACAACTTTTTTCTCTGTACAGTGACATAAATTTCAGCAAAAATAAGAAACATAACAAAGGTAGTTACAAGTGAGCCAAATATAAAGCTGTGGACCAATTTTCTAAAAGAGATCTATACCACTTGAAAACACTGGGTTTTAAATTTTTACTATTACTAGAAAAGTAGTTATCAGTTTAAGCCTAGAAACCAAAAATTATTTTAAATATCTAAAGCAACATGTTTTTCAGAGAACCTTGGGTACTAGATAAGTTAGTTATTTCTCTTTCCTGAGCATCAATTTCCCCTTAATGTCTGTATCTTAACTCAATCATTAAGATTATCCAGAATAATAGGTGTAAAGCACATAGCATGGTTCCCAGGGAGCATTTAATTAATAGGAGTCACATTCCCATTTTCAGTCATAGTGTCTGCATTACCCATTACGTCAACTGCACCTAATGTATCCAGTTCAGATGGTGTTAGTTAGATATATAATGTTCCAATAATATTTTGTTGTAGCATTTCCCTCTTTAATACAGGATCTAACTTAGGGCCATGCTTCACATGTAGTTGTTCATGTCTTTAGCCTTTATTTAATTTGAAATTGACTCTCAGCATTAATTAACTTTATCTTTCATAGCACTGACATTTTGAAAAATACAGACCTGTTATCTTGTAGATGCTTCCAGGGATTAGAGTCAAGTTGTGTATCCCTGGTTACATTATGGCACAGTTAAAGCAGAATCATTTTTCATGCATTACGCACATCCAAAGGAACGTGGTATCTGACTATCCCTCATAGTGATGTTTATGATCTCCTAGTTAAGGTATTACCCAGTTTCTCAACTCTATACTACTATATTTCCCTTTCCACACAATAAGCAATTTGTGTGGAGACTTTTTCAGATGATGTAGTACTGCTATGATGAACCCTCACTCCCCATAACTTTTGCCAGGAACAAATTTAACTATAAGAATTGCAAAATGGTACTTTTCAAACTCCAGTATTTACCTCACCTTTAAGAGACAGGGCACTGTAGGGATATTTTCTCTCTTCTTTTTTTTCATGTAGTTATTTATTTATCTTTCTATATCTATTTATTGTCAAAGTTAAATCACACATTCTCATTTTATGTAAAGGGCTACAGTCCAGCTTTGTTTTTATCAAAATAATGATGGTGTCCAGATTTAGCTGTGGAAATTCCTTCAAGCTGGCTCTCATCTCTGATGTCTTTATCATGTCCCTATTATATCTCAGTTCACTTTCCTCCCCGTGGAATAACTAGATGTTCCAGGCTTATTTTGCACTTTCTTTGCCCTAGGCCTGGAATCACTTATTTCTCCAGAATTCCTGATTCCTTTTGGTAGGAAGGGATACTTTGAAGCTAAGATCTGAATGCTGGGTATGCTCATTACTACTAGAAATGATGTTCTTTCTAGGCCCTTTCAGTGAAAAGAGCTAGAAGAAACAAATACATGCACGCATGCATACACATACATATACTCACATATCATTCACATACACACACAGTCATGGCTCTATATATTTGTCACTACTTCCTTCCTCAGTAAGTGCCCTAGCTTCCAACTACAGCAACACTGTACAATTCATTTGCCAAACTGTACATAACACATGGAGTTTTAGAATTTGTATGCCCACAACAATACAAAAATCAAGCACATTTTAAAAAGTTAAAGTGTCATTTTCAGTTATTTCTTTTCTATAGACTGAGTTTTTTTCCTTCATCCTATTTGACTCATTTTTCCCTTCTCTCTTTCATAAACAAAAGAAAGCATATATATATTTATATACTCTGCTTTTTTAAGTAAGTAACATACTCTGGAAATCAATTCATTTTAGTTAGGAGATACCCTATTTTCAAAGCAACATTGTACTTCATGGTGTATATGCCAAAATGTTTGTTCAACAAAATCTCTTATCTCAAGTGTACAGCAAACTGATTCAGTTTAACATATATACATGTATTTCTTTTTCAGATTCTTTTCCTTTATAGGTTATTAGAGGTTCCCTGTGCTATACAGTAGGGCCTTACTGTTTATCTACCTAAGGAGGCAAAAAACCTGTACTTCAAAAACTATAAGATGTTGGTGAAACAAATAAAAGATGATACAAACAGTTGGAAAGATATACCATGTTCTTGGATTGGAAGAATCAATATTGTCAAAATGACTATAATACCCAGGTAATCTATAGATTAAATGCAATCCCTATGAAATTACCAATGGCATTTTTTACAGATCTAGAACAAAAAAAATCTTAAAATTTGTATAGAAAGACAAAAGACTCCAAATAGCCAAAGCAATCTTAAGAAAAACAGAGCTGGGGGAATCAAGCTCCCTGACCTCAGACTATACTGTAAAGCTACAGTAATCAGAACAGTATGGTGCAGACACAAAGACAGACTTATAGACTAATGAAACAGGATAGAAAGCCCAGAAATAAACCCATGCACCTATGGTCAATTAATCTATGATAAAGGAGGCAAGACTATACGATGGAGAAAAGACAGTATCTTCAACAAGCAGTGCTGGAAAAACTGGACAGCTACATGTAAATGAATGAAATTAGAACATTCTCCAACACCATACACAAAAATAAACTCAAAATGGATTACAGACCTAAATGTAAGACTGGATACTATAAAACTCCTAGAAGAAAACATAGGCAGAACATTCTTTGACACAAATCGCAGCAATATACTTTGGATCTGTCTCCTGGAGTCATGGAAATAAATACAAAAATAAAGAAACAGGACCTAATGAAACTTAAAAGCTTTTGCACAGCAAAGGAAATCATAAACAAAATGAAAAGACAACCCACAGAATGGGAGAAAGTATTTTCAAATGAAGCACCCAACAAGGGATTAATCTCCAAAATATACAAACAGCTCATGCAGCTCAATATCAAAAAAAAAAAAAAAAAACCCAAAAAACAACCCAATCAAAACATGGGCAGAAGACCTAAATAGACATTTCTCCAAAAAAGACATACAGATGGCCAAAAAGCACATGAAAATATGCTCAACATTGCTAATTTTAGAGAAATACAAATCAAAACTACAATGAGGTATCACCTCACATTGATCAGAATGGCCATCATCAAAATGTCAACAAACAATAAATGCTGGAGAGGGTGTGGAGAAAAGGGAACCCTCTTGCACTTTTGGTGGGGATGTAAACTGGTACAGCCACTATGCGGAACAGTATGGAGGGTCCATTAGAAACTGAAAATAGAGCTACCATATGATCCAGCAATCCAATTCCTGGGCATATATCTAGAGAAAACCATGATTCTTAAAGACACATATACCCCAATGTTCAATGCAGCACTATTTACAACAGCCAAGACATGGAAGCAACCTAAATGTCCATCAACAGAGAAATCGATAAAGAAGATGTGATACATATATAGAATGGGATATTACTCAGCCACAAAAACAGAATGAAATAATGCCATTTGCAGCAACATGGATGGACCTAGAGATTATCATACTAAGTGACATAAGTCAGACAGAGAAAGACAAATATATGATATCACTTATATGTGGAATCTAAAAAAATGATACAAATGAACTTATTTACAAACAGACTCACAGACTTAGAAAACAAACATTGTTATCAAAGGGTAAACGTGGGGGGAGGGATAAATTAGGAGGTTGGGATTAACATATACAGACTATTATATATAAAATAATCAACAAGCACCTACTGTATAGTACAGGGAACTCTACTCAATGCTCTGTAATAACCTGTATGAGAAAAGAATCTGAAAAAGAATAGGTATATGTATAACTAAATTACTTAGCTGTACACCTGAAACTAACAAAATATTGTAAATCAAATATTCAATATAAAAAGTAAAAAATAAAAACAATTTTTTTTTAATTTTGTTCAAAACTTGTGTAGAGTGTGAGGAATAGATCAAGTATAATCACGTTCCTAAATGTTACCCAGTTTCTCCGGTACCATCTATTTTTAAAAGGCCAACTTTGCATCAGTGCTTTGAGATATTTAACTTATACTCAATTTCATATGTACTTACCTTACTGAACTCAGGTTCAGCTGCTCTCTGCTCAGAAGCAAATACTTGAGAGAGAAGTGTTGGTTGGAAAGGAAAGGTTGCTTTACTCAGGAGGCCAGCAACCGGGGGTGAAGGCAGACTCATGTCCAAGAACCAACTCTGAAGATTCTGTTGGACCATGAAAGATTTTAAAGGGAGAAAGGAGAAGTTAATCATAGTTAATCATTTGGGGAGGGGGTCAGAGTCTTTGTTATCTTCCATTTTGTGCAGACTTTCCTCTGACTGGTTGGTGGTGAGGTAACAGGGTGGTGTTCCAGGACTCTTTTGCTCAGCCTGAAGTTACAGTCCTCCACCTGGGTGGAGGCCTTAGTTCTTGCACAGGAACTCAAAGATACTGTTATGTATATTCTTTGAGGAGGAATCAGGGCCCTGCCCCATACCTGAAGTATTGTTTCTTGACTGCTCCTCCTTTCTTTCGGCATCCCCTCTTTCCTGATTAGCAACAGCTTGATTCTGCCCTTTGGAACTCATGGCAGGTCAAGGAGGCTGAATGAAGCCTATTTCCTACAAACAAGAAACAGGGGACATGGAAAGAATTTGTATCCGAGAGGGCCCCACACATTCCTGCTTGGTTTCAGTAACCCCTTTTTTTGCTACTCCTCAATATTGAGAACAGGTATTAGACAAGAAAGGGAATAATGTTTTGGATAGAGAGATTAATCATAAACTCAGGAGCAAAACCAGGTTCTAAGGGGACTTGGTTTCAATCCATACTACTGTTTCAACCTTCCCCAAATCTTTCAGGTTACAGGGGCAACAACTGCTCTGGCTACTTCCTGCTGAAACGGGGTTAGTCCTGCCTTGATTTCGGGAATGGACACTGAATTGGAAATATTCTGAGTTCGAAGTCCTATATCCAAGTCTTGTATGATTAACATCTCAATCCCTTAGTCCACCATTTTAGTGCAACAGACCCAATTAGAAGTAGGACTAGTGACAACCCAAACATTAACAGACAAAATAGATCTCATTCCCTGAGGAATTCAGGAGAATAAGCCTGAAACCCAGTCTGAACCTAGAACTTCAGTGGATACTTGTAGACAGTTGTCTAATTTTATCTAAGTAGGTTTTAATTTCTGATATGGTACTAACAGGAGCTCTTGGCCTATACACATAAGTCTCCTTTTTCTAACATCTTATCTAAACCAATAACATTGTCTAAAAATTTTAATATTTACAAGAGAAGACCTTGAGACCATAAGGTTGCAGCTGCCAGCAGATACTACTTTGAGAATGGCTGGGGGCATCCCCAGGTCTGACACAGTTCAGAAAATTCAAGTTTTTAGCTATACAGGAATGTGTCTGAAATTACATCCATGATGACTGCCTAGTTTTACCTTGAATGTCTGAACCATAGCTACTCCATTTTGACTTTCAAATGTATTTCCTTCCTTAGTGGCCAAAGCAGATGTATAGTGAATGTTTGAAAGGCCACAAAAGAGGCCACTCCAGTCAGTAAAGTTTAAGTTAAACCATGTATAAGCCAGAATGACTTCCCCATACCTCAATACATATAGATTTTTCCATCATTTCCCCTTTTGATTGCAAATCCTCTGACACACCAAAACGTTTGTCCCCCAACGCCAGGTAGCCGTCACCTGCCCTGGGTCCACCATTTCCCTCAGTGCTAGGCTTCCTTTCATATATATATACATGCACGTGTGTGTGTGTGTGTGTGTGTGTGTGTATGGCCTAGTTATCCACCTTGAGGGAAAACTACTCAGATATTGTGAATGGGCTCACAGGTATGCTAATGGGGAAATATTTTACAGGCCATACATTTAATCACTTATACCAAATTGTGACAGAAGCATTGTATATGTGCTTTTAGCAGTACACTTAAAGCAAGCAGTGATACGTCATGAGTAGTTACACTCTCTGATAACTTTACTAGATAATTTTCTTTTACTCCTGAACATCAGGGCAAAAGCATGGCTAACACAATAACTTTTATAAACATAGACCTACTGTAAGATAGAACAGAGCTCTGATCATCCATATTTAATTATTCATGGCCAAACAGCAAACCAGTGCAATGTAAAATGGTCTCTCAGGGTTGCAGTTCCCTAGCCCCAGAAGGGGAAAATCCCAACCAATGTTCTACCATGTCAAAGCCAATGCAACAGGGAAGTATACCGTGGTGTCATCAGAGCTCAGAAACCAGAGACTTCTCAACCAGCCAATGCAAGTGCTAATACATGCACACATATGAACAATGAACAAGGTCCCATAAACAAAAGATCAGATGAGGTGTAGCCAAAAATTCTACTTCTACTCTCAGACAGAAGCTTCCAAAGAGATTGGCCCAGCTCTCGAAAGAGAACAGGCCCATACTGGCCCACAATGAGCTCAGATGGGCTCCCAATGGTCCCAGATGTGCTCACTCCCTGAAAGGGAGGTGAGCCCAGACAAAGTAGGTAGAATTCCCAGCCTGCACAAGTGGGAGTGGATCACACTAAAACAATGCACACAAAAACACCATCAACAAATAAGGTACAGTTGCAAAGACAGAATCAGAGGTGGTGTAGCCCAAAGATTCCAGTACTACTCCCAGATGGAGGCCACCAGAGTGGCCCATCTCCTGAAAGAGAATGGACCAGAGTGGCTCGCAGTGAGCCCAGACGGCTCAATGCCTGAAGGGGAAAGGAGCCCAGATGGAGCAGGTAGAATTTTCCTATGTAATTTAACATACCGAATACTCCTAGTTAATTTGATCTCGAATGAGATGCACCAGGGTTCCTCTAGTTGGAGGTCTAGAGAACTTCAGTTAGAATTTTATATTTGGGGAGTTTGTCAAAAATATCAAAAAGGTTTCAAAGCATCTGATTAAATAGGATCATAGGTCATTGTGCAATAATACTTATTCACTTAACCAAAATGACAGATTTCAAAAGCAAATACAGGACTTTCCTGGTGGCGCAGTGATTAAGAATCCGCCTGCCAATGCAGGGGACACGGGTTTGAGCCCTGGTCGGGGAAGATCCCACATGTTGCAGAGCAACTAAGCCCGTGCTCCACAACTACTGAGCCTGCGCTCTAGAGCCCGCGAGCCACAACTACTGAAGCCCGCGCGCCTAGAGCCTGTGCTCCACAACAAGAGAAGCCACCGCAATGAGAAGCCCATGCACTGCAATGAAGAGTAGCCCCCACTCTCTGCAAGTAGAGGAAGCCCACGCGCAGCAACGAAGACCCAACACAGCCATAAATAAATAAATAATAAATTAATTAATTTTGTAAAAAAAGCAAATACAGATCACTTAAAGCCACAGAAAATCACACAATCTGTCATCAAGAGCAGCATTTCAAGAAAATTTTGTTCTCTTAACAGAGAGAGAACCAAACTCCAGCCTTGCACCAGCATACTCGTAATAACAAAATCTGTTTACTTAATTAAACTTAATCCAATCTTAGCCAATCCTGACCATGTACAAAACTCTTTTCTCAGTGTTCCTTTTCCAGAAACCGTCTACGACTTTCTGTATCCATATTAATTTTGTCCTTTATTTTCTTCTCCATTCAGAAACAACCAGCTCCAGGACAAAATTACCTTTCTTTTCCCTTAACAAAATGTAATTCCATTGCTCATACCTTGTTTTATTGAAATCACAATTTTTTTATTTTTGCAGTCCTTTTTTATATTAAGTCTAAGATGCCTGAGATATCCGAGGTCTGCTACCGAGACATTCAGAGTAGAGGCTTTAGGATAGAGAGAGACATTTGGGAGTCATCAGTGCATAGATGGTTTTTTGTATTTTGGGTTTTTTCCGCTGCACCCCACAGCATGTGGGATCTTAGTTCCCCAACCAGGGATCGAACCTATGCCTCCTGCAGTGGAAGCACGGAGTCTTAACCGCTGGACCACCAGGGAAGTCTTGAAATCACACATCTTACTTTCCTGCATTACTGAAATGTTTCTCTTATTGTTGTAGCTTTAATTACACATATTATAATTTTAACCCTTAAAAACTTAACCTCTAACAAAAACTGAGAACCAAGTAATTGTGAACTGTTTGTCATACCAGCATTTCCTGATTGGAAAACTTATGCTTTAGTCTTCCTCTCCTAAGAAGGCAAAGGTAGGTAACCTTAGATCCATCTAGCAACTAACCTTCCAATATTTTATCCTGTTTGAAATGACCCAGAGAGTCAATGAATTCTCATCATTTAACTTAGTTTAAAATTACCAAAATCTGCAGAGACTATCCTTAAAGCAGACATTTGCAAAACAGAATTATTCCTAACAAATTCACCAGAAAAAACCCTCTTACTCATTTACATTTACCTGAAGTTTCATCATATCAAGTTATTTTCCTTGCAGACAAATTTGTAACAGATATAATAAGGTCCTATTTGACTTCTAGTAAACCTAGGTACAGTAAAAGTATTATACTTAATATTGGTGATTCTAAAGACATTTCTATATTAATCAAATAACAAGCTTATTAAACTAGCTTTAATACCAGATATTCAGTACTAAGTATTACTCAGATCATGTGAACCTGAAATTCATTCCAGCCAGTTTCTTTTATATTTAGAAGTATTTAATTTGTAAGTGCTTACTTTTAAGTCAATTAAAAAGAGCTCATTCGCAAGTTAATTTTTACATAAAGACAGAAACAGAGATCTCACAGTTTTTCTGCTTGAATTTAAAAAGGACTTTTTTTTTCTCTCTGTCTCAGGGACTATAGATCAGATAAGTTCCTGAAAGCCCAGGCAGAATATTTACATTTTAAGAGCATGGGGAGGGACATGCAAGTTCCTCCTAGAAGGACTTGTTCCCTCACAGTCAGAATTCTGAAAAGATGTCTTATCAAGCCAGCTTTTTCTAACTGCATATACAAAAGGAACCAGTTTTGGAATTTCAAAATTGTTTCATCTTAACCAATTTTTTCTGCAATCTAAAGAATACTGTGGCCACACAGTGTTAAAAGAGTAATTTTCTTTCTTTTGTCATAGGATCATAGCTAAAATCCTTCCCATCACCCAGAATATGCCCCAAGGGGCTGTGAGGTGGGACTGAACCTGAGTTTCCCATTCTACAAAAAGGCAACAAGGATATCAATCATACAGATGGAATACACACATACCAAAAGACAGATCCGTCACAAATTCGCCAAGAGGATGACTCGTACGGGGTCCCAAACAAGGCTTCCCCAACACAAACTGCCTTCGACGGCAGACGCACGTCCGAACCAACTGGAAAAATGCCAAAACAGCACAAGGGGAAGGTTGCCCACATGCACACTGGTGGGCTCACCAGTCCTGGTGCTCATCAGCTTGTATCAGACGCACATTTCCATTTCCACCAACCAAAAGCAAAAGCTGGCAGCCAGTGCCAAACAGGAGAGAAACAGGAAGAATCCCTGAAACAGTTTCAGCAGCTGCTGAGACATCCCTGAAAATAACCCTCTCGGGGCCGGCTAGCCAGGAGCAGCTGGCTTGTCTCAATCGTCCTGGCACACTGCATGGCCAGTTGACTACTCCAGGAGACCCAGAGGAGCCAGACACCACGAGAGCGCAGCCCCACACTGGGTGCCATAATCTGTTACCAAACTCAGGCTTGGCTGATTGCTGTTCAAAAGCCCGTACTTGAGAGACAAGTGTTGGTGGAAAAGGAAAGGATGCTTTATTCAGGAGGCCTGCAACCTGGGGAGAAGGCAGACTCATGTCTAAGAACAAACTCTGAAGATTCTGTTGGACCAAGAAAGATTTTAAAGGGAGAAAGGGGAAATTGATCACAATTAATCATTTGGGGAGAGGGTCAGAGTCTTTGTTAGCTTCCAGTGTGTGCAGACTTTCTCCTGACTGGCTGGTGGTGAGGTAACAAGGTGGTGTTGCAGGACTCTTGTACTCAGACTGAAGTTGTCATCTTCCACCTGGGTGGGGGCCTTAGTTCCTGCAGAGGAACTGAAGATACTGTTTTGTGTATTCCTCGAGGAGGAACCAGGACCCTGCCCCATAGCTGCACGATTGTTTCTTGACTGCTCCTCCTTTGTTCTGTATCCCCGCCCTTCCCTGATTAGCAACTGTTTGAATATGCCCTGTGGAACTCAGAGCAGGTTAAGGAGGCTGAATGAAGCCTATTTCCTACAAAGAAGAAATGGGAGACACAGAAAAGATTTGTATATGGGAGGGCCCCACTGGGTCCAGCTCAGTTTCACTTACGAATTCTTATGGACTCTATTTTACTGTTTCCTCTACTTATATGACAGTACTACATTGTTTCTTGGAGTTTTTGTCTGTTTTTTTTAAAAAGAAGCTATGAGATATGTTTAGTATATGATAAGATGCCCTCCTTTACTTACTATTCTTTCTACAGCTGCTTTTCCTAGCAATTTTTACGTTTATTCTTTTTTTGTAAGTTGTGTTTAGTTTTCCTAAGGAAATAAATCTTGTTTGTATTTATACTGGAATCAAAATAAATTAATAAATTAAATTAGTGAGACTTGAAATTGTGATGTGTTGATATATTCTAACAAAGAGCAGGGGGTATATCCTTCCATTAGCTCAAGTTTGGAAGTGTTTTATATACACACACACATTCACAAGATGGGAACAAAGCTCTTCTTCCTCCCCTGTCTCTTATCTACTTCATACAGACATTTCCATTACAGGCACCTCTTGTTGTAATGGAGAGTACATTGGACTAAGTCTCATAAGGGTCTTAAAAGCATGTTGATATTGACAAAACATCTACAACAAGCCCCAAATGTTTCTACATCCTTTGAATTATTCTAGTCATAAGTCTCCCTTTTTGCAAACTGGACAAATAATTTCTAAACTTAGGATGTCATACCATATAATATGAGAGATAATTTCCAGCCATAGTGGCTCTTTCTAAGGTTCTATGAGAGACATATTCAACACCAAGATTCTGGGTTATATTTCCTTTCATTCTCTATTTACTTAATTTCTCTAAGAGGCATGCAGTATTAGAAAGAGACTGTTATAAGTGTTAAACTATTGCCAAATTATTTTGCTATTGAAATTAGCAGTTAGTTTTCAAATATGTGTTTTTCTTTAATTTACTAAGAAAATGGATGGCATCTTTCTCAAATTCATAAAGATAGCCTGCAGGGAAATAGTTAATTATCCTAAATATATTTCACAACTCCCAAAAGGAGATACAGGAAAACATATTTCAAATACATCTGTTAGAATACCTTCAAAGTCCTTTGATAAACTCTTGGATCATCACAACGATGGGATTTATTATGACCCTTTCTGTATGTGCTGCACAAAGAAAGAGAAGTATTATCCGATGCAGAAACCTGTAGCTGCAAGGGGGAAACAGACCATTTAAATGCAAATCTTCTAATCCAAGAGATTCACTCTCTAAATAGAAGTGGGTCTTCAGGGTGACTCATGCAGTCAGCAATATACAGCCATTCTTCTGAGATTACTTATTTTAGGAAATCTAATAACCTGCTTTATTATGTGAGGATACAATGTCCTACCATGTATCCCCAGACTTTCCCTAGTTACTGTTTCTCATAATATGTGGGCTTCCTGGTGGTTTAAAGTTTCAGTGGTTCCTTGAGTTATGAATCAGGTGCCAAAAAACCTCCAGTTCTATACTCTAGCTACGGTACTAAATCGCCCATAGTAATTACACAGTCTATATTCTCCAGTCACAATTATTGGAAAAGTGTTGAAGAAAAATATGTTAAAAAGACAGAATGGTACATATATTTGAGGGGCAATAATATTTCATAAGAACAGTTCCACTGCAAGATATACACTTCTAAGCTGTCTTTCCACAAATCACACTGAATATTCATTTAAATTTTTTCTCCTATATTCTAGAGCATAGTAAAGTATTTGTAAGCTGTATTTATGATGCTGAAAAATACAAAGACAGACTTACACTGATCAGATCTGGCATCCCAGTTTCAACCTTATTTCCAGAATTTTGGTTTATAAAAAGTAACCATTCTGCATATCCACAATTTTCCAGTATTCACTTGTAAGTAATCAATGACTCAAGCAAACGCCTGGTGATTTTGGAGGAACGGGTAGAACTGTAAGCTTTAAATAAAATCCATTGCTTAATATAAGCCTTATCTTTGGTCACATAATCAGGATTAGAAGGGCTAAGAGTAACTCTTAAGAGTAACTCTTATTTCCTCTGCTAAAACCAACAACATGCTTCAAATCCCTAAAAAGCAGAATACAGGTAAGGGTTCACACAGGAATTTGCATTTCAACTTGACTTTGAAGAAAAACAGGCATGCTTCTGAATAGATGGTGGGGAGTTTCAGGGATGTAGGGGAGAAAGGCATTTGAGTTCAGAAGTGTGGCAGATACAGATTAGGAGAGGTTTAAAAAACAGATCAATTAAGGCAAATGACTTACAGGGTAGAGGAAAAGCAGGTAGAGAAGAGATTAGAAGTAAGTGCTAGATTCAAACTATGTAAAAAGTTGTGTTTGCTACCTTAAGGAGTCTAAAATTTTTATAACAGGCTATTCTGAAGGAACTTTGCTTTGTTTTGTCTTATCTTTACTCAGGGTATTTATAAAGCAGAGGATAATATGATGTGAGTTATAGGGAGATAACTTTGCTCTGGGACTACGAAGTAAACTGGAGAGGGGAGAAAGAAAATATTTAGGATACCAATGCAGTCACTAGATCATAGATTATGAAGTCTCACCATAGCTGATGAGATGGAGAAAAATGACTTTAAAAATAAATACAGGACAAAGCTGGACGAATCAGGCTCCCTGACTTCAGACTATACCACAAAGCTACAGTAATCAAGACAGTATGGTACTGGCACAAAAACAGAAATATAGATCAATGGAATAGGATAGAAAGCCCAGAGATAAACCCACGCACAAATGGTCACCTTATTTTCGATAAAGGAGGCAAGAATATACAGTGGAGAAAAGACAGCCTATTCAATAAGTGGTGCTGGGAAAACTGGACAGCTATATGTAAAAGAATGAAATTAGAACACTCCCTAACACCATTCACAAAAATAAACTCAAAATGGATTAAAGAGCTAAATGTAAGGCCAGACACTATAAAACTCTTAGAGGAAAACATAGGCAGAACACTCTATGACATAAATCACAGCAAGATCCTTTTTGACCCACCTCGTAGAAAAATGGAAAAACAAAACTAAACAAATGGGACCTAATGAAACTTAAAAGCTTTTGCACAGCAAAAGAATCCATAAACAGGACGAAAAGACAACCCTCAGAATGGGAGAAAATATTTGCAAATGAAGCAGCTGACAAAGGATTAATCTCCAAAATTTATAAGCAGCTCATGCAATTCAATATCAAAAAAAAAAAAAAAACACAATCCAAAAATGGGCAGAAGACCTAAATAGACATTTCTCCAAAGAAGATATACAGATTGCCAGCAAACACATGAAAGTATGCTCAACATCACTAATCATTAGAGAAATGCAAATCAAAACTACAATGAGGTATCACCTCACACCAGTCAGAATGGCCATCATCAAAAAATCTACAAACAATAAATGCTGGAGAAGGTGTGGAGAAAAGGGAACCCTCTTACACTGTTGGTGGGAATGTAAATTGATACAGCCACTATGGAGAACAGTATGGCGATTCCTTAAAAAACTAAAAATAGAACTACCATATGACCCAGCAATCCCACTACTGGGCATATACCCTGAGAAAACCATAATTCAAAAAGAGTCATGTACCACAATGTTCATTGCAGCTCTATTTACAACAGCCAGGACATGGAAGCAACCTAAGTATCCATCGACAGATGAATGGTTAAGAATATGTGGCACATATATACAATGGAATATTACTCAGCCATAAAAAGAAACGAAATTGAGTTATTTGTAGTGAGGTAGATGGACCTAGAATCTCTCATACAGAGTGAAGTAAGTCAGAAAGAGAAAAACAAATACCATATGCTAACATATATATATGGAATCTAAAAAAAAAAAAATGGTTTTGAAGAACCTAGGGGCAGGACAGGAATAAAGACGCAGATGTAGAGAATGGACTTGAGGACAGCGGGAGGGGAATGGTAAGCTGGGACAAAGTGAGAGAGTGGCATGGACTTATATATACAACCAAATGTAAAACAGGTAGCTAGTGGGAAGCAGCCGCATAGCACAGGGAGATCAGCTCTGTGCTTTGTGACCTCCTGGAGGGGTAGGATATGGAGGCTGGGAGGGAGATGCAAGAGGGAGGAGATATGGGGATGTATGTATATGGATAACTGATTCACTTTTTTATAAAGCAGAAACTAACAAACCATCGTAAAGCAATTATACTCCAATAAAGATGTAAAATAAAAAAATAAATACACGGACTTCCCTGGTGGTCCAGCAGCTAAAGACTTCACACTCCCAATGCAGAGGGCCCAGGTTCGATCGCTGGTCAGGGAACTAGATCCCACATGCTGCAACTAGTTCAAATACCACAACTAAAGATCCTTCATACCACGACAAAGATCCCTTGTGCCGCAGCTAAGATCCGACACAGCCAAATGAATAAATAATTATAAATAAATAAATACAGACAGTGAGATTGACAGGCTTGTTGAGTAATTCAATGTACACAGGGGAAAGTCAGAACATTTCTATTTTTGAAGAATGGGTAGATAGAGTATTATTTGCTAAATTAAATGCTCTCTTAATACAACTTGATATTGAGGACTGTGTGAACAGTCTGCAAGGATGTGGGGTGAGGTTTAGGGTGTAAAAGGCCAGAGTCCCACCTGAGTAGAGAAAGCCAACAGGTAAGAGGCTACCAGAGTCTGTAGGACAGCAGAGATGTCCGTGCCCCTGTCCAGACTGGATTATCATGACTCTGCAGATCAGAAGACCTCAAACCTAGTTATATACTAGAATTACCTAGAAGTTTAAAAATATACCACTGCCCTGGTCGCATTTCCAGTGATTCTAATTTTGCCCTTGTGTGGGTCAGAGACTTTGCTATTTTCCTTATAAGTTTTTCACAGATTCTAACATGCAACGAGGATGAGAATCACTGCTATAAATGGTAACCGAGGAGTGTGGAAACATGTTTTGTTTATTCTCTTTTGTGACCTTCACGTGCATCATAATTTGTCGAATTCCTGTGTTCTTCACACCACATGATAATAGCAGACAGATCTGTTTCATTCACGGTTTCATTTCTCAGGATTCATTACTGTGACTCTGCACAGTCGTGTAAACTGTTCACTTTCTCATCCACCAATATCTATCCACTGAACAAGGTATCTGAGATGTGCTAGGAATACAATGGAAAGGAAAATCCTACCTCATCCCTCACGTCATGGAGTTTACAGTCCGTATAGAAAGAAGAAAAGAAGAAATGAAAGGAGAAATCAAAGAAGGAACTTAAAGTCCATATCTTCTCTGCCAAGGTTATATTCACTTTTATGTCATCCCTAATTATGGATATATGGAAGTTCAAGCATTGCTGAATAAATGAAGGAAGCACTTGGGTGGCAAAAGACACGTGTGTGCTATTACAAAATCTGCACATGAGCTCTTTTTTTTTTCTTTTCTGTAAGGCTGACCAGACAAGAAATCCGAATATTCTAAATAAGAAGATAATGCTAAGATGCATACGTTCATTTTTAAAAAGCAAAATTAACTTCTGCTAAGAACACTGATGATTCATGTTGCTCACTGTCCCCTAGAAGCTGATTATTATGAAACAGAGCAGAACCCCTTCCCTTCAGAAGACCTAAATAATAATACTTAAATTATCTTAATTAAGGTGTAGACCTCCACAGCTCATTTTAGAAAGGGTAAATCTTCTGAAAATCTTAAGAATTAGATCCCTTAGAGGACAAAGATTCAGTAGGGTCTAAATTTGTATCCCTAATTTTTCCTTTCAGAGGAAGTTTATTTGGTCAGAGTAAACTACACGGCGTATAGTGAGATGAGGAAAATAAGCATTTTCAGACCTGAGTAGAAAGACAGTAAGAAGCGCCAGGCAAACATTTTGCACATTGTTCAGAGCAACTGATATAAACATCTTTGTTGAGGCCATTATCCTTAAATAAGGATATCTTGATTTAATTTAAAAACTAAAGAAAAAATACAGAAAATGAATTTTAAGAAAACTATACTTGGAATCATAGAATCAGAGGATTTCAGGCCTAGGAAGGCCTTCAGGAATTTATCCCCACTAGGTCAAATTTTCTTTCTATTGATATTTTTTGATAACAGTTTTATTGAGTTTCAACTTACATATCGTAAAATACACCCATTTTAATTATTCAATAGTTTTGGTAAATTTACAGAGTTGTGCAATCATCATAATTCAGTTTTAGAAGCTGTCAATCATCCCAGGGACTCCTCATACATATTTGCAGACAATCTTTGTTCCCACTCCTAACCCTAGGTAACCACTATTCTACTTCCTGTCTCTACGAATATCCATATTATGAACATTTCAGATAAACAGAATCATACAACGTGTTGTCTTTTGCACCTGACTTCTTTCACTTGGCATAGTAACTCAGAGGTTCATCTATGCTGTAGCATATGTGGGTAGTTTGTTTCCTTTTCAATGCTGAATAATATTCAATTACACCAACCCTTTGCATTTAAGGATGAAGAAATTGAGATCACGTGAGGCAGCATCACTATTTCAAGCCCCTACAGCAACTGTGGCCTCTCTGGATGTGAAATCACACTCTGACACTGGACGATAAATGTCCTGACCTCACACTAGCTGGTTCTGTTCACTGGGGAGACGATTATCAGTATGTAACCTGTAGGTGATTTTGTGTCTGGGACTTCTCACATTAAGTTCAGAGCAACTGTCACTTAGCTAAAGCAGAAAGCTTGACCCTTGCTATCTCCCAGGCCTTTATGGAACCCAATCCCCCTAAAACCAAGTTCCTCAAAGTGTTTATGATTAACCTATCTAAAATGGTATTCCCTTTCTTGTTCAACACCTGTTCTCCTCAATATTGAAAAGTATCAAAGAAAAGAAAGGACTGAAACCGAGCAAGACCCCATGGGGCCCTCCTGGGTACAAATCCTTTCTGGGTCTCACGTTTCATGTTTGTAAAAAAAGAAATAGGCTTCATTCAGCCTCCTTGACCTTCCCTGACTGAGTTCCAAAGGGCAGATTCAAACAGTTGCTAACCAGGCAAGGGAGGGGATGCAGAAACAAAGGAGGAGCAGTCAAGAAACAATTGTGCAGCCATGGGGCAGGATCCTGGTTCCTCCTCAAGGAATACACAAAACAGTATCTTCCAGTTCCTCTGCAGGAACTGAGGCCCCCACCCAGGTGGAGGATGGCAACTTCAGACTGAGCACAAGAGTCCTGGAACACTACCCTGTTACCTCACCACCAACCAATCAGAAGAAAGTCTGCACACAGTGGAAGACAAGGAAGACTCTGACCTCCTCCACAAATGATTAACCGTAATTAACTTTCCCTTTCTCCCTTTAAAAACTTTCATGGTCCAGCAGAATCTTCAGAGTTGGTTCTTGGACATGAGTCTACCTTCTTCCCTGGTTGCTGGCCTCCTGAATAAAGCAAACTTTCCTTTCCAACCAATGCTTGTCTCTTGAGTACTGGCTTTCAAGTGGCGAGCAGTCAAACCTGAGTTTGGTAACATGTACTGTAAATCTTCATTAACATACTTCTACACCTCCCCAACATCAATTTCTTTGGGGGGAAAAAAAGTCCCAATATATGTTGTGATTATTTCAGAATTATTCGTCTATTTATATATCTTTCTTCCCCAACTATTTTGTAAGCACTGTCAAGGAGGAAGAAAATTTCCTCTACTCTTCCAGGTTCTTCTGGCTGGTCTAAGAATTAAATTGAAGGAGACAGGTTAACAGGAGAAAATCGAACGAAAGTTTAATAACAGGTATATGTGGGAGAGACCCAGGAGAACTAGGTAACTTGTCAAAATGGCTAAAACCCTCACCTTAAACACCATCTTTAGTTAAAGACAAAAGAGGAAACTGGGGCAGTGGTTTGGGACTTCAAAGGGGAGGACAGCAATTCTCATGGAGACGGAAAAACAAATATTTGGTAAACAAATGTTGGCTGGGCCCTGCAGAGACAGAGAGACACAAAGAGAGGAATTTTAACAGACTCTGCTGGGCTCCTCCCTGCTGGTACACCTAATGCATACTATAGTTATCTTCCTGGAACAGATCCTCTATCTAAATTCTTCAGGCAGTTAGAAAGAAGGTCAGTTTCTTTCTGAATCTTTTGGGTGTGTTTTTAGATTCAAATAATCCAGATGCCAAGGAGACATTTTGGGGTGGCAGGTTTTGCTCCCCTACAGCACTTTTCATGAGGGAGCTGTCCAAGGCCTAGGGCCACAACTGCCACACAGAACTCTGGCTACAAACATATTTCCATTCAAATGCTGTGCTTTAGTAAATAGAGAAACTCATCTAATGTAACTCTTCTGAGGTCTTCCACAGGTAATGAGTAACAGAGAAAAGTAAAGAATTCAGATTTTGTTTACTTCTACACTTGGAACATTTTAGTGACTAAAGATGAGCTCCGAGTTCTATATTTTCTTGGATCCTCAGGAAAGTTAACCGTATTATCTTGCAATCTCCAAGGAATCTAATGAAGGCTGTCACTCTCCCTAATTAGTCCCATTTGATTTTCATTTTATTAAAAACAACATGGTGATGCATGCTTGCCCTCTCACCTGATTTTAATTAGGTCTCATGAAACACAATTTAGCAAATCTGGCCATTCACCTCATTATAAAAGAGACAAATTATTCTAAACCAGGTTTTTAATGAAAACAAAATCCTTTTCCAACCAAAAGCCACTGTCTGCTCCTCGACATTAAATATTTGCAAAACAGACATAAGCCATCAATTTCCAAGGACATGTTATTTTAAATATTCTTAATCTCAGATTTTAGACAATTAATAATTTTCATTTATATATTGATATGCTGATCTAATAAATAATATATTCAAGCCATTAAAGCAGGTAAGCAAAAAAGGAGTTAATATGGAGTAGTGAAGCACATGGAACCTGTCAGACTTCCTGGGTTCAAATCTGCTTACTTCCACATACCACATTTATAACCATGGGCATGTTCCATTACATTTGAACTCTCATCTGCAAAATGAGAGTAATAATACTATCAATCATATTGGGTTGCAGTGCAGATTAAAAGACATATTACAAGTTAAGCATGTATAATAGTTACTGGCAAAGTATTATATATCATTATAGCTATTATTGAATTGAGGTCATTCTTTGGATTTATTTTCTATTACTACTTTTAGAAATTTTCATAGGGCCTGGAATTTCTATGAGATATCATATTCTAAATATTCTATCCTTGGTCCATCAACTTAAAATATTACAAAATTTCAATCCCAGACTGCTGCTGCTTTCTGAAGAAGCACAAAGAGTCCTTTTTCATCCATGTGACCAGACTTTCAGATCAGACAATATGATATATAAGTAAGGTATTTGATCTTATAATGCAATTTGAGTCTTCAAAACTCCTATATTGTGTCCCATGGTATTTCTAATTGCTATAAATTAAAATTGGATAGTTTCATACTATTCCCTAAACACAATTATATTTTCACTAATATCATGTGTCTTACCATAAATTTTAACTTCATGAAAAAGTGAAAACTTCAAATGGGAATTCAATACAGACTAGAAAATACTGGGGAGAAGAACATGAGAGACAGAAAAAAAGAATGAGAATGTATATACCTGTTGGTATAGGTAGAAGTGGTAGAGGGAATATTTGTATTAAATCTAATGCTACAACATTAAAATCCATTGATGCTAGGTTGCAATTTCATTGAGGAATATATAAAAGTCCAAGATAAAAGTTATGATCATAGGGACTTCCCTGGTGGCACAGTGGTTAAGACTCTGAGCTCCTAATGCAGGGAGCCCGGGTTCAATCCCTGGTCAGGGAACTAGATCCCACATGCGTGCTGCAACTAAGAGTTCATGTGACAACTAAGGAGCCCACCTGCTGCAAATAAGACCTGGTACAACCAAATAAATAAATAAATAAATTTTTTTTTAATTTTAAAAAATAAAAAGAATGTCTTGAAAGAAATTTTTTTTAAAAGTTATGATCATATTTTATAAAGTACAAAGCACTATAAAAGTCAAAATTAAGGCAACCTATGGAATGGAAGGAAATATCTGCAAAACATATATCTGATAAGGTATTAATATACAGAATATGTAAAAAATACCTACAACTCAACAACAACCAAAATAACCTAATTAAAAAATGGGCAAAGGACATCAAAAGACATTTCTCCAAAGAAGATATACAGGGCTTACCTGGTGGCGCAGTGGTTGAGAGTCCGCCTGCCGATGCAGGGGACACGGGTTCGTGCCCCGGTCTGGGAGGATCCCACATGCCGCGGAGCGGCTGGGCCCCTGAGCCATGGCCACTGAGCCTGCGCGTCCGGAGCCTGCTCCGTAACCGGAGAGGCCACAATGGTGAGAGACCCGCGTACCGCTAAAAAAAAAAAAAAAAGAAGATATACAAACGGCCAACAAGCATATGAAAAGATGTTTAACACCACTAATCAACTGGGAAATGCAAATCAAAACCACAATTAGATATCATCTCACACCCATTTGGTTGATCACTATTAAAAACAAGCAAACAGGTCTTCCCTGGTGGCGCAGTGGTTGAGAGTCCGCCTGCCAATGCAGGTGACACGGATTCATGCCCGGGTCCGGGAAGATCCCACATGCCGTGGAGCGGCTGGGCCCATGAGCCATGGCCACTGAGCCTGCGCGTCCGGAGCCTGCTCCGTAACCGGAGAGGCCACAATGGTGAGAGGCCCGCGTACCGCTAAAAAAAAAAAAAAAGAAGATATACAAACGGCCAACAAGCATATGAAAAGATGTTTAACACCACTAATCAACTGGGAAATGCAAATCAAAACCACAATTAGATATCATCTCACACCCATTTGGTTGATCACTATTAAAAACAAGCAAACAGGTCTTCCCTGGTGGCGCAGTGGTTGAGAGTCCGCCTGCCAATGCAGGTGACACGGATTCATGCCCGGGTCCGGGAAGATCCCACATGCCGTGGAGCGGCTGGGCCCATGAGCCATGGCCACTGAGTCTGCACGTCCGGAGCCTGTGCTCCGCAACGGGATAGGCCACAACAGTGAGAGGTCCGAGTACCGCAAAAAAAACAAACAAACAAAAAAAAAAAAACAAGCAAACGAACACCCAGAAAATAACAAATGATTGTAAGGATGCAGGGGGAAAAAGGAACCCTTGTACACTGTTGGTGGAAATGTAAAATGGTGCAGCTGCTATGGAAAAATGTATGGGGTTTCTGAAAAATTAAAAATAGAATTAACATATGCTCTAGCAATTCCACCTCTGGGTATATATCCAAAAGAATTAAAAACAGGGTCTAAAAGATATATACACACCCATATTCACTGCAGCATTATTCACAATAGCTAAAAGATGGAAGCAACCTAAATGTCCATCAACAGAGGAATAAAATTCAGTATATACATACAATGGAATATTATTTAGCCTTAAAAAAGAAAATCCTATTATATACCACAACATTGATGCACTTTGAGGATATTATGCAAAGTGAAATAAGCCAGTCACAAAATGACAAATACTGCATGATTTCACTTATATAAGATATCCCAAATAGCCAAACTCTCTGAATCAGAAAGTAGAATGGTGGTTGTCACGGGCTGGGAGAGGGAGAAATGGGGAACTGATGTTCAATGGATATGGAGGTTCAGTTTTGCAAGATGAAAAAGTTCTAGAGACCTATTGCTGACAATGTGCATACAGTTCACTTAAAAATGGTTAAGACAGTGAATTTTCTGTTAAGTGTTTTTTACTGCAGAAAAACATATGCATTTTGGCCAAGGGGTATCCAACTAAACTAAAACAAGTATATGTTATGTGTATCACAGATTGGAAATGTGATTTAGTAATTGGCCAAATCATTCTGGAATACAGATCCTGCAACACATATACCTGAAGGAACCATAATTTTTAATTGCATAAGTTTGTATAGCCCCTACCTTATCTCTTCTCCAACGATATAGATAATGGATAGCAAAGAGAAAACATAAGCATATTCTCTGATTTACTCATCAGGCAATTTTTTTTTTAATTATATATCCATTTCTGTTACTCACTTCACGTGGATCTTCAGAAGACTCAAATGATTGTACTTTTCCCTAAATGCCAATTTAAGGACTTGAGAAAAACATCTTGTCTGTGAAGCAGCCCTTGCTACACCCTCAAAAAGTTCTGGCATTCTAGTTTCTTTATATGTGTAAACAAATGTAATATAAACGTGCTGTCTCCTCTGTGGGAAGTCTGAGAGGTGTCACATTCCAAAACAGTACCAGGAAGCTATGGAATTTTCTGTTTCAACCCAAGTCTGATTATAAAGGCCATACCCTGACTACTCTACAATTCTTCTCTCTTTCTGATTTCCCCATGTCCCCTCTTTGGTAAGCTCATTAATCTCGCTGAAGTACAGCTTTCAGATTCAGTCATATAGTGATTTACTTGAGGAGTATGGTTCAGAGGCCACAATGGAGAGTCAGATTCCAACTCACTGAAGAAAGAATTTCATGATAAGTGCTTTTCAGCCACCAATGAAAAGTTACTGCAAAGGATACTGTGAAAACGTTCTTTCAGCAGTCCAAGTAAGATGCAAAGAAACCTCTTAGGAGAGGTGAAATGTTTGGAGAAATGTTTCTTTCATCTTACAAACCGTATATTACAACTGGGGAGTTTTCCTCTGGTGAGAACAAGTTTCTCTCATAGGAGGTTGATGACCTCTTAAAAAAAAAAAAAATCGGAGAGGAAAAAACAAAGATGTAACAATACGGAAAAAGATACACATAAAACAACACGATTTTCGTTTTCTCCACACACACACATACATGAGCACACACACATCAGTTATCATTGACATTTCAAACACTGTATACTTATGTGCATTTTAGATAAATCAAACTCTTAATCATTCATCTTTTTATTCACTCTATTACCTATTCATGCTTTAATCTATCACCAAGATCAATACTGTGTGAATTATTGTGCAGCTGCCCCAAATTTCAACTTGTTAAAAAAGATTTCTCTTGCACTTGTTTACTGTGTATTAAATTATATACTTCATTTACATATCTGGAAATAAGTTAATGACTTCAGAACACATCTTCAGTATTAAGTGCTGGAAATTTTGTGCACAATAAGGAATTCACCTATCTGCCATAGCTGTGAAAAATGCAGTAGTACACATCCAGTCATTAGAAACTGGTGTCCTGTCGTTCAACACAGGTACCAGAGGTCATTTCATATTTAATAAAGTGATATAACGATTTATTAATCCTGTGGGAGAAAAAGAATCATAATTCTGTATTGTCTCTATCTCCAACAACACAAAATCCTCTAATTTCCCACCATGGATGTGTGTACAGCAACACCATCTTTTAGCTATAATGGCGTATATACACACCTCATCAGAAGACGGATCTCAGTAAGTGTTACTTTTATTTTCCCACATACAAACAGGTTGGCCTCTTCAGCGGGGTCTTTTCTTCCTCTTGTCAAGCTTTCTCTGAGCATCTGTCATTATTTCAACATCTGGAGAGGCAGATAAGCTACTCCAATTGGAACATTGCAGTCAGCAACTTTATCCAGGAAACGAAATTTGTCACCTCTGCAAAGCATCCGTCTTCTGCCAGGTTTTGACTTCCTATCCTCAGGCCAAACTCAAAAATCAGGCCTCCCAGTTTGTAGGGCTGCTGTGCTATCGACTAATTCAGCTATGGAGAAAAGGATGACAAAGGGTGGAAAGATCATGATTAACTCAAATTAATTTCTAGAACAGCAGGAAACCCATCTCAACATGATATAAAGATTTAATCTTAACCTGATGTCTCTCCAGACATTACACGACTTCCTTCTTAAAGAAATATTGAATGTTGCTCTGCATTTTTTCCTGACAATTGCTTGTACCATCATTGTGCTGCTTTGATCAGAGGAAGAGGTCATCTTCTTAAATTAACCAGAAAAGCTAACAGTTGCTAATTTGAGGTGTGATATGAAAGAAATTCACAAATCACCCATTCCTTAGTCTACTCATTGAATTAAAGTGACAGTAGAGCTGCACACACATAAAATTATATTTTAAAGGCAAATCTGATCGGATTCTTTCTCTGATTAAAACCATTCACTGATTCCCTTTCCCCAGAGAGTATCTGGATGCTTTTACGACCTTGTCAAGGTGAGCTGTCTTCTGGCTCTTTGATTCTCCAGGCTTGCGTCCCACCCTTGCTGTACACTCCAACCACTTGAATTTCTCTATGCCGTGCCCTCTTGCCAATGTACATGTTATTCCTATCTCTGGGAGGCCTCTCAGCCTAGAAGGATGCTTCTCAAAATCAATGTACATTCAAATCATCAAGGAATCTTGTGAAAATGAAGGTTTTAGACTGTGTATTTATAACAAGCTTCCAGGTGATGCTAATACTGTTGAGACCTATAGTATACTTTGAGTATACCATGGTCCTAGAGCACTTATTCTCAGCTCAGGGGTGATTTTGCTCCCCAGGGCCATTTGGAACTATCTGGACACATCTGCCATAACTTGGGGGACAGGATACTGGCATCTAGTAGTTAAAGACCAAGAATATTACCAAGCATTGTACAATCCCTAGGACAATCTACAATGACAAAGGCTTACTCAGGCCAAAATGTCAACAGTGTGAAGTTGAAAAATCTTGATCTACAGGGTATCTAGTCTTCAGGAACCAGCTCAGTTCACCTCTTCTCTGAACAAGTGCCTAATCACACCTAACTGTTTCTGGCTTCCCCATCCATCCAACCCCATCACTCCCTCACAGACCTAATAAAGTATACATATGGTTTACCTGCTGTATTATCAATTACTTCTTTACATACCTAATTTCACTTCTGTTTGTGAGCATCTCGAGTGCAATTATCATATTAGTGTCACAGCACACAGCACCTATTTTGTTGTTGGTTCTAGGGCACTTTTCCATGTGACTAATATGAGATGTTGAAAGAAAATGAGATCATTAAAATTTGTACAATTCAATTTTGCCATCATCAGCAAAGGGTAAAACGAGAGGGTGCCATTTGGTTTACTTAACCTATCAAGGATTTACTATTCTAATAAGAGCTGAGGAAAATGGTTATTCCAACTGTTCCCCAAAATGTGATAGGTTCACGTTACTCAGAGATAAATTGTTGATAGTCTTTAAAATATACCTGTTCTTCGATCACCTCTAAGAGGTCACTTTTCACTGGTTGATTTGGAGTCGAATCAGTCCATTGACATAGAGAAGGAATTCTTATCCATGTGTTTATGATAGAATTTAGGAGTTCTGTGAATTCAGAGTGGAAAAAAATACACCTAATTTAGTGTTTTATGTTTAATGAAGGAAACAAAGCACAGTCTTTAATACACTGTCATTTGTGGCTACCACAGATGTTTTCTTATCTTATTACTGTGTTTCAAACACCTTGAAATATTGTTTATAATAATGCTACTTAAAAATTACAGTACTTAAGAGATTATTTAGTACGTTAATGAGGAAGCACTTATATTTCTATGCCATAATTAAAACACTTTGACAATTTTATTTCAACATAATTAACTTTCTTTGTAATCCCATTGCTTTATCTAAAAATATTATTTTAATAGTTAATCCATCAGCTGCATGGAACACCATCCTCAACACCCCACTTCAAACCCTGTCAGTTTGACTAATTCATATGTATGAGAATATTTCATGACTGTACTTTCACTGTAGAACCTTATTAAAGTTCTTTATCAGTGGGTATTCAGAAAACACTGTGTAAGGGCCATTCTGCAAAAGACAAAATATATAACATACTGTATTAGTTGTCTGTTGCTGCATGAGAAATTACCCAAAATTTACAAACTTAAGACAACACAAATATATTATCTTACAGTTTTGTAAGTCTGAAATCTGAAACAAATCTCATCAGGCTAAAATCGAGGTGTCAGCAAATCATATCCCATCCTGGAGGCTCCAGGGGAGAATCTATTTCTTGCTCGTTGGGTTGTTAGCATAACAGCTTCTTGGGGTTGTAGGAACCAGGTCCTTCTTTTTCTTGCTGCTTATAAGATGAGGGCTATTCATTACTTTCTTTGGCTAATGGCCCCATCCTACATCTTCAAAGCCAGCAACAGCAAGTCTAATATTTTTTATATCACAACTCTCTTCTTCCATCAGTTTTCAGAATGCATGTGATTAGGATAAAGCACCCCTCTTTCAAAACCTGTAACCTTACTCTCATCTGAAAAGTCACTTTTGACATATAAAGTAACATATTTACAGGTACTAGGGATTAGGATGTGGCCTATGTATCCCAGGTTCCTAGAAGTATCTCACAACGACTAGAAACACTCTTTATCTTTGAATTTCATTAATATTTAATCATTATTAAGTAGGGGTACCTGAATCTTATGCCAACGAATGAAAATTAATTTTATTTATTAATGTAATATATGTAGAGCTATCATAATCAGTTCTGACATAATATTCTTACTAAAGGGAGGATAAAGATCTTTGCTTTATGCTTCTTTTAAATTTTCTAAATCTTCTTTTCCTAAATTCTATTAACCTATGGATATGTACAGTTTTATAGCTCTTGATATCTTTTGCATACTGTGCCTATTGTCTTTTAAAAATATTTTGGTGTCTATGTACAGTGTTAGCACATGACATGACATTTTCAGAAGTAAAATTTTGGAAATTACCTGATGAAAGGATTTTATTCTCCAATTTTGGACTGTGTTTATAGGAAGAATCCTATAAAAGTAAAGAGATCAAAGAACATGTAGTTAAATGATGAATTATCCTTCTCAAAAATTATCTATGTTTATGGGGTGAAGATTACCCAAGAAATTTAAGGACACATACCTACTGAATATGTAGGATATATAAAGTCATGATATTAATAAAACCCTAATTTTTACATTTTTGAATACTGTTCTAAACTGACAAGGTAGATTATTCAGAAAGTTACAAGTCTTCAGTATATTTGAGTCACAGTATACACTGGCCACAGCTTAAGAGGGAAAAAAACCTGTCTAGGGAGAGAGATTCAATTTGTAGAAGTGTTCCTTCTTGGGGAACCACAGGTAAAAGTAGAAAATGAAATAAAATCCTAGTTACAACAAGGGAATGTCAAAAGCAGTTCACGACTTCCTGTAGAAAATAACCCTTTAGCCACTGCTCATATCCCTCTTTCTCTTTACTGCTTTTTAAATCAGCAAAGAGGATCAGTAAAGGATGTTTGGAACTGAGAGCTGGTTTCACTAATGAGTCTCCTGATGCTGTCCCAGTGATGGGCACAGCAGAATTCCATCAATAAAACATTAAGATAAAGCACCCACAGCCCTTAAGGTAGCAGCCAAATCTCATCCCAGGGACTTGCATTTTGTGTCAATTAAGGAGCAGACTTCAAGAGATGAAACTGACTTTGCTCAGGCTTGCAGGACACCTCCGGCAAACATTAGCACAACAATCACCATCATGTTTTTTGCGCCTCTCAGGTCCATGTGCAATGACTATCTCTCTCATTTCTCATTGGCATGCTGTTGTTCTAATTTACTCACCAAGACTTGCATTTAAGTCCCAGTTGAGCTTGTTGGACACCGAAATGGAGTTAACAGGCACAAGCCTTTTCCAAAGCTGTATTTTCTCCATTTATTAGTAAACCTCTCAACTCATCTTTTTTTTTTTTTTTTTTGCTTCCATCAGGAGAGTTTCAAGACAACCCTGTAAGGCAAGATAAGAATGTTCTTATTTATTAAACTAATGCTTCTATCAATATAAATAAATTTGAATTCCAGGTGAGTTCCGGGGCATCTCTTTCTCCTACTTTTGGTTCTTGAATTCCAGGAAAAGCAATAGTGAAAGAAGAGCTATTAACACCAACTCACTCTGTTTATTTGTTGTAGCAGCAAATGTTCCATAATGTAAATATCAGGATGGAATTTACAGTGAACATCAGTATATTTCTGAGTTTTTTATCACACCTAAATTAACTAAAGGGTTTTTGTTTAAGGGATCTCTTCTTCTGATTAAAATGGAGTTAGAATCATAAAATCCTGTGGTTTTATATTTGGGAATCTCATTCACTTAATTTGCATAAACTGCCATTTTTATATCTTTAAAGAATAAACAAATTTACTTTTTTTTCATGTAACTTGTCTCATCAGAAAAAGCTCTGAATATTCAGGTAAGTATAATTTGTCTTTGCTGTCACATTAGTTTAGGATGTGATTTACCTGCCTTTTCTAAGATACCTAAGTGTACCCTGATTAAATAAACATGAAAGTGACCAAGCAAACATTTTAATCTCACAAAGAGAACAGGTGTGCAAAAGGTAGATAGCACCGCCACTCCCACTCACCCTGCAATGTATCAAATTCAAATACTGCCCATGATAAGATTCAACCTCAACCTCTTCCCTGGAGACACAGCACTGCCATGAGCAACCTCTCACTAGCAATTTACCTCTGACACTTCCCAAGGCTCTGTCACCATCAGCAAGAAATCTCCACACATGCTCCTTTTCCCTCTTGCCAGACTGCTCCAGTTACAAAACAATTCGAAACTTGGGAAATTTAGACCAAGAAGCGGTATCTTTCTTATCATTTCTCATTTTACATACAACAGAAGCACAATTTTACCTAAGCACTAAAGATGCCCAGTTGTTTACATGATCTGAAGAGTGATTTGGGGACAGAATTAAGTTTAGGGATTCTGTTTAAAACGTCTTCTAATACGGTGTTATGCAGTTTCGAAATTCAGAAGAACATGATTCTTATTGTTAGTGAATTAGAGACATGATGGAAAATGGACAATAATGAAGGAAGGTAATCCATTTCAGACCAAAAATATTTCTTCACAAATCAGAAGATGATGCCTCTTTACACTCTGTATGATAGAACATGGGGAATCATTCCATTCAGCACTTCTTCAGATAGGGCCAAAAAAAGGGGGTCAGAGGAGTGACCTCCCCAAGTCAAGTGTTCAAAGAATGTTTTTACTGATTACCCACCCTGGGCCTTGCATATAACATGTCACCCAGTACTTCAGGAACCAGAGATATGAGTGCCTGCTCTGAGCTTTGTTGGGAATCCAGCTCTGCGCAAAGCAGAAATAATTCTTGTGTTCATAGTCTCTTTAGTCTAATGAAAGGAGAGTCAAATTAAAGATACATGTATGAGCACATAGCTAATTATAAACTGTAACTGTGGTAAGTCCTTTTTGAAAAGAATTACAAGTTGAGGGCTTCCCTGGTGGCGCAGTGGTTGAGAGTCCGCCTGCCGATACAGGGGACACGGGTTCGTGCCCCGGTCCGGGAAGATCCCACATGCCGCGGAGCGGCTGGTCTTGTGAGCCATGGCCGCTGAGCCTGCGCATCCGGAGCCTGTGCTCCGCAACGGGAGAGGCCACAACAGTGAGAGGCCCACGTACCACCAAAAAAAAAAAAAAAAAAAAAAAAGAATTACAAGTTGAAACGAGGTAAGAAGGGAGTTGCTAGAATAGACCAAAGACTAAAAGAAAGTCCATTTTGAGGAATTAGAATTTAAAACCTAAAACTTAAATAGAAATTGACCAGAACCCCTTCCCAAAAATGGGGTTGATAGGAAAATGACCTAAGTAGATAGAGCAGCCAAAGTCAAGTCCTGCAATTTGTAAGGAGGACAGCATGTCTGAAGAATTTATAAGGAGGCCAAGAGATCTTGGGAGTTTCAAGAAACGTGGAAAATATTAGAATATATTGGTGACTTGTGCAAAACCTCTCTATGGAAGACTATACTTCAAAAATTGGTCCTCTAGGGACTTCCCTGGTGGCACAGTGGTTAAGAATCCGCCTGCCAATGCAGGGGACACGGGTTTGATCCCTGGTCTGGGAAGATCCCACATGCCATGGAGCAACTAAGCCCATGTGCCACAACTACTGAAGCCCACGCACTCTAAAGCCCGTGCACCGCCAACACTGAACCCACGTGCTGCAACCACTGAAGCCCGCGTGCCTAGAGCCCATGCTTCGCAACAGGAGAAGCCACCACAATGAGAAGCCTGCACACCGCAATGAAGAGTAGCCCCCACTCACCACAACTAGAGAAAGCCCGTGCACAGCAACGGAGACCCAACTTAGCCAAAAAAAACTGGTCCTCTAATTCCAATTCCATTGCTATGGTTTAACTCATAAAAGCATTTCCCATTTGTATGCAACATGACATAGAAAACATTTGGAACTCGGAGGCACGTTAAATTTCCACGCACTCCACACGTAAATTTGGTGCTCTTCTCGAAAACTTCCATTTTGATTGTATAATCAAAACCAGTAGCAGATACTGCCAGCTAAGTAGAGTTTAGCAAATTAAACTACATTACATCAAAACACGATGCTCTCATCCACTATACAATCCCCTATCATCAAACAGTTTGCAGTGAGCATGTATTTTGCAAGTTTCCCTATCTCAATCTGTATTTGCCCTCAAACCTTCCTAAGGGCTCTGTCTACATTGTCAAATGAGGAGTTGAGCCATCGCCATGGGAAGGGTATTGATGGAGACAGTTCAGGTCAAATGAGTTCCCTTTTCCCAGATTCTGCTCTATAATAGGCTCGCGTCTCCTCTTCAATTTGCTTGCATAAACAGAGCCTTAGAGCAAGTGTGAGATGAGTAGATATTCCAAACGTGTCTCAAATAATATTACAGATATAAGGTCTTGTCTACAAAGCATATTTGACCCATAACATTTCAGTGCTGAAATGACAGTGTGGAGAGATTCGGCTCTAACTTTTTTTTGTTGTTATATTTAAGGAAACTGAGGCTCAAAAATGTTCATTCATTAGCGCTACTGCATGGTGCCACAAACACACTCCCTGGTGGAAACAGAAGTGAAATACATGTATCTTGACTCCTATTTCAAACTCTTCCCTGGGCATCCGTACATTGTGACTGGAATCCATTCATCCAACAACTATTAGCTAACACTCAGTATTTATCAGTCCATATAGGACTCTTGGAAGACAAATAACCATAACTAACCACAGCTTACTCTGTGCTAGGAACTGTGCTCAGAGATTTACATGTAATTCTTCTCATTGCCATACTATGCTTAGGAGGGAGACATGATTATTAACCCCATTCTATATAAGAAAAGACTGAAAATTTTAAGTTTGAGTAGCTTCTCCCCAAATCACATAGGTATTAGGTGGTTAACAGAACTTCACCCCCCCAGCCTGAAGTCTTAAGCATTATGCTATTCTGCCCCGTAAGTAATGATTTGGATATTCTTTTGTGAGAAAAAAAAAATAATTTGGACACATTTGATAAATATTCATGAAGTTCTACTACGTGTCTAGAACTGTGTTTCCTGCTGAGGATGCTCTGGGGAACACAATACACGTATTTCTTATAGAGCTTACTGCCCAGTAGGTGAAGGGGATGTTAAGCAAAGAATGACACAAATGTAGTTAAGTACCAAGAGTACTTTTAATAGTACCTTAAATATACTAAGGATTAACAGGAGGCACTGTAAAACAATGTAACACCTATCCATCGGTATCAGGGAGGTGGTTGTCAAGATGAGGCTTAAAGGAAGAGAGGGAATTGCCAAGAAAAGAGAAGACAAGAAAAGAGGTAGCGGAAATAGGTGCACAGGTGCTGGGCTGGAAAAGAACTTGATGCATATTAAGCACAGAGATGGCCAATGTGACCATAACGTACTAAACACCGGGATATATATGCAAAATGGAGCTGAAGAGAAAAGTAAAGTGTGCCAAGAGCATGCAGGCTGGTGAAAGATTTTGGTCTTTTCCTACAGCGGGTTATATGGCTATTGGGAGTTTTAGTAGGAGGGTATTCTCAGAAGATTTATGTTTTAAGAACAACTTGATTGCTATGTAGTAAAGGCATTACCAAGGGCCGAGAGGGAAACTTTTTTTTATTAATTTATTTATTTTGGCTGCCCCAGATCTTAGTTGCGGCACGTGGGATCTTTGTTGCGGCATGCCGGATCTTTAGTTGCGTCATGCAGACTCTTAGTTGCGGCATGCGTGAGGGATCTACTTCCCCGACCAGGGATAGAACCCGGGCCCCCTGCAATGGGAGCGCAGACTCTTACCTACTGGACCACCAGGGAAGTCCCAAGAGTGAAACTTTTCAAACGTTTGCATTTCATTTATTTACTAGCATGCTGGCAACCTGGAATACAAACAGAGAAGAACAAGAATGTTGGGCAAAGACTCCAGAAATCATGCCATTTAAATATTATGGAAAAAACTGGGCATGCTTACTTTTGAGAAAGAGAATTAGGAGAGAGTAGAGCTTTTATAGGAGGGAGGAGATGGAAACAATGAGCTGAATTTCTAAGGAGACATATTTTAGCTCACTAGAGCCATTTTTGTACTCAGAGAGAGTCAATAAAATAATGGGCAGCTCTATGACATTGTCAGTTTTCTCGCCCTGAAGACATTTAAGGCGATATTGCAATTTCTACTTCTCAGGATGTTGTAGAACTGGTTCCATAACTGGAACAGACATTTGGACAAAGTGTCTTCCTCCAAAATTGTTTCAAATGCTAAGATTCTTAATTTGCCTTACAAATCTGAATGTCAAACAGCAACCTACTGCTAGAGATGAAGTAATATAATTTCTTTGTATGTGGAATTCAGATGGAATCTTTACCGTATTTACAAAGCAAGGGCTATTTTGCCTTCAGAAACTCTGATGGATATTCCTACACAAAAATCATGACTTCCTCGATTCCGCTCGATCCCTGCCTAGAACTGGTGACCAGCCACAGAATTAGCATAAACTAAAGACAGAGCTTCTATTTAAGATATATCTTATTCTTTTTCTGCTTATATTCTACCAGTGAATATGCAAATATTGTAATTAATAATGCTTTCTATTAATAACTTTATAAAACATTAGAAATTTAAATCCAAAGTAAATTTGTCTCCCTCTGCTTTGGTTCAGTTCATTACCTCTAACTTTTTTCATTCTTTCCCTACTTTCCATTCTTTCTTCCACTCTCACTGTGCTTCTTCCATATCACAGCTAGAGTCATCTTTCTTACGCATACATGTCTTTGTGCCACTCCCATGTTTAAGACACACATACATAGAAAATTTCTTCCCAGTGCTTACAGTGTAAAAATCTATACAGTTTTATCTTGATATACATTACCCTTTGTAATTTTTATCTAATATACCTGATCATTCTCACATACATCCCTTCTATTTTTATTCATTACAATGTATTCAAGCTACTGTGGACTACTTTTCATTTACAAAAAAGCAGTAGTAATTATTATCGTAGTATTAGTATTTTAGTATTAAAGTAGTTTTAGTTACAGTAAAAAGCAATGGCTGTCATTTAAGGACCTCATATGAACCAGACATTTTAACATGACTTTCATTTATTTTTTTCATTTATTCAACATATACTTATTAAAGGGCACTCTCAGGCACTGATCCAGGAAGCTGAGATAATGCAGTGAACAAAACAGGTGATGTCCCTGTTTCATGGAGCTTATATTCCAATGAGTCATGATGTCACATTTTACAGAGATATGTATTATTCAGTATTATCTCTTCCCTTTTCAATTTCTTTCCTAGCCTAAGGGTCTATGTCTCTCTCTCTCTCTCTCTCATATATACATACATATATATATATATATATATAATGTGCCTTTGAAAAAGCATAAATAAACAAACTTTCTCCATACCCCCCCAAAAATGAAAACCTAATTGCTTAAATAAGGGGCATGCATTAATATGCCTGTTAAGAAAAATTATAGCTCCCAGAATAGAAATATGGGCTTTTAACCTTGTTTTGATTCAATAACCTACATTGTTGAGGAGGTTTGCCAACTGGACTGTATCTTTGAAGCCTCACCTCCACCATCTGTATTCATCTGAATGTCATGCCATCATGTGTCTCTTCAAGTGGAGATCATTTCATTCTTAATATAGTCAGGTAGCATAGAGTGCTTTTCACCCTGGGAAATGCAAAAAGTGCAGAACCAGGAACTGTCTGGGTTGAGGAACAAAGTCCAAGGGAAACCCCTGGTGAGACTGTGAAAGGCAGCGGGTGAGGAGATATGAGAAGGTGTCATATATTATCCAAAAGGAGGAAGAGTGATTGGCAAGGTCAGGCTATTTGCAGAAATAGCATTTGAGCCCAGTTCGATTGAAACTTAAAAGCTTAGATAAGTCAAAGGGCTGTCAGGGGTGGGGAGTGGGGGTGGAAGAGTCACGCTTTTCCTTATGGGAAACTTGGTAAGAAAAAGAATCACCTGTATTAGAGGAATTTTATAAATAGAAAGAAAATTGTAAAAGGAATCTAGTGTATAGTACTTAGAAAATATTTTTAAAACACACCTAATTGTATAAGATTTACAAAAGGGTTCACTGTGGGTATGTACAGGAAGGGACACAGTTTTGAAATATCCAAAGGGAGTATAACCAACTAATATTAATAATTGCTTTTCTAAAAGCCTCATCAGGCAGTACCTTTCAAACATGATCCTTAAATCAGAATCACCTGGTAAATTTGTTAAAAAAAAATAAAGCAAACTTTTCTGGCCATTTCTCTTGCATACCCAATCAAGATCTGTGAGGGTGGGAATTTTTGTAAACAAACTGTTTAGCAGTGGGAGGTATGCCTTTTTCTGTTGGTACAGAATTTCTTCGGTGCTTCATGGTCTGTCCTGTGCCTACACTGTTCCTCAGCTGCATATCCTGCCTCTGCGTGCTTTTCCACTGTGAACTCCACACTAAAGCCACAGATGCAGGCTGATACCAGACTCTAGATCAGCCATTCTTTACAAAGTTGCATTTTTTCTTCTCTGCCTGCAATACCTTCCAAACCTCTCCTTTCTTTCTTTCAAAAGTCAACTGAGAGTCACTTTCTCTGGTAAGTCTCTAAGGAGTACCGGGTACTGTGTTGGGCAGCCTCTCCACATGCTACCATGGCTTCTAATGTAATATGGTCCATAGGAAGGTCTCGATAGCGTTTCTAAGTCTAAGCTATATTAATCCATTGGAACGTGTGTCTTTCATCTATTTGGTAAATTCTTATGAAAGGTATGCTCGCTTCCAGGCAATATGCAAGACAGTAACGATATTTAGTGTCTAGTGAGGGAGAGGGAAGGTAAGCAATAAAGTGGAACAACTGCTATGATAGGGGAAATACAGAATGCCATAGGACAATGCCACAGGATTCCAAACCTATTAGACTTCTCCCCTACACAGTCGAGACTTAAGTGACTGCTCCCCTCCAGAAGCCATTACTTGGTTGTTTATCTACATGCCTCTACATACTTACTTAACTGAGCATTCTTTGACAATAACAATAATTTCTGCAGCCATTTCTAGAGTAGTCTCTTCCCCAAATGAAGATATTTTAACACCCATGTATTTTGTACTTACCACTGTCTATATGCTTTGATAAGAATGAAAAAACAAAACAATGACCACATTTGCTTTTAGCCTCAGGTTAACTATATGTGTTAAGCTGACCATGATAATATTTACTGAAACACACTGATCATTTATGTCAGCCCTTAACGTAGATTCTATCCCCGAAGCTTCGTATCATCCTTATACGATAGGTGCTATTATTATCACCATTTTACAGATGAGGAAACTAAAGTTCCAATAAATAGTCCCATTTGTCCAAAGTCACACATAAGTAGCCCCTTGACTACAAAGCTGTGTAGTCTGACTGCAGAGGGCACGCTCGTATCCATTAAGCTATCTTCCCTGCAGTTTTATTTCACTGTGGCATTCCACTGTGTCTTAGATTGAAGTTTTCCTCTAAGCCTGTCATTTCTGGAGAGATAACATATCAGAAGTTCTAGGATCAAAATGCCTGGCTTTGAAACCTGCTACTATTATTTATTAGCTAGGTAGCTTTGAGTATTTCACTCAAACTTTCTGTGCTTTGCCTTAGTCACTGGCACCATGGGAAGAATAAGCATTCTTTTCTGGTTATCATCAATATGTTTGCCGTCACTATTACTATACAACTATTACTTCTACCCATAGAGCATTACAACTACCATGGCTGATTTGTGAGCCTTCAGTAAATCAGTTAGAAACATTTTCCCATTGGTAAAATGTGCATTTAAATCCTGTTTTCCTTATAAGGTTTCTATGAGGATGAAAATAAAAGATGAATATAATAGTATTTCAAGTTCTCTGAATCTAATGAAGTACCTATAACTACATCACTCTATTTTCCACTTTTATTGATGTATATCTCTTTTCTTACTTTGTGAGATTCTTTTTTTTTTAGGAATGTTTTTAACTTCATATAACTTACAACAACAGTGGCTTAAACAAGACATTATTTATTTGTTTATTTATTTGGCCATGCTGTGCAGCACGTGGGACCCTTAGTTCCCTGACCAGGGATTGAACCCATGCCCCCTGAATTGGGAGTGTGGAGTCTTAACCACTGGACCACCAGGGAAGTCCCACTTTGTGAGACTCTGATAGATACCTCCTGAGACTCATGAGATATCAGGCCAAACTCAGAGGGGAAAATCCTCAACTAATTCCATTCATATATCCATGACATCAGGTTATCATAAGAGGGGCACATAAAATAAAATGAAGAAGAACAATGTCCCCCAAGAACCAGAATCTGGAATATGGTTAAGTTGCTCCTATTTAATGCCTGCTCTCTACCTGGTTATGAAAAATATGCCTTGGACCCTAAATAAACACTGGGCCCAGTGAGCAAGGGGGTATAATTTTCATCGATTGATGCAAGATTTCCTCTATGCTAGGAACTTTTACCTGTGTTGTTCACTTCCTTTTTTCTTTTACCCTACCTTCTTTTTTTTTTTTTTTTTTTTTTGCTGTATGCGGGCCTCTACCGTTGCGGAGCACAGGCTCCGGACGCGCAGGCTCAGCAGCCATGGCTCACGGGCCCAGCCACTCCGCGGCATGTGGGATCTTCCTGGACCGGGGCACGAACCCGTGTCCCCTACATCGGCAGGTGGACTCTCAACCACTGCGCCACCAGGGAAGCCCTACCCTACCTTCTTTATAACTCCCAAGTTTATCTGATAAACTTTCAGCTCTGTGAGATGAAACAAGTTTTGTAAAGACATCTTAATAAATGGCAAAGATATTTAAGTCTGGGTGCCTGATTCCAGAGTTCAGGTACTTTTCACTAAGATATGGTACATCTTGAATATGCTCTAAGAATAATTAATAAGCAAGTTCATTCATCAATCCAAGAGAATAATTAATGTGTTAAGAAATGGCCTGGTCAATGGATAATGAATGGTTCAAAATAACAGGTACGAGGAGGAGAACCAGAAATAGATACATATAAATAGGTAGGTAGACAGATCAGTTGATCAATCGATCTTAAAATCCTTCTAGGTTCTAGGACACAAAAACCAAACGTGATGTTAATTTGAATGTCATGATCCTACAATAACAAAATGTCTAAAATCCCTATCACTCTGTATCTTAGTTTCACAGTCACATTTTCTTTCAATCATTAGAAGAATAACAAATGTCCAACATAGAAAATGTGGGGAAAATTCTAGAAGGAAAGTAAAATCACTCTGTTAAGAGATCCATAGGTAATCATATTTTTCAACGCTTTATTTTATAAATTGCTCTTATTTTTTCTACTTTATTATATTTGTGTGTTTCTATATTCTATTCTTTTTAAATTAAGATACTCCTACATCTTGTCGCCTTTCCTCCAGTTTAGTGTTTGGCAATTTTATGACAAACTTTTCACAGACAAGATTCTAGTAACTTTATAGTTTTCTATCCTGAGAATTGATAATTATTTAATTCACCATTACCCTTTCATTGTTTTCAATTTATAAACTGTTTTATAACTTAAGCTATCATTAAAATCGCTGTTATTCAAAGATTTTCCTGTATCCATAGTTACAATAGAGTGGACTTCTGAGAATCAAAAATGAGAAGAAGCATTTGGACATTTTTAATGTCTTAATACATATTGCCAAATTGCTTTTCTATAAATACAGTGGTCATTGATCAGGAGCCTCAGAGAGAAGGGGCATTTCAGAGACAGGGGTAACATGGAAAAGGCAGGGATAAAAAAGGGGGATAAAGGTTGAGAAATTTGGGCTTCCTCGGTGGCGCAGTGGTTAAGAACCTGCCTGCCAACGCAGGGGACACGGGTTCAAGCCCTGGTCTGGGAAGATCCCACATGCCGCAGAGCAACTATGCCCGTGTACCACAACTACTGAGCCTGCGCTCTAGAGCCCGTGTGCCACAACTACTGAAGCCCGCGCACTTAGAGCCCGTGCTCCACAACAGGAGAAGCCACTGCAATGAGAAGCCCTCGCGCCGCAACTAGAGAAAGCCCGCGCGCAGCAACGAAGACCCAATGCAGCCAAAAATTAAAATTTTAAAATTTATAAAAAAAAAAAAAAAGATTGAGAAATTTGACAGTGAATTTAGGGGTGAAGTATGGGAAGACAGGAGAAAAATTTTTTAATGTCAATTAACATTAGTTTCAAACTCACAGGCAAATGGAATCTAAAGAATATCAAATATACCATGTTGTCAAATTTGAGTCATATTTTGTTAAAGGAAATGAGTGAAGGGATTATCAGCACTGCACTCTTTCCAAGTCCATCAGAGAGGAGACACTTGGAAGTTCAAGTTTTGCATTGGTGTTGTTTGATGGGATTTCCTGTCTTTAAATACAAAGGTTGCCTGTATGTTTTACTGACCTGCATTTGAGCCAGGTCTTTTTGTTGTTGTCTTGTTTTGTTTTTTTGTTCAAGGAGAGAGGATTTTTTATTGAGATACAATTGACATACAACATTATATTAGTTTCAGATGTATAACACAGTGATTCAATATTTGTAATATACTGTGAAATGATCACAGTAAGTCTACTTACCATCTGTCACAATACATAGTTACAAATTTTCTTCCTTGTGACTTTTTTAACATCTTTATTGGAGTATAATTCCTTTACAATGGTGTGTTAGTTTCTGCTTTATAACAAAGTGAATCAGTTATACATATATCCCCATATCTCTTCCTTCTTGTGTCTCCCTCCCTCCCACCCTCCCTATCTCACCCCTCTAGGTGGTCACAAAGCACCGAGCTGATCTCCCTGTGCTATGCGGCTGCTTCCCACTAGCTAGCTATTTTACATTTGGCAGTGTATATATGTCCATGCCACTCTTTCACTTTGTCCCAGCTTACCCTTCCCCCTCCCTGTGTCCTCAAGTCCATTCTCTAGTAGGTCTGCGTCTTTATTCCCGTCTTGCCCTAGGTTCTTCATGTTTTTTTGTTTTTTTTTAGATTCCATACACGTGTGTTAGCATATGGTATTTGTTTTTCTGACTTACTTCACTCTGTATGACAGACTCTAGGTCCATCCACCTCACTACAAATAACTCAATTTCGTTTCTTTTTATGGCTGAGTAATATTCCATTGTATATATGTGCCACATCTTCTTTATCCATTCATCTGTTGATGGACACTTAGGTTGCTTCCATGTGAGCCAGGGCTTTTTTAACTAATGAAATTTGGCTCTTTCTCTCATAAAATATATTAAAATAACAATATCTATATTATGACTAGCTTTGGTAACCCAGGAGGATCAAATATTCTAAGAAGTGAAACTTGATGCCAGCAAGATACTGATTTCTTTGCAGTTCCAAATTATATCAATAAAGATTAAAATTATATTATATTTCAGTTTTCAAAATTTAAGAAATGACTAATAAACAACTTATACTAATTCTACAAGAGTTTTCTAATGTTTCTTTGAAACTAAAGTATCTTCCATCCATTGCAACTCCAGTATTTCCCTGAGATTTTTTCCCCCCTAAACTTGTATTTCTGGAACTCGATTTTTTAAGAATAACTATAGGTAAGAGTCAAGATCACATGGTAAACAGAGGCAAATAGGAGTGTTCATGAATGTATTAAACATGTAATCACTGAGATTAAAATTAGAGAATACTATAAAATTAATTGTATTCTCTGCCTTGGACGAACTCACATTCTAATGATAATTACAAGAATTAGAAACCCTGTGGTTTTTTAGACTATTAGAGTTAAACCACTCATCTTGTTTCTTCTTGTATGCTATGCATCTCTCATGGTAGAATGTATAGGTTTCTAAAAAAAACCCAAGAGAAGGGACCTCTAACATAGCCTGAGGAGTTGAGAAAGCTTTTCCAGAGGGCAGGTAATGGCTGAGCTGAATTATCCTAGTAATAATCACAAACCATGCGACTTCCCTGGTGGTACAGTGGTTAAGAATCCACCTGCCAATGCAGGGGACACTGGTTCGAGCCCTGGTCCAGGAAGATCCCACAAGCTGTGAAGCAACTAAGCCCATGCGCCACAACTACTGAGCCTGTGCTCTAGAGCCTGCGAGCTACAACTACTGAGCCCACGCGCCTAGAGCCCATGCTCCACAACAAGAGAAGCCACCGCAATGAGAAGACTGCACACCACAACGAAGAGTAGCCCCCGCTCACCGCAACTAGAGAAAAGCCCACGCACAGTAACAAGGACACAACACAGCCAAAATAAATAAAATAATAATTATTATTTTTTTAAATCACAAATCACAGTCAGGAGGTTAAAATGGTGCAAAGTCATGGAGGTGTCAAGAAGTTATAAGAGTTGGGAAATTTAGCACATCTGAAATTTGAATTTGAGGTGAGAAGCATGAGGTCAAATCACAGATGAATGCTACCAGTTTGGAGTCTGTTCTTAAGTCAGTGCAGTGCTACTGAAAGATTTTACATAAGTGACACAATCATATTGACAGTGTAGAAAGCTCTCCATGGTGGAGCTATGGAAATTAAATTTGGGGAGTTTGGGGATTGAGAATGTCATCAGGGTAATTCACTACCAGGCTAGTTTAATGGTTCAACTGAGATATAATGGGGCCTTTTTCCATGAGAATAAAAGGAAGAGTAGAGTAGAGGAGATACATGAAAGATACTTATCATCACAGACGTTTTACAAGTTTCTTTCAAAAAGCTCAGTTCTTTAAATCCCATAGACTTACACTTGGACATCTTTCAAAACAGGGGCTGCCGAAATGTGAAAGAGTGAAAGCTAAATTGCCTTCAACTTAGAAAGATTTTTTCCCCAGCTCTAATTTACCTATGTTTGGTGTGGAATTAGGTATTGAAATCCACTCAAGTTTCTAATTTTCAGCTTCCTTGCACCCACACAGCCTCACAGCTGTGAGTTTGCTAATATAATGGATTCCAGTTGAATCTAACAAGGGGCTCACTACACAAATACTCTCAGATGGTATGTATTTTTTTTAACATTTTAAAAAATTTATTTATTTTATTTATTTTTGGCTGTGTTGGGTCTTCATTGCGGTGTGCAGGCTTCTCATTGCAGTGGTTTCTCTTGTTGCGGAGCACAGGCTCTAGGCACAGGGCTTCAGTAGTTGTGGCTCGCAGGCTCTAGAGTGCAGGCTCAGTAGTTGTGGCGCACGGGCTTAGTTGCTCCGTGGCATGTGGGATCTTCCCGGACCAGGGCTCGAACCCGTGTGTCCTACATTGGCAGGCAGATTCTTAACCACTGCGCCACCAAGGAAGCCCCAGATGGTATGTTTTTATATAAATAAAACCTAGATCAAATTGCGGATACTAGTTAACTTAAAGGTCTGTCTTTAATAGAATGATTCTTAAAATTATTCTAATATGTAGCCACAGCCAAGTTGTGACGGAGCTGATTCATCAGACGTAAAGAGAAGGGACTGGTAAATTAATTACTTGGCACTACCAGATTATAGTATTGGTGTGGTCCTTAGGTATTATCTAGTCTAAATGATAAACAATAAACAAATGAGGAAACAAATGAGGCAACACTTTTAAAAACACACTTCTGGCTTATGATCCTGGAATTAGCTCCCCTGTGAGTCAAAATTAGAGCATTTCCCCCAAAAGCCTAATTTAAAAAACAGATAAACATTCAAATCTAATGCACCATCCTGTGCCATACCACACGTGTATAGTATTAGAATGTCTGGGGCTCGAAGTCTGCAACTCTGGATTATAATTAAAAGTCTACCAGGTAACTCTCGTGTACACCAAAGTTTGATAGCAACTACTCTAAGACCGTAGCGTCCCCCCGTCACTCTAAATTTATTTGAATCTATGATTTCGTTTTAAAAGTTCTTGATGGTTTTATACAGAACAAGTATTTCTGAAATTTAATGAATGCTTGGAAAGATTCCCACTCCTACTACCCAGAAACTGTTTAAAAGGATAAGACAGAAGATTCATCCGTGTGGTTAGGTGTAGCTATATACGCTAGGTGTACAGGGGGACCAGTCAGTAATATATTCTTGTCTGTGTCCCTCTAGTACCTAGCACAAAGCCTGGGGCATGGCAGGTATCCAGTCAAATGTGTGGAATAAGTTAACTGATTTGAAAGTCAGTGACTCTCCTCTCAGTAGGGAAGTTGTGGAGGTAAGTTTTAGCTTCTGAAATGAAGCCTTGGATGTTCCCAATAATGAACACTGCAGTTATCTCTTGATAGGAATGGGAAGCAATTCCTTTACAGGCATTCCGTAAGGGGTTATATATACATGTATTGAAAAAATGAAGCAATGGTTTTGCCATTGCTCTTTTAAATAGATGAGCTCCGTTCTTTTGTTTCTTTTGTGTGCAGGATTGCTGTACACCTCTAGATGGTGCTGCTGGCTCGTAACTAAGCAGCCACAATATCAAAATCCAAGGCAGAGTGAAGCGTTCTGACCTCTGAGGAACCGTCTCTGCATTTGTGACTCTCCCTCTTGCCAATTTGCAGGAAGCTGTATTTTAAAATTCTTCCACTCGGCCAATTCTGATCACCTTTCCTTCCAACTCTCCCCTCATTATCTCTGTTTTCAAATTAAGGAAACTGTTTTAACATATTCTTAATAGAATTTCTAATTATGTTTATGCTCTTTTTATTCACGGTATGCAGAATGGAAGAACAGAGATAACTGATGCATGCTAGGAAAAAACTGTTTTTACCTGGAAACGTTCCTGTTGAACTTGATACATATGGAATGCCACGCTTATATACTCCATACATAACTTTGTATAAGATATATGATCTTTCTGAGTCCAATTGTAATTATTTTTTAAAAGAAACAGCGTAACACTGGAAATATGGTATTACTGAAATAGAAACGCTCAGGACTGAAAAGGATGTGGCATATGCACGGCTGCTCTGCCTTCTCATCCCCAGGACAGGCACCAGTATTTTTTCATGGCACTCTTCCCCAATTAGCTACACCTGGGATCAGACTTCATTCCTACCACAGAAAGGAAGACGGATAACTGTCTGCATATACTTTTAACTATTCACTAGTTTAACGCTGTTATTTTATGCTGGTTATTTGGCACCCAAAGAATCTAGGTGTCCTGGCCATAATTCCATGAAATAAGCAGCAGAACTAAAAAAAACAAAAAAACAAAACCAGAACCTAGATACACTGAACCCTGTTTAAGAGCTTATAGGTCATGCTGACTATAGTCTGTTTTCTCTCTAAAATTCCAAGCCAGAGTCTCAAACTGTTAATGCACGTCCTAGGAAACAGACAGCAATTCATTCATTGATCAGTAAGGATTTATTCGGTAGTTACTATGAGTCCAAAACCACCCCAAATAAACTGTGCTAAAGAGATAAATGGAATGACTCCTGCTTGCAGAAGCTATCATTACTGCAGAAGAGAATGACCACATAAAGTATTGCTGTGGGCCGTTAACTGTGTCTCATCTATTGCTACGAGAGACATGCAACGTGAAAGAAACGTGTACCACCTACAGTGGGACAACGTGTGATATGACAGAAATATGTACCAGAAGCTTAATGAATGCTGCCTTGATGGGGAACAAAGGTAAGATTTAGACTCAGTTCAATGAAACTGACAGAGTATATAGATTATTTTTGTTTTCCAAGAATGAGGATGAAGTTACCAGGAGCACAGGATGTAGATGAGTGCATGTATTTAGGTTTTAAAAATATAAAAACAATAGTACTGCAGCACATGTGCATTTGGTGTACCCACGTGACAAGTATTTCATTTAATGCTTACAAAACTACCACTATGACTACCAATATGTGACAGCTACTTCCCATTTAACAGATCTGAACATTGAGACTCACAGATGTAAAGAGGTTTACTCAAGGTCCCATAACCAACTGCAGAGAGGTAGTTACGAAGCTCATGCCTTCAGCCTCTGTATTAGACAGTCTTTCTGTCTTTCAATTTGAATCAAGAAGGAAAGTGATGAAATACCTGTGCCAGTTCATAACAAATTTTATGTTTCAGTTTCACAAACAGGACTTGGGATGTGTCCCTGAATCAGAGGGTATGTTAGCACAGCAAGGCTAACATCATTTACAGCTTCTGTAAATTAGCCGGCTAAAGAAAAGCAGGAGATACCTCATCGCTGATGCAAACCCACAGAATCAGAAATTAGTACTTAGGTTCCAGAAAACAAAAAAATGGAATGGGCAGGAGCCTCAGCATATGAGGACCTGAGCGCAAAATGCTGAAGATTCTAGAACCGACACTAAAAAGTAGCTGTACTGGGCTTCCCTGGTGGCGCAGTGGTTGAGAGTCCGCCTGCCGATGCAGGGGACATGGGTTCGTGCCCCGGTCCCGGAAGACCCCATATGCCGCGGAGCGGCTGGGCCCGTGAGCCATGGCCGCTGAGCCTGCGCGTCCGGAGCCTGTGCTCCACAACGGGAGAGAAAAAAAAAAAAAAAAAAAAGTAGCTGTACAATTCTGGAAATATTATTCCACTTTTTAGGGGCCGAGTTGCCTCAATCTGCAGGTGCCAATAGGCAGAGTATCGGATCACTGCCTTCATTTTAGCTCTTTCTGTGGTTCTAAAAAATTCAAAAGCCATGTAATCTCAGCACCAGATCACGGAGAAAGGGGAAATGGACATGGAGGAAAAGGTGATCCATCTAAAGCTAGAAGAGGTTTGGACTGTCCATAGGGTATACTGAAGCCAGGCTGATGTCTCTATTAACTCTCTTTAAGTTTCACATCCCCTCCCATGTCTGCAGAAATTAGAATTATGCTTGGAACAAAGGAAGTGCCCACAAGGTAAGTGTGGAATGGTGGTCAATTTGCATTCATTCATCCATTCAGTAAATATGTAGTCAGCATCTCTTAGAGGGAACACACTGTCATATTTACTGGAGCTTAAACAGTATTGCTCATGAGGCTTAACTATGCATGGATACTTTCACAGAAAGAAAAGAGTACAGTCATAAACGGGAGGCAAAAACAAAGGATTCTGAGTATTGGGGAAGGGGAAATTTTGACTTCCTGAATCTAGAAAGATCCTGAAGTTCAACAAGAGACTAGAGTCATGAGGAGAAGACTGAGTAGATACCAGTCAAGGCACATGAAAGAATGAGTTAGAGGAGAAATCGTTCATGGTGGATGGTGAGAGAACATATGGTTTTCTCTTATTCAGATTATTTACCTGGGATACTAGGAGAAGACCCATTCCTGAGCAATACTATTCCCAGAGTTTTTTGGGGGTTTTTTTCGGTACACGGGCCTCCCACTGTTGTGGCCTCTCCCGCTGCGGAGCACAGGCTCCGGACACGCAGGCTCAGCGGCCATGGCTTATGGGCCCAGCCGCTCCGCGGCATGTGGGATCCTCCCGGACTGGGGCACGAACCTGTGTCCCCTGCCATCGGCAGGCGGACTCTCAACCACTGCGCCAGCAGGGAAGCCCTATTCCCAGAGTTTTTAACTCTAAAAGAGCATCATAATCAAATGATGTGATCCAGAGTCTTATTTTTTAAAGAAGTTGTCTTGCTTCTCTCGCTCCCCTTTCTGTTCTCTGGATTAAAGAATAAACGATAGAGAGTATTTACATATGAGTTAACACTTTAAGTGCATTTACATGCCAAAGCATATAAACAGGAAACAGACTTTCCAACCTGAGCCTGCTCAGAGCACAGGGACCTCATGGCAATCGCTCCCTTAAGATCTAGCCACTCCGTCTGTGTCATGCCCTGTGGGTTTCGGTAACATCACTGATTATTCATCCACAGACCTGCTTGTCCCATCAGCACTCTACACTGGGCACAGCTACTCATTGTTCTCCACTGATTAAAATGCTGTGATTTATAAATGGATGAGGTAAAAGGAAAGCAGACCAAGGCCATTACTTGCAGGTGGCTTTTTCTAGTTGCTTGTCTCCTGAGTAATCAATCTTCTGTGGAATATCTCTTGTCCATTTACTGTTGGGATTTTTAAAGTGACTTTCTACAGTGATAACTGGACCAAATTCCATGTATGTCCAAGTCTAAAAGACAGCTGAAATATCAATATCACTTTTTCCATGATAGTATATGTATCTAATTTACTCTAAAACTGTCCTTTATGTGAAAACTATAATGTTTGATTCCAAGACTCTAAATTAACAGACTAAAAGGACTAAGTAGAAAGTATGGGTATTACGAGATAAATATGTCACCACTAAAGCACTCAAACGGGCTCATGTCCATTAATTGTTGATGGGCAAAAATTTGAACAATGCAAATGCTGTTAAATTCTATGGTACACCTATGGGCTAGTTTTCTGAGTTAAAACTGTCTTTAAACATTGCCTTATATAAGCACCTCCTCTTGACAGGCAAAGACGACAAATCAGGAAAGGAGAAGTCACATGGTATGAGAGAGGAAGAAAAAATGTGTGTCTTCATTACCATCCTCAGTGTGGCCCACATAATTCTCAGAGGCTCCTAGGGACGGGGACCTTTTTGTGGCCTCCCTCAAACAGCACACGACATAGGGCCACGCACAAGGCAGGTGCTCATACATAATAACTACAACAATTATAGCATTCATATCACCCTGAAGGACTAGAGAGGTGAGGAGTAATTCAAGCCTCAAAAGACGTGGGAATCTTAGAGGAAGAAAAAGTTGCATTGATGGATATAGGTTCCTAATGTCTATTTATTTCATTTGGTATAAGCCTACCAGTCCAACATCTGGCAAGCCTGAGATTTAGCAAATGGGATCTTCTGAGGTATATGTGAACAAATATATCCTTCTTTTCTAATTCAGTGATGGAAAGGAGAACTTATTTGTATTTTATTATTTTACAAATAATTTAAAAGTTCCGTCACAGAAACCATTGTAAGTTCAGCAAAACATGAGGCTATTTTACAAGATTCATTATTTTAAAAAAATCTTCCTCCTTACAAAACAGTAGTATTGGGACTTCCCTGGTGGCACAGTGGCTAAGAATCCGCCTGCCAATGCAGGGGACATGGGTTCGATCCCTGGTCCGGGAAGATCCCACATGCCACAGAGCAACTAAGCCCATGCACCACAACTACTGAGCCTGCGCTCTAGAGCCTGCAAGCCACAACTACTGAGCCGTGTGCCACAACTACTGAAGCCCGCGTGCCTGTAGGCTGTGCTCCACAACAAGAGAAGCCACCGCAATGAGAAGCCTGCGCACCACAACAAAGAGTAGCCCCTGCTCACCACAACTACAGAAAGCCTGCGTGCAGCAATGAAGACCCAACACAGCCAAAAGTAAATAAATAAATTTATTTTTTAAAAAAGTAGTATTAATTTCCTGTCTTTTTAAAACTTGGGCCATTTCTTCTGTAATTAGCAGCATGTGTCTGCAAAGATAGATATGTCTTTTTATATATAAATATGCTTTGCCCTTTCTTCTGTATTTTCTAGAAAAATTACATCAGAGGGACTTTCCTGGTGGTCCAGTGGTAAAGAATACGCCGTACAACGCAGGGGACGCAGGTTCGATCCCTGGTCAGGGAACTAAGATCCCACATGCTGCGGGGCAACCACACACCACAACTACTGAGCTCGCGTGCCTCAACTAAAGCCCACGTCCCGCAAACTACAGAGCCCACGTGCCACAACTAGAGAGAGAAAACCCGTACGCCACAACTAGAGAGAAGCCTGCGCACTGCAACTAAGAGCCCGGCTGCCACAACTAAGACGCAACGCAGCCAAAAATAAATTAAATAAATAATAAATATTTTTTTTTAAGAGAAAGATTACATTGGAGAGTAAGATATGTACCTGCCCATAGATACTCATTCTTCAGAATCACGAGAGTTCTTTGACTCGTGGAAACTACAAGTTAAAGAGTTACATTTCAGATCCAACGAATTTATTTAAAAACCTTATCACCTCTGCTGCCTGAAATAGGGATAGTCTTGGAAGAAAAAACTAATTATCTATAAAAAGACTGTAAAAGGGGATCTTGAAGGAGAAAATGGCTAAAGGGACTAGACAGATTCCTATAGGTTCCTGTTATAATTGAAACTCTAAATTCTATGAAGTTGAATTAAAATGCAACAGAAGTTCAAATTTCCAGAACCTGGCCTGTTACCAACTTCCTTTGGTATAAGAAAGGTTCTATTTTTATTTTTTTAGGAGAAAAGGGTAAAATGTCAAGAGACATAATTGTGGGGAAAGTAATTAATCATTCTCCTAAATATTGAAAAAAAAAAAGAGGAAAAAATTCCAAACATTAACCCACCGTTCAGTTCACTTTCCTATGTCCTAATCACTGATGTTCATAATGATTGCAGGCCTAGCAAAAGCCCTGAGGATCACAGGAAGATTAAATTTTACTCATGAGACTGTAGCTAACAAGGCAGAAGAATGTCCTTATATATGTAACAATGATTTCCAATAATTTGCTCTGTGACCTTGGAAAATTCACTTAACTGCTCTGGAGAAGCCCACACACCACAACGAAGACCCAGCGCAGCCAAAAATAAATACAATTAAATCTTAAAAAATAAAATGTTGGGAGAATTCCAGAGGAGATTTGGTTGAAGCATTTCCAAGACTCAGAAAGAAGTAGTCTGTAACTCACAGAACTTGCCTAAATCAATCTGCATCAGAAAAATAAGTGTAGTGGTATGATTTTTTTTAAGAACAAAATACCTGATATAATTCATTAATGCCCCAGAAAATGACAAAACAAAAATCATAAGTAAGCAAAGCTCATGCTTATGGAAAATGCTTCTGTTAGATTGATGGAGTTTGTTTTTTGATCAGTAGGTTCTTTTTTCTTACTGTACTTATTTTGATGGGAGGTAACTGTGGTGGATAGAGAAATAACAGCTTGAAGTTTATATTGGCAACCTAAATTATCTCTCCTTAAAGGTGTTAAAACGTTATTGATATGAATAAATTTTAAATTTAGACCTTCAGAGATAATTCTGACTGCTAATTTGAATCTTTTAGCTAATCCTATATACATGGCATAGAAATTCTATTATTTTCTGCCTCTCATAGCAGCTTGGAAACTGCACAACCTACTTGAGCATTCTTTAGTCTTTAACAAGTAAGACTGGGAATTGTGGAATAATCAGTAATGGTTATCTGCCTTTTCCTATTTAAGAACAATAATGGTGCTCACTCATCCTGAACAAGGGCATTAATTAATCATTGTAGCTATGCAGGTTGAAGTCCCAATGTTATCATCATTGAAGCAAAACAGTAATATAAACTCCTGCTTAAGTGCTTTTGTTCTGTGAAATAAATCTTTGCATTACAACCGTTCCTAATCATTTATTAAAAGTATAACACTTTGCCATTATCATACTTGATTGTGATGTTTTTAAGCCATTTGTCTTAACTTCTTGCTTGCACAAATTTAATTTTCTACAATTTTAAAGCATAGAGTGGATTTGGTCAGGGGCGGGGGACAAGAAAGCTCTCTATAAGAATGCACGCCTTTAAAAAATTCAAAAGTAGAAGTAGAAACAAAAAGAAATAGAGTAGAAAATTAATCTAAATGCTCAAACTGATTGGTTACACAATGGATATTTGGCATAAAATACAAATGTTGTGATTATTAGATATAGTTATAAAACACAACCAAAAGAAACTAACAATACTGAGGTAACCATATTATCTCAAACAAATAGAACTTTCTGTTGACTTGAAAGGAACGTTTGTCTCTAATTTGGAAGTTGAGATAACAGCCTAATTTGCTTAAATGTTAGTGTTTGTGCATAATTCAAGTGAAATTACTACTTTATAGTCTGGTGGGACCCACATCCCCCAGGAAAACAACTTTTTAAGAGTCTTTGTCTAACCAGATACAAAGTTTCTTTTTTACTCATACAACAAAAACTGAAAAGTCTTATAAGAACTATTTATTAAGAAAGACCACATAATACTAGTACCTAGGAGGAAGTTGTGTGCCACTGCCACCCCAAAAGCATTGGAACAGTACACAATCTCCCCACACTCTGCTTTAAGCACATGTTGATTAAATGCTTCAATGGGGTCTAACACAGGTTATGAGAAAATGTAATGTCACTAATTGTTTAACAATCAGACCAGAACTTAGACAGCCAAATGAATGCTGAGTTTTTGACATAGGTACCCAGGGAGGCTGCAGACTTATTCCAATATATAACCTGATCTCAAACTCTGGAGCGTCCTTTTAATGTCACTTCAGTGTTCCAACCAATCAGATCATTCTATTTTCACCCAAGAGATTAGAAACTTTTTCCAAAGCTGAGATAGCTTGGGACAGATTCACCAGCACATTCTGAAACTGGACTGCAGTTTTAATCAAACCTGAGTTCAATCACCAATTCTACCATTTACTGCCTGAAAGACTGTGAGCTGTTACTATGAGTGACTGAATGAATAAACATTTGAATAAATTAATACATGGTAATTTTACTCCTTAATCAGAAAATCTGTCCCAAGCAATGATGATCCCAAATTTTGATGTAATGCTGAAAATACATGAAAAATTGGCTCATACATGACAACACTTTTGTCACCAAGAAAACTTATTCCTCCCTGCCATTTAAATGTGCATTAGGTGACTGCCATGTGCCATGCATTGCACTAGGTAGAGGGGATACAAAAACAGACATTTCATATCCTCCCAAACCTACTGAGAAGACAAACAATAATCAGATAAGAGAATACTATTTGATTAGAGTTACAACAGAGGGAAACAAAGAATGTGTGAGGCTAACTGGAGGAAGGGAAGAGAAGGGAGTTTAAGGAAGGCTTCCTGGAGAAGAATGTGTGGATTTGGAAAAACACACAGAAGTAAACATACCACCTTCAACAGACTGAATGTTTGTGTCCCCACACAACTGATCTATCGACATCCTAACCGCCCTCCCCCTATTGTGATGGTCTGAGGAAGTAGGGCCTTTGGTCAAGAGAGTGGAGCCCTCATGAATGGGATTAGTTACCTGATAAAAGGAACCTCAGAAATTTCTCTTGCCCTCTTTCTGCCATATGAAGATAACAATGAGAAGTCAACAGTCTGCAGGCCAGAAGAGGGATCTTTCCAGAACCAAATCATGCTGGCACTCAGATCTTAGACTTCCAGCCTCCAGAACTGTGAAAAATACCTTTCTGTTGTTTTTAAGCCACCTAGCCTATTATGTTTTGTTATAGCAGCTCAAACTGACACCACCCCCCTCTTTGTCAGGTGAGGTCTAAATAGAAGAGTTAATTAATCCAGGATTGAACGACCTCTTACAGATTTTGACTGTGAGTTATTTTAACACAGATCACCGGTCTAGTGCTCTGTCACTAGTCTATGTGAAGGAAGTCTATACATTCTGCTTTATCTAGGAAAGATCGAGATTATGCCTGTTGTCCTGAAGTAATTGTGACTACCCCTACTTTCACTCTGGAAAGGGTACCAGCTTAGAGAATAAGTGATATAGTTTGGTCTCTTAGAGTATGACGGCATGTGTGGTTTCTGGGACACATCTCGAAGATTCATTCACAGAAGTATAGAATTACAAATACTGGCTCCAAAGGCAGCAGTCGCGGGATAGACAAATGTCTCTCATATTTACTGGTTGTGGACAAGTTACTGAACCTCTAAGCCTCATCTACCTCATCTGTGTAATGGACTGGGGGAGGACAGTATGATATTTACCTCCCAGGAATGTTTTGAGAATTGAATGTATAAGTGTTTATACAGTCTTCAGTACAGTGCCTGGCATACATACCAGCTAGATACATGTTAGCTACTACTGTACTGTTAACTATTTTTCACCTATTTATTCCTATAATTACATTCACGAATAGCAGCAGAGCATATGATTTAAAGACATGCCCTGGAACCAGATTACGTCAGTTTGAATCCTAGTTCTGCCAAGTCCGCATTCAAAAGCTGTGAAACCTTGGACAAATTACTAAACCTCTTCGTGCCTCAGTTTCCTCATCAGTGAAATGGAGATATCAATCATAGGATCTACCTCATAGGGTTGTTGATCATATCAAATGTTATATAGAGAATATTTGAACAGTTCCACTAATACAAGAAGTGCTGTCACAATTATCATTATCATCTTTTTCATTCTCTCGTGTGCTAATCCCTGAGGCTATTACAAAAGTCTCTGCCCCTAAAATGCCTACATATTTGTACCCAAAATTGCTCATGATATTTTTTCAAAGTTTCCCAATTGGTATGAATACCCAAAAAATTTTATCTAACTCTAAAACTACAATTTTGCCTTTCATTAAACTGGACTTTTGCTAAATATTTCTGAGACTTAGCTTCATGATGAAAACTTAATTTTTTCTTAACATCCATCCCTTTCATATTTCACTCCAGCACTCTTAGGAATTATTCACAATTAAGATGACTGTTGAATAATAAAGTGCCAAGAAGCACGCACTCGATTCATTAATGGTGTTTGACTTCCAGCAAATGCTCAGAAGTACTGAGAGAAGCAGAAGCTTCTGCCTGTTTTTGAATCTCTCAGTTTTCAATTCATTAATCAAAGCCCCATGTGGTGATTCAAGTACTCTACACCACACACATCACAGCACAAACATTCTACTGCCATGAAGTTTAACCGAGGAATCCATGAACGAAAACACAATAACAATAATTTTTAAAGTAGAATTCAAAATACGCACTGTCCTGAGCCTCAGAAAGATAGATGGACACCAACACAGCCTGCCTGTTTGCAAAGTAATTTAATGGAATCACTTTGAATTCAGAAAAATAATGAAATTTCATAGTTTTTTTTTTCCAGTGAAGACCTTTGTTATCTAGTTCTAAACAATTTTAGTGCCATCTTCTCTAGTAAATCCCTTCATAAACTAGGCATCAGGCACACTAATTTGCTTATTATTTCTCCCTTTCTGTTACATTTTCAACTCTTATTTCAACCCTCTGCATATGCCTCTATCCCCTTCCTATAAGGCTTTTCTCCACAACACTTTCTTACCAAACTTTACTCATTTAAATTCCAAAGTATGTTTAAAGATCAAGATTTACAAAACCCAAGAATGACCGATATAGATCAGCACTTCCAAAATCCTACCTAGTATTTCTGGGAATGCAGTCTGCTCAATGGCACTTGAGCTGAGAAAGTGAATTCCTCCCCAACCCCCCATTAGAACCCATTGCCGCCTTTGAAACCATCTCTCTCTTGCTTGTGCATTCCTCCCAACCCCAAAATACTGAAGTATGAATAGTCTAGTTACAGCTGTTTTCTTTCATCCTTCATGATCCAGTCTCATTCAAAAAGGGGATTCTCCAGGTACGGAGAATGCTAGTAAAACTGACCATCTTTATGTGAAACTTACTCTGGCATCCTTTGCATTCTAGCCTCCCTCCCAATCAGAATTAGCCCATTGTCCTTGGTGACTAGTTGGATTTAATGGTTATTCATTCCAATTTTTATCACAGCTGCATGCAGGTTGGGTTGCCCTATTCGGTCATAAATTCTTCAAGAGTAGAGACTGACTCTTGTTTCACACCTTTGTGTGGTTCCTGATTCACTCTCACTCTCACTCTTCAGAAAGGAATTACAGATTCCCAGTATGCAAAAATTATTTGTTAAATCCATGTGTGGCCAGGAAATAATAATACTGCTGGATGATAGCATCCAGCACTTCACTACATACCCAGAAACCGGACCAATGTATCTCTGTGTGTTTGGGCAATATTCTTATGGTTTAATTACAAGGTTGACGTTGCAAACACAACAGTATTTGTCCTAAAAATGGAGATGTTTTCAATTCTCTATCTTTCTCTCTCTTATACATACATACATACACACACACACACACACACACACACACTCTCATACACACACTGAAATGGCCAATAACATTACTGTGATACTCCCTTTGAAAGAAAGACACCCCCATTAAATTGCTTTTGAAGTAAAGGCACAAAGTGAGTTAGGTATGCTGAACAGGTGTATATCAAAGGCAGACTTCCCCCTGCTGCCATTAACTACATGAAAGCTTTGGGGAGTTATTCCTTTGTTCATTTTAGTGGTTTGTATAATGAGATCAGAAGACAGAAACTCTGGCAACTTTTGGATCTATTTGTAGCTGCTAGACACAGAGAGACACTCTGCAGAGGAATGATGATTCTATTTGAAAACACTGAACATCCAGATGCCTGAAGTGGCCAATAATCACCCCTGTCTTGTCTGGGTATCATCCATCGCCTTGCCTTACGCAGAGGACTTTTCTTTTCACTTTTTTTTTCTTTTCAGCCTCATGACCATGAAAAAGCTTTCTCAGTGTGCTCATTTGGCTCACTGGGAAATGTAATCTTGAGAGCAGAAAAAGAGAAACACACTTTTACCTGGTAAGAAATAATGTAGGAAACTGATCACACACACACACTCTCTCACACACACACACGAATCTATCTGCATATGATGTAAACAATATCCAACAGCCAGGGAATCTGGCCAACTCATCATGCATGTCTTAAACATTCTGGAGTGTCTCCTGAATGCTGACTTGATTTTGCACTTTTACGCTTGCATTCGCCTACTTCCTCTGCCTTTCTTTTGGCATTCCAAATAAACACTATTTGGCCTAGAACGTGATGCCAACATTGACTTCATTCCTGGTGCCTTCCATAAACAGAGTTTCTGGCTACCCCCAACTGCTGCATCTATTTCCCATTAGTACGGATGACTAATATAGTATTAGAACTGATGTCCGTACCTGGAGAATCCCCTTTTTGAATGAGACTGGATCATGAAGGATGAAAGAAAACAGCTGTAACTAGACTATTCATACTTCAGTATTTTGGGGTTGGGAGGAATGCACAAGCAAGAGAGAGATGGTTCCAAAGGCGGCAATGGGTTCTAATGGGGGGTGGGGGAGGAATTCACTTTCTCAGCTCAAGTGCCATTGAGGAGACTGCATTCCCAGAAATACTAGGTAGGATTTTGGAAGTGCTGATCTATATCGGTCATTCTTGGGTTTTGTAAATCTTGATCTTTAAACATACTTTGGAATTTTAAAAATGTGTATTTTTCGTATGTGTTCGAATTTGCAACACTGATTGAATTCCCTTGCATTACTTGTTGCTTTCCTGAATAAGAATGTAATAGTTATGTAAATTCCTGACTCTGGGTCAAACTGGGGTCTTATAACTTTGCCAGCTCAACTGGCTTCCAAAAAGCTCAGCCCAAATAAGTAAACTTCTAGAGATCTTGTATATAAGTGTCTTCTTGGGATCAGTCAAGAGCTGTGCATCATTCCTCCTCCTGATTCACTGCCACACTGTCAGAGTGTCTACATTTCCGCATAATCAATCAGGTCTAGACTTATGCCTGCTTTGTAGTCATACTTATCAAGATCCCAGTTTACAACTAAAATTGTCCCCATTTTGACAATACATTATATTGTCACTTCAACCACCTTCACATATTAGATCCCCTAAAACAATGACTTTCACATCGCAGGCCACAGCTTAACCACATCTACATAGCCTGAGGAGGTTGGTTAGAAATCAAATCCCTAAGTATCAGTCTCAGAGATGCTGATTTAATCAGGTCTACCTGGTGTCCATGAATTTATACACATTCAACTAATATTTATTGTACATATCACAAAATGCTATTTTCAGTGCTAAAAATCAGTATTAAACAGGACAAATTCTTATGTACTTTCAATGACTCTGATAACTAAAAGTGGACTTTTAAGAACAACCAAAAAAAAAACCCAAAACATAAACAAAAAATCATAGTATGTGACTGTTGAAAATGCAATTAGAGATAATTATCCCAGTTCTCTCATATTTCATGAAAGAAAGTAGAGCTGAAGATGATAATGACATCAACAATAACATGAACTATTACTTATGGAGTGATTCCATTGTCCCAAGGACTGTCTGCAGGTTTTTATATCCACTATTGCTTCTGTCGTCACAAAAAACCAATGAGGAGGATAATACTGCTATCTTCATTTTTTAGATGAGGAAACTGAACTCAGACATATCAAGAAATTTGCTCAAGGTCATAGAAATAATAAAAGAGTAAGGCTGTATTTTTACCTAAGCAGCCTGATTTCAGAGCCTATACTTTTAACCAATATGTGCAACTCCATTTTTCTCTTTTGTCTTCATCACTCAGTGAACTATGTTAGGTTAAGAACCCAGGGCTCTTGACTCTCAGGACTATTTTCTTTCTGGTCTATCATGCTTCCTAAAGTAAAACATCATCAAAGTTATTGCCATGTCTTATGCCACAGAATTTTTTCACTTCTTCGTCAAAGAATAAATTCTAACACCTCTGGCAACAACAGTTAACCAATTTCTTTAAATCCATCTCTTATTTCATTGATATCCCAAGGTAACTGCTTTAAGAAATACACACTGACTGTTATGGTGGATTTGAAAAACATTAACCTGTTTTATAGGTATAGTTATACACATAAATTAAAAAAGCAAAAGGAAGATACATAGCCAGCAAATGTTGGTGAGGCTTTTAAATGCTATGTGTCTCCCTCAGGAAACAGAAATCTGTCCAAAATCCATACAAAAGTAGCAGCTGAACAACTCCTGTTGGAATAAAGGTGATTTTTAGTTTCAGGTTTATTGTATTTTAGATTTGTTACCTTCATGTTGGCAGCATTTCTGCATTAAGAGACAATTCATCTCGCCAAACACATAGGCGGAATTTAAATGAGGTGACTATGAAGTAACTGAAAGTTACATGTATGGGGTGATAGAAAGGCCGACAACCGTTAGAGAGCACTTGCTGTATACGTCAGACATTACGTTTGTTGTTGTTGTCTGGTTTGGTTTTTCTTTGTTTTCACATATAGCAAATAGCCATTCATTAATTCTTCACATAAATATTTCATTGGCAATTACTGGTAGTTTTCAGTATGAGAAAACTGAAGGTCGCTCTCCAAAGACACAAAAACCACAAATGATGTTTCAGAATTTAAACTCAGGGTTTCAATAATCCCATATGGTGCACTCAATTCTCTATTAACTTTTCCCCTTTAATAAGCTTCTAACTGAAGACTGATGCATTCATTTACCTGCTTAATTTTTTTAAATTGCCATATAGAGTAGAAAACAGTAATACAACAACATACAGACTGAGAAAATTGAGTGTCCCTGAAAATACAGCTCTGATATCTCAGGATATGGGATCATTTTAGAACTCTGACAAAATGTTTTAACATTAGTGCCTATATGCTTCAGAATTTCCTTTTGTTATTCTTTTATTGCCCAAATGATACTGACCTAGGAATGTTAATACATATTTGTTGCTTTTCCTGTGTTTAAGGAAAGCCTATGTTTTTCTCAATTTGAATCTAAGTTTTATATCTTAATGTCTGTGTAACTGCATGCGAGATATTTAATTCTGAGCTTAGTTTTCTCATTTGTAAAATGGAAAATAATTATACTTCATAGAGAGTTGTGGAAATGAAGTGAAATATTTTATACAACATGCTCAGCAGTGCTGGGCAAATAATAAGTGCCCAATAAAAGCGAACTAGAATTTTTTAAAACAATATTTTATATATATATATATTCAAAATCACATATGTATATATAAATAATTCCATATTGCTAGTTAGTACATTTAAATTAGTCATTAAGAACAACAGAAAAAACTAACTAGTCTGTTGACTTCCAGATGATTTTCGTTATACATTTGCAAAGAGTTTTGGATACACTTATTCCTTATTTGTGCTAGTATTACCAATAAGTGGAAGCCATTCAGTGGCATTACTGGATGGCAGGTCCTAAGGAATGTATCCAAGTACTAAAAAATATCTTCTCTTTAATTAAGAGGCATATGGAAGGCACACAGCCTATAAAACAAGAGAATTTTAATGAGCACCACCGGAGCACCCAATGGGACCACAAACCAACCATCTGTTCCAGAGTGATAGAAAAACGGATGAAAGAAAAGGAGCTGACCACTAGTTCAACGACATTTTCTCCAACGATCTGAGTTAATTCATGAATTAAGTATGCAAAACATACCCCAAATTTGTATGTATCTTTATTCACAAAAGCAAGTATTCCAAGGCACCACTTCGATGTAAGTGAACATTAATTAAATGAATTAAAAGTATGATAGTTTTATATTGTATAATTTGTCTCAACCTATGTCAGATTCTGGGCTACCCTTTTACCATCTCCAACACATATATGTTAAATCTTGGTATTACAGAGGAAATAAGTGAGGGAGCTTAACCTAAGCATTATCTCATGTATTAACTCACTCACTAATTGCACAATTTATTCCATCTTCATACCTAGGACTTGGGACAAACAGAAAAATATGTCCTAGTTCTCAGTTTATGATGTCTAATGTAATTGAAATAATAATAATGTACATCAGGCTATACCTGTCTAGCACATGTATCATCTCATCCCAATTCCTCTGATGCACAAAGAAACAGGTTATCATCCTATTTTATAAAAGAAGAAACCTGAGCACATTTTAATCAAGTGACCATGTTTTTAATGTCTTCAATTCTGTACTGACATTTTGTTACATGGCACAGAGGATGGATTTCAAATTCATACAAACTTGGGTCTAATTATTTTCCACCATTCTGTTCTCTCTACATCAGTTTCTCAACCTCAGCACTATTGAAATTCTGGATCAGATAATTCTTTGTCTTGGAGGGTGGTTCTGTGCATCACAGGTTGTTTAGCTGTCTCTATGGCCTCAACCCATGAGATGCCATTAGCACAACTGTCCACCTGTGGTCGTGACAACCAAAAATGTCTCCTGATATTACCAGGGGGACAAAATCACTTCCAGTTGAGAATCGCTGATCTATAATACTGAGATACTATAATTTCCATCCACAGTAAAGAAGATATTGATAAAAGCAGGTGTATTCCCATTAGATCTATTAAGACTGTACATAGGACTTCCCTGGTGGCGCAGTGGTTAAGAATCCACCTGCCAATGCAGAGGACACAGGTTCCAGCCCTGGTCCGGGAAGATCCCACATGCCATGGGGCAACTCAGTCCATGTGCCACAACTACTGAGCCTGTGCACTAGAGCCCGCGAGCCACAACTACGGAGCCCATGTGCCACACTTCTGAAGCCCACACGCCTAGAGCCCGTGCTCTGCAACAACAGAAGCCACTGCAATGAGAAGCCTGCACACTGCAACGAAGAGTACCCCCGCTCACCACAACTAGAGAAAGCCCACATGCAGCAACAAAGACCCAACGCAGCCAAAAATAAATAAATAAATAAATAAATTTATTAAAAAGAAAAAAATTCAAGGCCAGAGATCGCCTTATTTACTTTGCTTCTTAAGTCCCAAGACACTCTAGCTTCTATAAACGAAGAATACACAGTAACTCTCAATGAGGGATTAGAAAGGAGTAAGAAAACATCAGTTCAAATTGTGACTCTCCTGCTCTGATTAAATTTTTGGCCACTGTATCAGCCAGCTCAGGCTGCCATAATAAAAATAACACACACCAGGTGGCTTAAAAACAGATATTTCTTTTATCACAATTCTGGATGTTGAAAATCCAAAATCAAAGTGTTAGCAGGTTTACTTTCTCCTGAGGCCTCCCTCCTTGGCTTGCGGATGGCCACCTTTTCACTCTGCCCTCACATGGCCTTTCATCTGTGTCCACATCCCCAGTGTCTCTTTTGTGTGTACACATTCCCTCTTCTTATATGAATCCCAGCAAGAATGGATTAGAAATCCATAATCCTCACTCTTACCACCCCATTTAACCTTAACTACCTCTTTAAAGGTCTTATTTCCAAATATAGCCATCATATTCTTAGGAACTGGGGGCTAGGGCTTCACCAAATAATTTGGAGGGGACACGATTCAGTCCCTCACAACTTTGTCTACTCAAAAATTCAGTCCTCCAACTATAAAATAACTGTGTTATACTAGGTCAGTATTTTCCAAACTTTAGTCATTGGCATACTATCATTATGACTTGGACCCTTTTCACATAGTATTTTTACTATTATTTGCTGATACTTTAAAAATTAAATTGCTGTTTAAATTGTAAATATATTTAAAAGGAAACTTTTTATCATTACAATAAATTAAAAATGGAAAATCATATTTACTTACCTTAAATATAAGATTACAAAATTTTTTAAATGACAAATATACACCTTATCATGCTCTAGTTCCAGGCTTTGAGCCTAAGGTCCACTCTATCTTGGTTATAATGGCAAATGTTGAAGATGTGTTAAAGACACATTAGCAACATAGTGATTCATTCTCCATGATGTATCCAGGGGGAGTGAAAGAAGGCTGAGATGAGAATAACTTTCGCACTATAAAATTCAAGGTTAATTACTGCCTTGCTAGCATGCTATCTAAAACCATCTTGTGTTCCACTAAAAATCATTCTGATTTATACCCCAGTTTCACATCCCCCACTCTGAAAAACCCTGTAATACTTGATTTCTAATTCTATTTCAAAGATCCTACCAATCTTTTAGGATGTGTAAGTGTCAAATATTAAAAAGTGGAAAGTTAATAGTGAAAGTTGTGGGGTTAACTGTAAGTCAAATGGATTGAGTACAGCCATTGAATAATGTCTTTATAATTGACATGAGAGTGCTGTACAGTTCAGCCCTAATGCGATTGTCTTAAAAAGTTCAAAGACAAGAGACTACTTTTCCCTTTTTGGTACACATATCAAAAGAGTTTTGTAATAATTCATGTGATGATGGACTGAGATTGTTCTATGATGGATAAACTCAAGGGATAAAATGTATCACTTTTGAAGTAGGTGTTACTGGTGATTGGTTTAATAATGATACAAGATGTCAAAGATTAAAAATATCAGGGGAAATGTCTATATAACATGCAAATGACTGCTAAGTGCAAGCTTTTTTAACTAGATAAAGACAGAAAGCACATGCAAAAAAAACACTTGAACATCATTCTGTCTGGAACCCTTCTATCTCACATATACTTGGAATACTTTCAAGTTCATTGCTGGAGTGAGTATCTCTCTCTCACAGAGCACCGTTCTCTCTCAGAGTTCAGAAACGTGTATACCACATCACAAAGTTGGAAATTATGTGAAAAAGCAGTGAGTGGAAAGAGAGAATGTTTTTATTTAGCAAAAGCTATTCTTAAAGAAAAAAAGAGACTGTTTAATTGTTTAATCCTATATTATCCTCTTCTCTGTAGATCAAGGTTGGAATTGTTAATTATAATGGCTAGTATCAAAGAGCTAGGATAATTGGATACATCTAATGAGATATATTGCCTCATGCATGGGATATCCACATTTTTGGAAGACTCTTCTTTATTCATGAATCTCTGGAGCCCCACACACTTAAAAGATGACACATTAACTCCACCTCCTGATGCCTCATCTACAACTCTGGCTTCTCCTAATACACTTTTTTTAATTGAAATATAGTTGATTTACAGTGTTGTGTTAGTTTCTGGTGTACAGCAGAGTGACTCAGATATATATATATATATATATATATATATACACACACATATATATATACACTTTTTCAGATTCTTAAGGACCTTATTATGAAAGCATTCTTTCACAGAATATGTACAATTAACATTGGCAATCTCAAGGTGGAGGGATAAATCAGGAGTTTGGGATGAACACACACATTACTTTATACAAGATATATAACCAACAAGGACCTACTGTATAGCACAGGGAACTCTAATCAATATTCTGGGATAACCTATATTAGAAAAGAATCTAAAAAAGAATGAATATATGTATATGCATAACTGAATCACTTTGCTGTACACCTGAAACTAACACCACATTGTAAATCAACTATACTGCAATAATAAAAAAAACAACAACACTGACAATCTGAATCTTCCTACCTTTCAAAGAGTGAATAACTTGAGTTTAAGAATGATTCTTGTAGAAGCTATACCAAGTACTGAAGTATGCCACACTTGCCTGCCCAGGATTCATGACACTTAAGAACAGCCACTTGCTTTGCAGAGATTCCATTTGCAAGAGGCGTCCTCCACATAACAAACATCCCATCTCAGGAATGGACAAGCTTTCTGTCTACCCATTGCCTTTTAAATAGTGTCTGCAATCATCACAGTCTCTCCACTGGAGAAAAGGCCCTGGAATGCTCAAAGTAAACCACACTGTCCTCTGGGAACAGACGATCCGCAAACTCCATGTTTCCTTTTCCAGTGGGAGATATACATTTCAAGCCACTGTTCCTGAGTCTGCCTTCAATTAAGCACATGAAGATAGAATCAGCTCTTGGCCCTCCATCAGTTCACTAAATTCCTGATCCATAGAGAATAAGTAGGAACTACACTCTTCACTCAGAAAAGCTATTAACTACATAGATACCCCTGAAATCAAAACTTCACAGCACTGTAAGTTGTTCTCCATTAGCCCTACCCATTCTCATACCTGTAGTAATCACCCTCAAATGCCTATTTCCATTCACTCTCTGGGGCTCTGGAATCAAAGGTTGGTAATTTCCTTGGTCCTTTAGGAGAGGCGTTAGGAGAACCATGCACCCAGGAGTGAAATTTCAGCACAGATCCTCCAGGTTCTGCACCAGAAATGGGACACAAACTACCCAACTAGAAACGTAACAGACAGTGGGGCTGGCCTGCAGAGACGGCCCAATGCCCATAATATACAATCCTTATGAAAAGAGTGTGCCTGTCTTGTGTTCCATAACAATGCACCTTACTGAAGTCAAGGGGATACCAAATTATTCTTTGAAATATAAAACAGTTTGTCTCTACCTGCGCACAGGATCCATCCACCTGGATTTTGTAGGAAACCACATCACATGGTAACTTGGTCCATCTCTCAGGGAGAAAGGAAATTTCAGATGCTTAGATTTTGAACTCCGGTAACTTGAAAACTGAGACTTTGAGAATTCCTAAGATCTCATTAATTATTAGATGCTTTGTGACAATAAATGTATAAAATTCATTCTCTTTATAACTTGGGAAAACCCAATAATGTCTCCTCCCAGGTCAGAAAGTGATACAAGCTCTCCTGCTGCTGCTTCAGCAATGGTTAATAGAACTAACCTTGGTTTAATGAAACACTAAATTAAGCAGAATGAGAAAGGTGAGAAAAAAAATCACTTAATTACTTATTTGATTGATTCAGAATAAAATATCCCAAACAGGACTGCCTCCACTAAGGAAAACTGGGCTATAGTAAACTTATACCTCTAGCTTGCTGGCAACCTTTGAACTATTTGCTACACTTTGTGATCTTTTATTTTCTCCCCTATAAAATAAGAACTAAGAACAGATTATTTCTAAGCTACACTGAGTGGTGAAATTCCATATTTCAGCTAATGGAGGAGAAAAGAAAACTTAGGATAATCATATTAGAATCAGGATAAAATGAAAGATGGCTAACATAATTTAACTTACATTATTCTAACACTGTAAATTATGTGAAAAGGATGTGAAGTATAAACATGGAGGAAGAAGACAAATATCAATATTTGTAGTTGGTATGATAATCTTTTCAGAAGATTCAACTTAAACAACTGGAAACCAATTATATTAAAAAATGAAATTCAGAGAGTTTAGGGAATATGCATAATGATAAAGGATGCTTCCTTATATATTCACAAGAGCCAGTTAGAAATCATAACAAACATTTCATCTACAAAAGTAAAATGCAGATTAAAAATAACAAGAAATATGTTGAGCACATATAAAGTACATATTAAATGTGTTTAGGGGCCTTAAAAAGATTTTAATAAATTGAAAGACACACTATATTCCTTGCTAGATTCAGGGGTAATTAATACCAATAAAATTTTGATTCTTCACAAATTGATAAATGGATTTAATATAATTCCAATTATAATCACAGTGGGGTTAATGGGATTTAGAAGCAACTGTTTGTTTTCTTTTTGCTGTATGCGGGCCTCTCACTGTTGTGGCTTCTCCCGTTGTGGAGCACAGGCTCCGGACACACAGGCTCAGCGGCCATGGCTCACGGGCCCAGCCGCTCCGCGGCATGTGGGATCTTCCCAGACCAGGGCATGAACCCGTGTCCCCTGCATCGGCATGCAGACTCTCAACCACTGCATCACCAGGGAAGCCCTAGAAGCAACTTTAATAGTCTACATTTCATGTAGAATAAGAAACAAAACAGAACACTTGATTTTTTAAAAATAGTGTGATATTGGTAAAGTAAAGCTTGCCATGCCAGGTATTAAAATATACCACATTAATAGTTTATATTATTCATTGTTCTCTGTAAGGCTGGTCCTCTTCAAAGAGCTCTATGTATGCTAATTCATTTTTTCTTTAGCACAAACCCTGAAAGGTATGTTCAGTTTGTAAATGAAGAAACTAATGCAAAGGAGAAATACGTAATGTGCCATAATATACCCAACAAGTAGGTTGCTTACAGATGATTAGAACCTAGATCAAATGACATCAGAATTTGTGCCACTGACATCTGTGGTATACTGAGAGCTAGAAACAGACTGAGGTAGTGACGTAGACCAATAAACAGATACAGTGAAAAAAGGATAGGAGTTAAATCAGACAGAACACAATACATTAAAAATCACATATGCATCAGTGAGTGATATCACTAAAACGGAACTTCAGGTCTCTAAATTTCTAAGGGACCAAAACTCATCGTAATTCTCTACATCCTGGCATTTATTTTCAGTGCATTATCACATTAAGCATCATTGATTTCATCTTAGAATTAGCAAAATCACTTTCATGTTTGGGAGTGTTCCTCCCTCTGCAATTTTTTGGAAGAGTTTGAGAAGGATGGGTGTTACCTCTTCTCTAAATGTTTGATAGAATTCACCTGTGAAGCCACCTGGTCCTGGACTTTTGTTTATTGGAAAATTTTTAATCACAGTTCAATTTTATTACTTGTGATTGGTCTGTTCATACTTTCTATTTCTTCCTGGTTCAGTCTTGGATGGTTATACCTTTCTAAGAATTTGTCTATTTCTTCCAGGTTGTCCAGTTTATTGGCATGGAGTTTTTTGTAGTAGTCTCTTATGATGCTTTGTATTTCTGTGGTGTCTGTTGTAACTTCTGCTTTTTCTTTTCTAATTTTATTGATTTGAGTCCTCGCGCTCTTTTTCCTGATGAGTCTGGCTAATGGTTTATCAATTTTGTTTATATTCTCAAAGAACCAGCTTTTAGTTTTACTGATCATTGCTATTGTTTTCTATTTCATTTATTTCTGCTCTGATCTTTATGATTTCTTTCCTTCTGCTAACTTTGGATTTTGTTTGTTCTTCTTTCTCTAGTTCCAACAGTTGTAAGGTTAGATTGTTTATTTGAGATTTTTCTTGTTTCTTGAGGTAGGCTTGTATAGCTATAAACTTCCCTCTTAGAACTGCTTTTGCTGCATCTCATTAGGTTTTGGATTGTCGTGTTTTCATTTGTCTCTAGGTATTTTTTGATTTCCTCCTTGATTTCTTCAGTGATCTCTTGATTATTTAGTAACATATTATTTAGCCTCCATGTGTTTGTCTTTTTTTACGTATTTTTCCCTGTAATTCATTTCTAATCTCATAGCATTGTGGCCAGAAAAGATGCTTGATATGATTTCAATTTTCTTTTTTTTTTCTTTTTTTTTTCCAATTTTCTTGTATTTACTGAGGCTTGATTTGTGACCCAAGATGTGATCTATCCTGGAGAATGTTCCGTGCACACTTGAGAAGGAAGTGTAACCTGCTGTTTTTGGATGAAATGTCCTATAAATATCAATCAAATCTATCTGGTCTATTGTGTCATTTAAAGCTTGTGTTTCCTTAATAATTTTCTGTTTTCATGATCTGTCGATTGGTGTGAGGTGTTAAAGTCCCCCACAATTATTATTAATAATAAGTTTATTTTATCTGAGTATTGTTACTCCAGTTTTCTTTTGATTTCCATTTGCATGGAATATCTCTTTCCATCCCCTCACTTTCAGTCTGTATGTGTCCCTAGGTCTGAAGTGGGTCTCTTGTAGACAGCATATATATGGGTCTTGTTTTTGTATCCATTCTGCAAGCCTGTGTCTTTTTGTTGGAGCATTTAATCCATTCACGTTTAAGGTAATTACCGATATGTATGTTCCTATAACCATTTTCTTAATTGTTTTGGGTTTGTTTTGTAGGTCCTTTTCTTCTCTTGTGTTTCCCACTTAGAGAAGTTCCTTTAGCATTTGTTGTAGAGCTGGTTTGGTGGTGCTGAATTCTCTTAGCTTTTGCTTGTCTGTAAAGTTTTTGATTTCTCCATTGAATCTGAATGAGATCCTTGTTGGGTAGAGTAATCTTGGTTGTAGATTCTTCCCTTTCATCACTGTAAGTATATCTTGCCACTCCCTTCTGGCTTGTAGAGTTTCTGCTGAGAAATCAGCTGTTAACCTTATGGGAGTTCCCTTGTAGGTTATTTGTCATTTTTCCCTTGTTGCTTTCAATAATTTTTCTTTGTCTTTAATTTTTGCCAATTTGATTGTTATGTGTCTTGGTCTGTTTTTCTTTGGGTTTATCCTGTATGGGACTCTCTGAGCTTCCTGGACTTGGGTGGCTATTTCCTTTCCCATGTTAGGGAAGTTTCTGACTGTAGTCTCTTCAAATATTTTCTTGGGTCCTTTCTCTCTCTCTTCTCCTTCTGGGACCCCTATAATGCGAATGTTGTTGCGTTTAATGTTGTCCCAGAGGCCTCTTAGGCTTGTTTTCATTTCTTTTCATTCTTTTTTCTTTATTCTGTTCTGCAGCAGTGAATTCCACCATTCTGTCTTCCAGGTCACTTATCCATTCTTCTGCCTCAGTTATTCTGCTATTGATTCCTTCTAGTGTATTTTTCACTTCAGTTATTATATTTTTCATCTCTGTTTGGTTTTTCTTTGTTAAACATTTCTTCTTCAAGCATCTTCTTGATCTCTGCCTCCATTCTTTTTCCGAGGTCCTGGATCATCTTTACTATCATTCTGAATTCTTTTTCTGGAAGGCTGCCTATCTCCACTTCATTTAGTTGTGTTTCTGGGGTTGTATCTTGTTCCTTCATCTGGTACATAGCCCTCTGCCTTTTCCTCTTGTCTATCTTTCTGTGAATGTGGTTTTTGTTCCAGAGGCTGCAGGATTGTAGTTCTTCTTGTTTCTGCTGTCTGCCCTCTGTTAGATGAGGCTAGTTATGAGGCTTGTGAAAGTTTCCTGATGGGAGGGACTGGTGGTGGGTAGAGCTGGCTGTTGCTCTGGTAGGCAGAGGTCAGTATAGTTGACTTTCAATATTGTATTAGTTTCAGTTATAGAACACAATGATTTGATATTTTTATAGATTATACTCCCTATAAAGTTATTATAAAATATTGGCTATATTCCTTGTGCTACACATTACATCAATGTAACTTATTTTATACCAGTAGTTTGAACCTCTTAATTCCCATTACCTATCCTGCCCCTCCTGTGACCCCTCTCTCCTATAGTAACCACTAATTTGTTCTCTGAATCTGTCAGCCTGTTTCCATTTTGTTACATTTGTTCATTTTTTTTTTTTAGATATCACATATAAGTAAAAACATACATTATTTGTCTTTCTCTGACATTTCACTGAGAATAATACCTTAAGCACTATACTAGAGATTCCTTGAAACTAGAGAATATAAAAATGCAAGACAAGCAATTCTATTAATGCCCACAGATATATGAAGGTACTAGAGGGTGGTTTTTGAAATGTTCTGGTGATACAGAAGAGGCATGATGGACACTGGGTATGGAGGGAAGAAGTTCTTGTTGGAAGTCAATTTTCCAGCACAGCTGATCAATAAATGTGGAGTTTCCTACATATTGTGGCTCTGAAACATTTGCTCTTCACTTTTAAGAGTTTCAATACCTCATGTGAGGCTGAAGAAACAAAATAAAGCAAGAAAAGCAAAACCAACTCTTACTAGTGTGTTGTTTAGGAGGTGGTCACTCATCTGTGGAAAAGCCTCTGGCAGAAACTACTCATGTGTAAATAAAAACCAGTCACACATAAGATTAGTGGCTGCATCCTGAAAAGAAAATCATAAACCAAGGTAGACAATACACAAGTACTAACCAAAAAAAAAAAATTTTTTTAAACAGATAAATAAAATTATCCAAGACAAAACTGCATTTGAAGAATGGTATTTATATTTAAGAGAAAGAAAAACCAAAACAATAAAAATTTTAAAAGAGGAAATAAAAAAGAAAACAAGGACTTTCAATTTTAATGGTATACAGTGATGTGTCCTGAGTTGCTCTCCATAGAAGGAGAAGAATTTAGACTTTTCCAGTAGTGATGTTTCCTCATTCATTGAGCAAACCTTTATTGAGTAACCACAGTGAGCAAAGAACTGTCATAGGTGCTTGGATCCATCAGTGAAAAATAAAGACAGAAATTATTGTCCTCTTTTGGCTTAAATTCTACTAGGAATGTGGGTGAAGACAGAAAAACAATACACATAATAAAAAAATGAATAAATTGTGTGTTCCTTAGACATAAGTCATGCTATGGGAAAAAAAAAAGGAAAGAGGAACAGAGCAACAAGAGGTGTGCACGTGAGGGATGGGGCAAGGAAAGGTAGGGAAAGTAATTGAGGTGGGTGGGCAAAGTAGAGGAGAAAAGACAGGTAGACAGATTACCTGATGATTGGTGTCACGTGTTTCCTACAGATTTCTAAAATCACAAATACGATTTAGTATGCTAATACTAACATATTATTAGGATAATATTTTACCTTAATTTATTTTGTTTCTGGGTTTTAAGGATGTGATTTTGCTGTCTTCTCCAGAAAAATCTGTATAATATAATCTATACTTGAGCACTGCAATAGTATTTGCTTTGTTGCTGACGATTTCTTTGTTGTTACTGCTTCTTTTGTTCTTTTACCGTGAAAATCATGGAAAGGGCATGAGTTCTACCTTTGGATCAATACCAAGATGGCAATAAAGGAGAGCCTCAAGACACAAAGCCAACCCTAAGAATTCAGTCAAGTTAGGAAATAAGAGACCCTCTTAACCAGGAGAACATAAGATTGCCAGGGACACACAGACATCTTGGGGAGGGTATCAGAGGTACAGGATCTGGAAGCACTTTTTGTCAATATTTTTTAGGGAAGTCTGACCTCCATTAGTGTCTCTGTTGACTAAGGTACAAAGAGAAAGTGACTTCCATAGCATAACCCATCTACTTACTGGCTGAGCTAAAACGAAAACTTATGTCACCTGGACCCAAGACTGATTTGCTTTCCACTGAGCTTTTATTGAACTCTCCCTGGTCATTGTGCATACAAGATCCCGACCTGGTCTCTGTCTTCCAAGTATACGTAGTCATGTGGCATAACATAAAATTCCTTAGCAAAATTATTCTGAGCAGGCAGGAGAAAATAATATACTAAACACAGGCACTGAAAGCAAAAAGGATAAATGGGCATCTTGATCAAAATATGCTTACCATTTTGCAATCTGAGTGTAATCTTTAGTGAGTAATTTATATTAAATCTAATAAAAGTATGTCAGAAAGTTTATGACCAAATGTAACACAAATCATGAATGAGGGCCACAGTGAATAAGGACGGATTATGTCTGCTATCCACATAATACAGGAGAAGGCAATACAATACTTTCAGACCTGTGAAAGTTTCAAACTATGACTAAAAAGTTCTTGCTAAAGTACATGCATTTTCCCAGTGGCTGCATATGTTTGCCTGACAAAACCCATGGTTGGGCAATGGGTCCCAAGGTGTTAACGTTAAATTCCCACTCACATAGTAAGTTCTTCAATTCATGCGGCTGAGCTGACAGCACTATAGAATGTTTTTCCATAAACAAATTCTATTCAATAACCTGTTTTCCCCTTTAGTTTCTGAAGAGAATTGTAATGGCAAGCTAAGACTCTTACACAGAACAAAGGAGAGAAAAATCTTCATTTAAATAGAACCTTCAGACAACATTGTTCTTTATAATGTTCTGCTCCCTGAGAGTAAACTACAAATGTCCCTTTCATCTCTACTAATTGTTGAAAAGTTTGTGTAAATGTCCTTTCATTCTACAATAATGACAGCAAAAGGGAAATGCTCTTGTCTAATCTTGTGTAATAGGTCTGCCTAGTATTTAAGCACAGAAGTTCTGGATTTAGGCAGACCTGAGTTTACATCTCAGATCAAGCTATGTAAAACTGAGCACTTTCAGAAAAATTACTGGAGCAAGGTTTAATCATCTATAAAACAGGGGCAATATTTACATCTAACACATAGGGTATTTGTTCATTTTGATCAAAATTTTTTGTGTAATCCATTTACCAAAGATCTGGCCTATAAAAACTCTTTAAAAACAGTATTATAAATATATCATCCTCTAAAAGTAGTGGATACTCATTTCAAACAGTCAGAGGTAACAATGGCATCACAGTAAACATAAAAATTGATATGTATGGTATCATCCATGTCAGTGTTCATGCACATGAAGAATTTAGTTTGTTTACTAAATAGTAACTAAGTAAGAATACTGAGAATACTAAGAATAATACGTATTATTAATGATTATTTATTACTAGGCATTGATGAGTCTACTACATTCTAGACATTTTAAATCAGATATTTAATCTATTAATTTATTATACAAAGAAGAAAATGGTGATATAGATGTACAATGACTAGCTCTAAAGTCACAATTAGTTGATGAAAAAGGTATAACTTAAACTCTAGTCTTAATGAATATAATGAAATTAATGAATGAACATAACATTATTCTTTGAACTGAATATGATTATGTTACATCATTCATGAATTTAGGAGAGGGATCTGTACTATCTAGGGAATACAATTAGGAGAGGTTATGATAAGTATTGTTGAGAAGCTTTTAAGATTGAGATAATGGGAAGGATTGAATAACAAGTGAAAAACTATCTTAATGAAAAAAGAGATAACATGTTGATGAACAGGATTACTTAATATATTATAAATGTGCCAATTCACCCTCAAATGAATTTAAACGTATTTGGAAGTCTAATGAAATTTCAGCTGCACTTTTTGGAAAATTTATGTAGGAAAAAATCATGGAAGCTCAAGACAATCATGAAAATTTTGAGCAAACAGAAAATTTGCGCTATCAGATTTAAAATATTCTCCAAAATATTATTAAAAATAGTTACTTGGGCTGAAATAGACAAAAAATGAAATGGAACACAGAAACCAGAAACAGAACATTCTATGTATGAGAACTCAGTTTATGACAGATACAGGAGATCAAAACTTACTTAGGAAAGAACTGATTAGTTTATGGATACACTGTGCAAGTTCTCATTACATGAAAATAATAATGTAAATACTTCACAACATACAAAGATAAACCTTTAAGGGTTTATGTATTTAAATATGAAATTTAGAATTATAAAGGGAAAAGAGGAAATGATAGACTACCATTGCTCAATGGGAGAGAGAGGATTTATGCCTGTCATGGAAAAAATAAACTACATAAGAAACATTTGCTGGGTTAAAATCCATCAAATTTAAGCACTTCCATTCAAGAAATGAAAACATAGACAAATACAACAGACATAAGTCAAGTTGAGGTAAGTTATTTGCAAAATTTAAAACTGAGGATAAATAATAATTTGAATTGACAAGGTCTGGCTGCAAAACAAGAAAATGAGAGGAAATCAAGAACAATAGGTACATTAAATGAATAGGAAAGTCACATAGGGGATGCAAATGTATGACAAGTATATGACCAAAAAGTACAATCAACAAAATAAAAATTTACAGAACAAAAGGAGATCACTTTGCATTGCCATTTCCCATAGACTAGATAGCTGGATAATGCTTGAGAAAGTGAGGGAACAGAAAGCACCTCCGGGTGCTGCCTGGATTGTAAACCAACCTAGCCATTTCAAAGAGCAATGGTCATTAGTATGTATATTCCCTAGACTAAAAATCACAACCCTAGATGTGTCATCCCTGCAAGTTATTGTCAGAAATGATCCTAAGGATTGCTCTGGGAGGATATTCCAAGGGAGCTGTTTCTACAAATGATACAAGGTAGGATCTCAACCTAGCTATTTCTCAGTACCAGGAGACAGTTCTCTCATACTATCTATAAACAACTGAAGATAGCTGTGATGCCTTCTCTTTCATCACCCACATTCTCGTCTTAGGCATGTGTGTGATAGGAGTTGATTTCTATCACTAGCAGAATCCATATATAACTGTGGCTTGTGCATTTGACTAAATAGTGAACAGTAATATTTTGAAGCTTTATGTTGTATTTACATATATTGGATTTGAATACAGAATCGATCCATTTTATTTGCATAGAGCCACATGTATAGGTTGAAAATCCAATTTTAAATGGAAAATATCCTCTAAGAAATAATGATTTATAGAATAAATGCAACATATGAATGTATATATTGATATGTATGTGTATATATACATATAGGCACACACATACACACATATATATTATGAATATACAAAACCTCCACTATTTTACTAGTTTCCAACATATCTAAATAGAGTACACAGAATGTAAATATATGTGTCTTTATACATGCATATATATGATCCATCTCAGTTGGCTGAGAAGGTCTAGGATCAATGATACGCCAGTAGCAGTAAGCACACCTTGTGCTTAGGGGAAAAAACAAGAAAAATTATTCATGACATTTGTTAAAGACAATATCAAAGAATATATTCAAGGGAGGGAGTACTATAATGAAGTAGTACTCCCTCCCTTTTTAGTAGGCAAGAGAGATGAGTGCAATTCTGGACACAATAAGGAAAACTGGGGATTTATAGTCAAGGGCAGGGGTTGCAGGGTCCAGGTAAGGAGGGGGGTGGCAGATGGAAAACTACTAAGAGGTAGGGTGATTCTTTGCTCCAAAAGGGTTTTTCCTGAGAGCAGGCCAGGGTGATCAGGTGGTCAGACAAAGAGTAGGGGATTTCTGATAAACTGACTCTGCAGGATCCTTGCTAAACTGTAATAATTAAGTCACAGACAGAGCCCCGAGTTTAGGGTCTGGTCAGAAAGAGGACTCAGTTTCATCATCTGAATAATGAAGAAGTTGGTCTAGCTAATTGCTAAGCTTTTCTAGATGATATTCTTTTTTTTTTTTTTTTGGTATTGGGTATCTACTCAATCAAGATGTAGTTAATATTCAATTAATCCCCTTAGAGAAACAAGATGTTGGAGATGGATTCAACATGACATTTATTTTTCAGTGAGAGACACATTGGTGGAGTTGAGGAATCTGGCGGGGATTCAGAATTGGAAAAGGATTGTGGTACCAAGGGTAAAACAGGAGCTGCTTAAAAATATACATACATACATACATATATATGTGTGTGTATATATATATAATGCATACATACATACTTCTAATTGCTACCACCCAAGTTCCTAGCATACCACATGCCTTATTCATTTCAGAGGTCAACTTCTTTGTCTCTGTCCTATTTACACATAAAATCCACATGGTGTTGACTAAGAATCTCACAAAACATTGAAAAGAACTGGTAAAAGAATGTCTGTTTCTCTTCACAGATTCCCTTTTCCCAGTCACACAATTTATCACCTTGTTTTCCCAGTATGCCTGAGAGCCAAGAGAAGATGAAAACACAAGAAAACTTAAATATGCCCACAGAAGGGAGAAAGAATGTACAATGCATAACCACAGGAGAAGTTAGACACTGAAAATATAAAGAATTGAAAGCAGTTTGGATTTAAGGTATGACATTATTAAGTGTGGCTTTTTTTTCCTTCTAAAAAACAAATATGTCATTTGCTATACCAGAAATATATATTGTTTTCCATAATTTCAGTATGCAAACTTAATTCCTTAGCACTGCAGGTCTATATAATCAGACCCTATCTTTTGAAACTGAAGTCTCCAGATAAAATACAGTGAGAAGAAAAAAACAGTATAACTGTTATGTGTATAATCCTTATGCAAATCGGCTGGTATTCAAATATACCCCTCAAAACTGTGTGACTTTGGATATGTTGTGTAACTCTCTGTATCTTACCTGTATCAATGCAGATTCCCCATCTGTAAAATGGGAAAATTAAGTCTTTAATTGTGTAGAAGGGGAGAAAAGAGGCAGATTGAATCTCACTGTGGGTGACTTCCTTTACTTAGTTCATGTACCTTGGTTTTGTTGTGCTAACCTAAAGACTGTTGGGATTAAAAACACTTTCTTTCTCTTGTTTTCTGCAGTGCAAGACAGATGTCTTGGGACACTGATTTGCTTGAGATCCCAAATTTCTCTCCAGTGAGCTGTTTCAAAGTATATACTTGAGACGGTGACATGTTTTATAAAGGATTAGTAAAAATCTTTTGCACATTCTTCAATTAACTTGTTTGCTAAGCTGACATTTTTATGTCCATCTCCAGCTCTCCTGTGTCTTATTCTAATACTGGTTCTAAGTATAAGATAGAGGAGAGTTTCACACAACCCGCTGTAAACACCACATTCTCACGTAAGAATTATGAGAATTAATTGTAGGAGAATATAAAAATGCTCTCAGAACAGCCCTGATTCACACTAGGACCACAAAAATTATGGCTTAATGAACACTTAAGCTTCACCACATTATATCCAGATCCTAAAACATCACACTCTCATACACATATGCATATTCATACATACAATTTTTGTCACAATTTAAGATTCAGTATTCAAAACCTCCTTCTCTATTCCATTCCATTTTAATCAAGTCTATTTATTTGTAAGGAAAAAATCCATACAAATTCGTTCAAATAGTAAATGTCTGACTGAAGGGTCTAAAAGTATAAAATCATACACGGTTGCATCCTTCTTTCTCTCTCACACACAAACGTGCGCACGCACACAAACACACACGCACACATGCACGCACACACACACACACTCAGAGTTCTCTTCTTACTGGCCAGGTGTCTCCTCAATTCTCCTCTCTATAGATAACTTTTTTTGCTTATTTTAGTTTGTTTACCCTCATACTTTACCTTGCATGTAGATTCTACCAGTCTTGTCAGCCTACCTTTTCACAACTACCTGTGGAGGGGGATGCATGTGTGTATATATGTGTGAGTGTGTATATGTGTGTGCATGTAGTATGTATTTAAAGGATTCTCTGGAAACTAAAATATATATATATATATATATTTTTTTTTTTTTTTTTTTGGTACGCGGGCCTCTTACTATTGTGGCCTCTCCCGTTGCGGAGCACAGGCTCTGGACGCGCAGGCTCAGCGGCCATGGCTCACGGGCCCAGCCGCTCCGCGGCATGTGGGATCCTCCTGGACCAGGGTACGAACCCGCGTCCCCTGCATCGGCAGGCGGACTCTCAACCACTGCGCCACCAAGGAAGCCCTAAAATATATTTTTCAAATAAAAATTCTATAGGAAAATTTGGGAGATTATGAGCCATAAACATTTTAAACATCTTTCTTTAATTATAATTTCCATGCAAATTCTATAAAGTGTACAACATAAATGTATAGTTGGATGGATTTTGACAAATGTGTGTAATCGTGAAATAAGCACCACAATCTAGACTTAGAACACTTTCATTATTCCAAAACATTCCTTATTATCCCTTTGCACTCAGTCCTCACAAGCACTCCTCACTCCAGGCAACCCCTGCTCTGTAATACTTGAAAATTCTGGTCTTTAGGTCTAGTAATACTACTCGGTGGACACTCGTGGCTCACGGTGGTTTTAATTTGCCATTCCCTTATTACTATTGATTTTGAGCATCTTTTTATGTGCTTATTTGCTTTTGTAATACATTCTTTGGCTAGATATGCATTCAAGTCTTCTACCCATTATTAACAGGTTGTTTTCCTTCTAGGAATCAACATTTTAAATCGTACCTATTTGACTGCAGTAATGGAACAAACTACTTGAATAAAATCAAAAAAGACACATTGGCAATATTGCCTTCATTGACTGTCAAACGCTTCACTTCAAATATTTAAGCAGACTTTCTTTTAGAGTTTAAATTTCATGTTTCATTGAACACTGTTCCAGATGCTCATGGGGTGCCTTGGTGTGGGGTTTGGGAGTGGCAGGTAATACATTTTTGCTGTTTTAAACTGATAATTTTGTTGTAGTTAGTTATGCAGCAATAAAACACAAACTTGGTAGAAATAAAAGCAAAAATAAACAAATGGCACCTAATCAAACTTACAAGCTTTTGCACAGCAAAACCATGAACAAAGTGAAAAGACAACCTACAGACTGGGAGAAAGTATTTGCAAATGACGCAACCAAGAAGTGCTTAATTTTCAAAATACACAAACAGCTTATATAACTCAATAAAAAGAAACAAACAACCCAATCAAAAAATGGGCAGAAGATCTAAATAGACATTTTTCCAAAGAAGACAGAGATGGCCAGCAAGCACAAGAAAAGGTGCTCAAAATCGTTAATTATTAGAGAAATGCAAATCAAAACTATAATGAGATATCACCTCACACCAGTTAGAATGGCCACCATCAAAAAGTCTACAAATAATAAATGCTAGAGAGGGTGTGGAGAAAAGGGAACTCGCCTACACTGTTAGTGGGAATGTAAATTGGTGCAGCCACTGTGGAGAACAGTATGAAGGTTCCCTAAAAAACTAAAAACAGTTACCATATGATCCAGTAATTCCATTCCTGGGCATATATCCAGAAAATACAAGAGCTCTAATTCGAAAAGATACACACACCCCAATGTTCACACATAGTGGCACTATTAACAATAGCCAAGATATGTAAGCAACCTAAGTGTCCATCAACAGATGAACAGATATGGGACCTCCCCAGTGGTGTGGTGGTTAAGAATTCGCCTGCCAATGCAGGGGACACAGGTTTCAGTCCTGGTCCAGGAAGATCCCACACACTGAGGAACAACTAAACCTGTGAGCCACAACTACTGAGCCTGTGTGCCACAACTACTGAAGTTCGCACACCTAGAGCCCATGCTCCACAACAAGAGAAGCCACTGCAATGAGAAGCCCACGCACCACAACGAAGAGTAGCGCCCGCTCGCTGCAAACAGAGAAAGCCTGCATACAGCAATGTAGACCCAACACAGCCAAAAATTAATTAATTAATTTTTAAAAAGATGAGTAGATAAAGAAGATGCAGTATATACATACAATGGAATATTACACAGCCATAAAAAAGAATGAAATAATGCCATTTGCAGCAATCTCGATGGACCTAGAGATTATCATACTAAGTGAAGTCAGCCAGACAGAAAAAGATGAATATATGATATCACTTATATGTAAAATCTAAGAAATAGTACAAATGAACTTATTTACAAAATAGAAACAGACTCACAGACATAGAAAACAAACTTATGGTTACCAAGGGGAAGGGGAGGAGGGATAAACTGGGAGTATGAGATTAACACATGCACACAAACACATAGAAAATAACAGAGATTTACTGCATAGCACAGGGAACTATATTCAATATCTTGTAATAAAATATAATAGAGAAGAATATAAAAAAGAATATAAATATATACATATATATGTATAACCGAATCTTGTAACTTTGCTGTACTCCTGAAACTAACACAATATTGCAAATCAACTATACTTCCATTAAGAAAAGAATACAAATTCAAGCAAGATAGCTACTTTTTAATTTTTCAAGCCTTACAGTCCTATTGCAAGTATTCAGCTCTTTGGTAGTAGTGCAAAATCAGCCACAGACAATACATAAGTAATTATGTATGGCTATATACCAATAAATTTTTATTTACAAATTATGTTGAAAGTTTATTTAGCTCATGGGCCACTGTTTTCAGACTCCTAATGTAGAAAACCTAGGGGGTTGTAGATACTAAGCAGTTTTTGCTTTAACCCAACAAAAATAGGATACTATTGGATGGCTTTAGCATGGAGATAAATTGTTAGGTTTACATTTTGAAGATCACTCTACCTAAGATTGTAATAATGTATAAGAAAATGGAGTAAATCAGAGTGCAAACTATAGAATAATTTGTTGGTTATTGCAGTTGAGAGATTTTGCTAGAAGGATGATGGTTAGAAGGGTGACAGAGACGGAAAGAGGTCAGTCTGTGTGTGTGCACACAAATGCATTAAACCCTCCATCAGGACAGAAACTGTACACTTTTTGACATTTTCCTTTCTATGAATAAACAGATTCTGCAACATCTGTAACATAATTCAAAAGAATGAGGAAGAGCTTTATCTATGAGAATGGCATTGGAGTGATTAAATGATTTCCTGGAGTGATTAAATGATTTCCTGTACACAGTGGATTTATAGGAGTTATAGGGAACAGAATAGCTCTACTGACCGGGTGATTTAATGTTTTCTTCCGAACAACTTGCAAAACATTATGAGATGGTGAGAATGATATCACCAGAGGCATTTTGAAACTGTCTGAAATTGATTACTGCTAGACAATAGCTTCCTTTTTGCCTTGCTTCTTCTCAGAGGGTCTGCTGTTTGAAATACTATTTTTGAAAGCCTTTTTTACTGGAATGCTTTCTTATGCATTAAATGGTCTCTTATGTAACAAAGCACCCAGCTCAGTGACATACACACAGTAGGCCTTAAGAAAACGTTAGCGGGCTCAATCTCACTTGGTTGAAACAGTCATTTTTATATTAAGTCTGGGTTTAAAATATTAGAGCAAAGTCCAGAATTACAGTAAATACCAAGTTATATAGATTCAACATTATTTTTCTTCACAGGGAAATTCAAAACTATATGAGACATTTCTCCGTGCATCTCTCATGTTTCCACATGTGATGCTGGTGCCACAGTTCATGCTTGAACACATTACCTGGGTCATTACTCAGAGTTGTGTTTGCAGCAAGGGGTGAGGCAACATCTCCCCTGGGGACAAAAGTTTACTTGTCTCCTGCTTGCTGTAAAATGGTAGGCTTTGTAAGCTCAGTGTTTCCCTTCTGCATTTAGAACCCTCTGTGTAGCAGGCATCTGTCTAGACCGTCTGCGTGGCATTTGTGGGGCAAGCAGAACTGATACAAACATGTAGATATTCATGCGACTTACCGTGCCATGAGTGATGAAGTCCTTTGTCTCTGACCAAGCAGTTTCATGTCTTCTGCCAGCATCTACTAAAAAAAAGTATCAGGCTCAACTTACTAGATTTTAAATAGGGTATAATCAAATCCCAGTCCTCGGAAAAATGCTTTACGTTTTATATTGTGCATAGATATTCCATATTGAATACTTCTAATTATATACACAAGAAGAGAGAAACTATTTATAATTATATATATATATATATACACACACACACACACAAATACATATGTCTGTTTAGCTTTATTCCCTTATTAAAATTCATCATTGTGAAAATATACTATTTTATGCTAATGACATTTCCCCAAATATTTATGAAATAACATCATTGTTAATGACATAAATGATGATAATAGCTTTATGGTTTACACAACACTTTTTTAAAGCTTGCTTTTGATTCTCGAACTTTGAGGCCTGTATGGAGTATATTATTACTCCAAATATAAATGAAAAGGTTTCTATAATTTTTTCAAATAACTGTAATGTTTAAAACCTATACTTATCATTTGAAATTATCCATTCTATATTGTTCAAAATATCATTCAAAATATAGTACACTGAAAAATAATTATTTCAAGATGATTTATTTAGTCATTCATTCAAAATATTTCTTCAAACACTGCATGACTTATACAGTATATATTGTGTGTATGCGTGTCTATAAGAGAGAGAGAGAGAATAAGCAATTGCACACAGTACAATACACAGGTAGGATGAGGACAATTGGTTAAAATGTCTGGTTCCCTTTTATAGTATTACCATATTAATTTTTGGTTATTAGACTCAAACATATTTATTGAAATAATTTTGGGAACTTTAACTACATTGTCAGTGTCTTAGTTGGGGATAGAAAAGAGAACAAGGTAGGGTCAGGAATGGAGTTAGCTGAGAATCATGAACTCTTATAGAGACCCCGGTATCAGAATCTCAGACTGAATCAAACCTCAGATTCCTCTGCTACCTTGTGAGAGAAAATCACAACATTTATTTAAAGTGCATATATAAATAATATCCCTACATAAATCGTAAAGCTCTGAATACCATGTTTCAAGTTTATGTGTAAATTCTGTATGATCTTTATTGTGAAGGCCTTGACTTCCCTCTTGATACACAGATTGGAATCCTCAATTGTCAAACTAAGAGACAACTGAAGGAATAAGTTGGTGTCTCGGTCAGAGGTGAACATTTGCTAATCTTTCAGGTCTTGGTGCCTAGCACAGTGCCTTGACAAAGAGAAGGTACACGTACACACACACACACACACAGACACACACACACGATATAAAAAGAGAAAGGAAAGAGTGAGAGTAGTAAAATTGAATGAAGAGGTCAAGAAGACTCTTCTTTAAGATAACCGATGAAGCAAGCATGAGCCTTAGACAACCTTTGGATGGATTACTCTCAGACTATCAAAAGACAACACAGTCAGAAAATAATCATAAAAGAATTATTATAAAACTCTGTAATCACAAGGTGCAAGGGAGAAGTAGAAATCAGGTAAGTTGGCTGGGGTAGGGAAGGCAAATTACATTGAAAATTTAAAAAGGGACTAAAGAAGAATTAAGAGAAAGAAAATAGGAAAAAGAATAATTAAGAAAGGCAGAGAGGGAGGCTGGGAAGGGGAGAGGGGAAGAAAGAGAAAGGAAGGAAGAGAAAAAGAAAAAGAGAGAGAAAAGGAAGGAAGGCAAGGAGGTGGGAGAGAAAGGAAGGAAGAAAGGGAGAGAGGGAGGGAGGGAGAAAGAGAAGGAAAGAAGGGGGGGGAGTCAAACTTATTTAGTCTAGCTTCACTTTCTTCCTATATGATTAGTAAATCAACTAGAGATTCTGTTTGAACCTTTCAGCAGGAGAGGAGGGGAGAAAATGGCTGTTTTTTATACACTTGACTTAACCACGCCTGCCATTTCACTGGCAGTCTCTGCATATTCCCCTGACAGCACCTGGAGAGGGTGCCTGTAGAACACCAAAAGGGTGGTGGGAAAATATGACATGTGACACCAGGGCAAGATCTGATCCTCAACAAATGAAATCTGTCAGCCATCTCCTCAAAGGCTGCCACCTTTCATATCCCTGCTTGGCTGAGCTAGCTTTTTACAGGGACTTATTGTATTATTCAGCTAGTTTGATTTTCCTTTTTATGACAACCCTCCCCTGGAGACCATCCATCTCTTTACAATCTTGGAGAACGACTCTAACTGAATGGCATTTCAATGTAATTTATAACTCTCTATTGTAAACACATATATGGGTTGGATCTTAGAACTGGAAGGAATGCGAATGGCTAGCCTTGGGTCACTATTACTTGGGATGAAATTAGTACCAAAACACTTAAGGAATTTAGATGGGCAAACTGAATGCAGATGAAAGAACAAAAAACAAAAAACAAGCAAACATAAACACCCGGAATGAAAAATGGAAAGATTAAGTTCCAGTTCTCTATGGTCATTAGTTAGTTTTGTATTCATAGGCTTCACAGGGAGCTAGGAGGAGGGTGTAAAATAATCTATAATTCAGAGTTATTAACAAAGTTGTAGAAAACAGCATCCAGAACTGTAACATTTTAAAGATACAAGAAACCTTAAAACGTACCTAATTCTTTTGGAAGACTCAAATTGTTAATATCTCAATTCTCCCACAGATTCACGACTGCTCCAATCAAAAAAAAGAAAAAAACATGCAGGCTTTTTATTTGTAGATGCTGACAAGATGATTCTCAACTCATCTAGGAATGCAAACACTCTAAGAACAGCCAAGACAATCTTGAAGAACAAATTCAAGAGCCCAGTACCTGATTTTAAGACCTTCCCTAACCGCACGGTAATTCAGAGAGCATGGGCGGTGGCGGCAGAGGCGCTGCGCGCCAGCCAGCTCTTCCCTCCGTGGTTTCTCTCCGCTCCCGCCAGGAGCACCGCCTGCCCCGGTCCGGGTCCTCTGAGCCTGACCCCTCTCCACAGCGCTCAGTGAGCACGCTGGGCGCCCCGCCCAGCTGCAAAAAAGTACGGTACTCGCTTAGGAATATACAACAAGGGTCACCTGATTTGTAGCAAAGTTTCCAAGTGGAAAGCAAAGTCTTTTCAATAAATGATACTAAACTGCTGTTGAGTAGATAAGCGTGAAACTTCTGGGTCATAAAATATGCTTAATTTTATAAGAAACTGCCGAAGAGTCTGACCAGCTTTTAATATCAGGAGAATTCCTAATGTCTCCCTCATTATTGCCAACATTTGGTATTGTCTGCCTATCTCTTCCGGCCTTTTGGGCCTTTGGGGTAGTTGGCAAGTACTACCACGTTGTGATTTTCACAAGCTTTTTCTCATGAGGCTCATCACCTTCCCTGGGCTCATTAGCCCTTTGAATCTCCACTTGTGTGAAATGCCTTCAAGTAGTATACCCCCTCTTCTATTGGGTCGTTCATCTTTTCCTTATTCATCAGTTATTTTATATATTCTGAAAATAAAATATGTGCTGTGACCATCTTCCCTCATTCTATTGGATTGTTTGGTCACTCTGGCAATAGAAAAAAAAAAAAAAAGAGGCCAAGGCTAGCACAAGAAATGCCACGATGACTGATAATAATCCTCAGAGCAATGGAAAAGCAAAAACAGAATTAAGAAGAACAAATGGCTGCCCGATTGTCTCCCTTTGCAGAAGTACCTGCTTGCAGTTTTGTTGTCAGAGCTGCTCCAGGTCTTTGCTCAGAACCCTCCAACCCCACCTTTAGCTAGAGTTAACGTAAATCTTTAAGCCAAAGCGTCCAGAGATAAGGGAAGCTACAAACAATAACAATAAAACCAGCTGGGATGAAGATAGCAATGAATCTGACCTCCAACGGACCCTGAGTCTCATTATATGTTGATTTTACTCCACTAGCATACTAAAAGGCACACCTACCAGCAGCCATGACCAGACCCAAAAAAGACGCAAAGGGGCTGCCCTGGTGGCGCAGTGGTTGGGGGTCCGCCTGCCGATACGGGGGACGCGGGTTCGTGCTCCGGTCGGGGAAGATCTCACGTGCCGCGGAGCGGCTGGGCCCGTGAACCGTGGCCGCTGGGACTGCGCGTCCGGAGCCTGTGCTCCGCAATGGGAGAGGCCACAGCAGTGAGAGGCCCGCGTACCGCAAAGAAAAAAAAAAAAAAAAAAGGACCCAAAAAGGATAGAAAGGGGTGGCACCACCCTCCCTGGAAAAACTTTGCCTCTTCCCTGTACACTAATGCATATGCCTCCCGATCATTAGCCTCATGCCTCTCCCCTTTGTCTTTACTTTTTTTATTTTTTTGCGGTACGCGGACCTCTCACTGCTGTGGCCCCTCCCACTGCGGAGCACAGGCTCCGGATGCGCAGGCTCAGCGGCCATGGCGCACGGGCCCAGCCGCTCCGCGGCACGCGGGACCCTCCCGGACCGGGGCACGAACCCGCGTCCCCTGCATCGGCAGGCGGACCCTCAACCACTACGCCACCAGGGAAGCCCTGTCTTTACTTTTTAAAATTGAATCCGTCTTGCCACGTGGGCGAGATGTTGATCTATGAACTTAGTTCCTGCTTCTCTGTTTTTTGGCCGCTGAATAAAGCTTGTGCTGTGTTGCTCTCAGCTTAGGTTTTGTTATTCGACTGCTTGAACCTGATGGGAAAAAGAACCCGTCCCCACCAAGGCAAGAGAGCCTTGGCCAGGCTAGGGCAAGAGCAAGGTGCTCATGACAATTCGGTAACAGTTTGACATTTGGAAAGTACTGAACCAAAATAACCGTTACAGCTACCCACCAACCAATTAGAACTCAATGGCTTTTTCACCTTGTTTGTGGTTTTTACCTTTATAGTCTCAGCCCCAATGGTGGGACTCACTTTGCGGTATCTGGCCTGACTGGGTCTCCCTGGGTTGCACACCCGTTAAGACCCTGGTGTTACTTTGCCTAACAGTAAAGTTGCCCGTCAGGGCTTTTCTTTCAGTTGACAACTCTGTTAATGGATCCTTTGAATACACTGAAGTTCTCAATTTTCGTATAATCTGATATATTCACTTTTTTCTTTAACGTTCAACAATTTTACTGTCCCATTCAGAAATTCTTTAATCCTCTCCAAAGAAATCATGATGTTGTCTTATGTTTCCTCTGAAAGCTTTATTATTCTCCCTTCATATTTAGTTCTACAATATATCTAGAATTAAATATTTGTTTATAATAAGCAAAGGAACTTACATGCGAGACTTGTCCTGGGCCACCTTTTGAGAGGAGATATCCGCACCCACCTACAAGAATCTTAAAAGTTTGCATGGAGGCTTTAACTGGGTTCAGTCAGGTATTCAGTGCAGATGATCTCAATGACACATTACTCTGTAAAAGCTATATTCTTAAACTGGCTACAGCTGTGGAAACAGTGGGCGGAACTACATTCCTGATTGCCTGAGCCCGGGGGCAGGTTCACCGGAGGTCATGCCCTGTCAGTAACCTCCTCCAACAGTGGCTGGGGTGCAATATACTTTTTCTTTCTCTTTTGATTGTCCAAGTGACTCAGCACCATTTATTGAAAAGGTTTTCCTCCCTTGCACTTCAGTATTGTTTTTAGAGAATGCTAAAAGAGGCCAGAAGGATATTAACTTTATATAGATAGTGTATACATAGATATATGACTTCATCTAGATAAAGTAAAACTCCATTGAGCCATGAACCAAATGTTAGTGCAACTTACTACTTGTAAGTTATACTTCAATACAGAAATTATTGTTATGTACATTGATATTCATGTAATATTGGCAAAGATGTTTTAAGTTAATGATATTACGTCTTTCAACTCTTTCAGGTTAGGTAAGGTTAAACAAGGTGCTTCTATATGGATGAAAAACAGGTTAAGTTAATAACAATTTGTTAAGTTTAGTAAAACTTTTTTGATGCACGTTCCAGATATTGAGGAAAGTAATGACTCCATTGACTAGAAAATTAATTTTCTTGCAAATCAGATGATTTTCAGTACTTTTCTCCAAAAATAGTATAGGTGTACATAATGGAGGTATCTACTGACAGATCGTTGAACATTTTTTGGTGATAGAGGATTATGAAATTTTTTAATTGCAACTTGAAAGGGGCTTGCCAAATTGAGTGATTTTATATGGCAAAACTCCTTTTATTCCCTTCTATTTATCTGTGTACATGCGTACTCAGCATTTATCTCTGTTTAATAAAAAAAAGTTTAACTGGTGTTGGTCTTTGTCCCATTCTACTGAGAAAAAAATATTCTTCTGTGAATAAATGATTTACTTGATAAAAAGTTCCTTTCACAGTAAGAATCCAACTTAGCAAAAATATTTTTATGTGATTAAGGTTGGAAAAAATTTATACTAATATTTTTATATTAATTGCAATATAATATTAATCTAATTTAGTTCAAAGACTTAGAACCTTTTAGCTGTAGGATGCTATAATATAAAAATATTTCATGTGCGTAATTTATAAATATTTTACAAATGCATTTTATTATAAAGTATGGTATGATGAAAAATAAAATACAGGATAAACAATTGCATTAGGATAAACTTTTTTAAAACAGTAAAAAAAATAAGTTCGAGTAGGAAAAAAATAAAACTCTGTTAAAGAAAAGTTTTCTTGTTAATTTATAAAATGATTGATGGTGGTGTGATATTGTGATTTGTAATCAGAAATATATACTTGGTTTTCATCCCCATTTCTGGCACAGATCTCCTAAGCACTTGGAATTTAATAAAAGTGGCTTTCGTTATATTCGTGAGGTGACTTTTGGAACTCACTTAAGGATGGGTGGCGGTTGCCAGGGGAACCAACTCTGTGGTTTGAGGTTGAAACTTTTAGTTCACCCCCTGACCTCGAAGGAGCGGAAAGGGGCTGGAAGTTGAATCAGCTGCCAGCGCCAATCATTTAATCAATCATGCGTATGTAATAACGCTTCCATAAAAAGCCCGAAAGACAGGGTTCGGAGAGCTTTTTGTAGACATTCAGGGAGAGTGGTGCCTTCCGAGAGAACAAGGACTCTCCTCACCCTTTCCCCATACTTGGTCCTGTGCATCTCTTCCATCTGGCTGTTCCTGAAATATATCCTTTTATAATAAACTGGTAATCTAGTAAGTAAAATGTTTCTCTGAGTTCTGTGAGCCGCTCAAGCAAATTAATGGAACCCGAGGAGGGGGTCATGGGAACCTGTGATTTATAGCTGGTGAGTCAAAAATACAGGTGACTACCTGGGCTTTTGACTGGTATCTGAAGTGTGCGTGTGTTGTGCGGGGGAGTATGGCAAGGAAGGGCAATCTAGTGGGACTGAGCCTTTTACCTATCAGATATGACACTGTCTCTGGGCAGATAGTGTCATAGTTGGGTTGAATTGTAGGACCCCCAGCTGGTGTCCGAGAATTGCTTATTGGTGATGTGGAAACCCCCCTTTCCACATGCTGGAATTGGGTCCAGGAACCCAAAAAAAGTGGTTATCAACTTGCTGTAAGGTTTTCATTTCATTGAATATATTTTTAAGATTAACCTACATGTCTTTTTTAAATTTCAGCATTAAAATATGCCAGGAATTCCAACATTTATAATTGCCTACACTTAAAGTTAAATGTTTTGTGTCAGTTTCAATATTGGCGAGAGGTTGAGGTTTTCAAAATTCATTTGGGAATGCATGAACAAAAAAAGTCTGAAGAGCAGTGTCCAAGAACATAAGAGCAGCATGTAGCAATTGTCAGTATGTAGACTTTGGACAGCACAGAGTCCCTGCTCTCAGACACTGTCCTTCCAGGGTTGCTCTGCCCCTTTGAGGATGAAATTCACATAAGAACATAATAGGCATATGACCTCACTGGCTTCAGCAGCCTCATTTCCTGAGTGATGTTTTCCAGTCATGTAGATTGATCCACGAAAATAGGATGTTTGGTACTTCTCTGAAAGGACCCTGCACATTTCCCAGAGGGCTTGTTATTTCTGTCTCCACTCTTAATGGACAGGCAAACAACTCCTCCTCAGAACTCAGGCCTCAGCATCATTTCCTCCTCTGGAAACATCCCTGGGCAATCACATAAAGATTTATACTTTTGTCAGGATTAGAACACTTATTGAGTTAAATGTTTGTTTTCACCAGTGTCAAAGTCCATTAATTCCTTCAGAGCAGATATTTTTTTTTTGCTTTTAAACTTTGAGCTTTTACACATTATCTATTATATAGTGCATAAATGATTGTAGAATGAATGAATTTAAGAAGAAACAAACATTGAATCGACTTTTCTTTTTCAATAGAGACAAGTAGATTCATTTGAAATAACTGAGGAAGATACGTCTGGATTACCTGAAATTCTTAACTTTATAATTTTATAATTTATATATTTTATTTATATTATATAAATTTATTATATTATATAAATATATATATTATATAAATTTATAATTTATATAATTTTATAATTTAACTTTATAATTTATAAAATATACTTCTAAAAGGTAACTCTCTGTTTTATTTTTTAAAGAAGTTATTTAAGAAATACTATATAAATGGAATATCGGAGACATGTTATTAATTGTAGCATTTAAAACCTGATAATTCTGTAGCTATTACTCCTTTATTTTCTTAGTAATATCTTCCTAAGGTGAGTATTCTTCTAAGTATACTGAGATGGCCTCTGCAAACATACTGACTCTACAATTTTCGGTACAGTGTCTGTACTGATTATCAGAAATCACAACACTGTGCTGTCTTAAATATCCTGTCTAGTTGGAAAATCTATAATGGAATGATTCAGTTCACTCACGACTGAGCAAAATATTGATATAGTCAGTAAACCATAGCAATCTTAAAACAAAACGAAAAACCAAAAAAAGTTGGGCAATCCCCCTTTATTTCTAGATTTGAGGACTGACTGGCTGACAGAATGGCTGATTGATTGGCACAAGGCTTGGATGCTTGGCTGCCAAGCTGAAGTGAGACACTCATTGACTTGCTCACTCACTGCCTGGCTCAAAGGTTTACTGGCTGGTTGACCAGCAGACAGACTAGTTAACTTGCTAGCTGACTGGTTGACTACCTTCACGGATGGTCAGCTGACTAGCTAAGTATCTGATTAAAGGGATGACCAATTACACAGCTGCCTGATGCACTGGCTCAGAGGCTGGTTAGGTGATGGTCTGACTGACGGTTTGCACGACTAAATTAATAGCCAATGCACAGGAATGCACATTTTCTTTTTTTTTTAAACATCTTTATTGGAGTATAATTGCTTTATAATGTGTGTTAGTTTCTGCTTTACAACAAAATGAATCAGTTATATATATACATATGATCCCATATCTCTTCCCTCTTGCGTCTCCCTCCCTCCCACCCTCCCTATCCCACCCCTCCAGGCGATCACAAAGCACAGAGCTGATATCCCTGTGCTATGCGGCTGCTTCCCACTAGCTATCTACCTTACCTTTGATAGTGTATATATGTCCATGCCTCTCTCTCGCTTTGTCACAGCTTACCCTTCACCTCCCCATATCCTCAAGTCCATTCTCTAGTAGGTCTGTGTCTTTATTCCTGTCTTACCCCTAGGTTCTTCGTGGCCTTTTTTTTTTCTTAAATTCCATATATATGTGTGAGTATACGGTATTTGTCTCTCTCTTTCTGACTTACTTCACTCTGTATGACAGACTCTAGGTCCATCCACCTCATTACAAATAGCTCAATTTTGTTTCTTTTTATGGCTGAGTAATATTCCATTGTATATATGTGCCACATCTTCTTTATCCATTCATCCGATAATGGACACTTAGGTTGTTTCCATGTCCTGGCTATTGTAAATAGAGCTGCAATGGACATTTTGGTACATGACTCTTTTTGAATTTTGGTTTTCTCAGGGTATATGCCCAGTAGTGGGATTGCTGGGTCATATGGTAGTTCTATTTGTAGATTTTTAAGGAACCTCCATACTGTCCTCCACAGTGGCTGTATCAATTTTCATTCCCACCAACAGTGCCAGAGGGTTCCCTTTTCTCCACACCCTCTCCAGCATTTATTGTTTCTAGATTTTTTGATGATGGCAGGAATGCACATTTTCTGGAGATGTTTTCAGCTGCATACTCATACTCCCTTGGAATCCAAGGTTATGCAGAAATACTGACCATGTTTGTGATGTCTGGAACTGCATAAAATTCACAGTTCCATTTCAGAAGACTTATCACACCTGAGCAACTCCAACTTCTGATGTTTAATATTCCACAACCAGAGACCATTAGGGAAGAATTAGGGGCTCTGTCTACAGATAGTTAGATGTGCTAAGGCAAAAATAAAAATAATCCCTATTGTCTTTGCTACAATCTGGAGGAGGTCATCCTTAGTTGATGAGGGTGCAAATGATTATTAGTTAGCTGTTTCCCAGGAATCAGTAGTTTCTTTTTCTTAATGCATGTTAGTAAGATGGGTAATAAATTTTCCTATGACAACAGAGATCATATAATCAGACCCCACTGTATCTCTCAAGTAATGAATCTTGTTTAAAAAAATGATTGAAGGCAATCATCCTTCCATTAAGGAACTGCTCCCCATCCTGTGTTCTGATAAGACTATGTATTGCTGTCCTGTGCCCACCTACCACCTGATGATTCTGGGCCAAACTCTCTTTCCAAGGAGTTAGAACATAGATTTAACAAGATAGATTATACTATGTTCTTAATGAGGAATTTTCCAGCTCTGAGGACCAGTTTGGCATCAAGTTTCTGAGGGCTCTTTTCCCTGTCATGGGTGCTTGCCTAATAGGAAATAAAGCCAATAAAAAGAAACGAGAAGGCTCCCCCGGTGGCACAGTGGTTGAGAGTCCACCTGCCGATGCAGGGGACACGGGTTCGTGCCCCGGTCCGGGAAGATCCCACATGCCGCGGAGCAGCTGGGCCGTGAGCCATGGCCGCTGAGCCTGCGCGTCCAGAGCCTGTGCTCCGCAACGGGAGAGGCCACAACAGTGAGAGGCCCGCGTACCGCAAAAAAAAAAAAAAAAAACAACAAGAGCTGAAAGAGAGAGAGGGAGAAGGAGGAGAGGAGAGAAGAGGAGAGGGGATTCTGAAATGTTCTATTTATGTATACTCAAATCTGCCATCAGACTTCCCAATAATGTAATTCAATATGTGGTAAGTTTTCCCTTACCCTGAGCTAGTTTTTTGAATTTTGTCACTTATAATAAGAAGAATTCTGAATAAAATAGAATCCCAGTTTCATTAAATTAATGTTGACATATTGATTCATCGTTTTAATATTTTATTAAACAGAGTGCAGGTAATATAATAGTGTAGACATTATTTTAATGGGAGGCTATATAAAGAAAAGATAAATATCATTATCACTAAAATATAAAAATTCAAAAAATTTAGGAAAAGTAAATGTCACTATCACAAAATACATATCATTAGCAGACCCTATCAAAAAATAGAAGTGATATACTCAAGAGCCTTGACAGGTTTGACAAAACCTTTGTGATAAAAATATTTTCCATAAGACTATTCCTCTTCATTTTTTTGACAATTCAGATGAAGCCAGTTATTGGTAATGAATTCAGTGAAGGAATGCTATTATATTTGTTTCTTTCCTGAATAAATTAAAATATCTAAAGATTAATCAACATAACAAAAAATCACTGACTTTGCGGATATATTTCTACTCTCTGCAATATTCTCTCAAAATATCTCTCTCAACATGTTATTATGTGATATTTCATCAGTATTTCTAAACCACTTTAGTAAACTGTTTTAGAACTTATTGCAATTTACCGGGATAATTGTTGTTTATATGTTTTTGTGTGTATCCCACTATGACATCCTCTAGGAGAGAAGGGATTTATTTTACATCTTGTATTTCTCAGAGATTTGTCCAGTATTCAATTTATATCAGGTGGTCAATAAATTCTAATTATATATTTGAATAAATAAAATATGTTAGTTCAAAAGCCAGACATTGAGCCCCACTCCTTCAATTACCCCTTTCTTTCAGGATTATGGACAAAAGAAAATTTAGCTGATGATAAATATCTATGTAATTCATAATGGACATAGTCTTTTTGCTTTTCTCAATTTCTTATTTTCTTGAATTTGTTAAGAATTAAAGTCTCGAGAAAACTTTAAAACCTTGTATCTTTCTATTAGTGTGGACAACTAGCATTCAGAAATATTTAATTAGGTATCAAATGATCTTTGTGTCCTTAAATTATTTGAACTCATGGACAATATAGCAAATCATATATTATGTATGACTCATGTAGACTCATGACATATGTAGATGCATATATGGTGATGAATCTAGAAGAAAGAAGCAGCATTAATTGTAACAAATTTATAACTGTCATCATTTTATAATATGTAGATCAAATTGGGCCAAGTCTTTATCTATATCTCAGTTTTCCAGCATATTTAATAAGGATGTACTAAATGCAATTTAAGGTTCTCGCATCTATGACCTTAATGATGCCTGAAACCAGCGTGGTGCGTACATTCTGCTAGTTACACCAAGATATTTCCTTTCATCCATCCATCTTAGCAGTAAACCTAGTTTTTCCTTTTTGTTTCCTTTTTTGTTTTGTCTCCCTTATCATTCCTTAATAGTTCTCCCCAGCCTAAGCCAGAATGATGTTGTAGTTGAGAGCATGGGTTCTGGCCTTGAGGCCTAAATCTGAATCCTAGACCTATTAGTTGCTAGATACATGAACTCAAACATGTTCCATAGTCTCCCTGGGATTCAATTTTTCAATTTGTAAAATTGGGATAAGAAATAAAATCTCACTGGATTTGTGGGGGGGATTAAATAGGTATGTATGTAGATATGTATATATAAAGCAGTTAGAACAATTTCTGGTACCTGGTAACTACTGTATAATCATTTGTTGTGTAATTGTAATTGTAATAACTCCTATTTTAGCTTAATTAACCAGAAACTGGAGCTGGAGGAATAGGGACTACAATTCAAGAAGCAAAAATAAAGGAAAAGACTAATAAAAAGTAATAAAGCAGAAAAGAAGGGAGAGCCAAGATCAAGGGAAGGCCTTCTGAGAGGCTGCATTTAAGTTAAGGAAAGAGAAAGAATATTTGAGCTGGCTTCACCTCTCATTTGTCAAAAGTTAAGTCCCTGTGGCACCAGCTCCCTTATACTGAGTTGTGTTTATTTGGACACAAAAGGAGTTACATACTCAGTATCAGTAATGCCATCCTGGGACAAAAAGAATAAAGGTATGCTACCCATACAAAAAGTGCAAGAGTATGTGACTCATACAAAAGATATAACAAGTTAATAATTAGAATGTCCTTTCCCTTGAAGTAAACAAAATTTACCCAAAAGGAATTCAATCACCATTTGTGGAATGTGTTCTAAGTTCCAGGCAAGGCATTTTTTTTTTATAAATTTATATATATATTTTTATATTTATTTTTGGCTGTGTTGGGTCTTCGTTGTTGCCCACGGGCTTTCTCTAGTTGTGGAGAGTGAGGGCTACTCTTCGTTGCGTTGCACGGGCTTCTCATTGTGGTGGCTTCTCTTGTTGCGGAGCACAGGCTCTAGGCACGCAGGCTTCAGTTGTTGTGGCATGTCGGCTCAGTAGTTGTGGCTCATGGGCTGTAGAGCACAGGCTCAGTAGTTGTGGTGCACGGGCTTAGTTGCTCTGCGGCATGTGAGATCTTCCCAGACCAGGGCTCAAACCCATGTCCCCTGCGTTGGCAGGCGGATTCTTAACCACTGCGCCACCAAACAAGACATTTTAAAGCATGCTCACATTTAATATTCCCAGTAACCTCAAAAAAGATTTATTAAAATTCCTACATTTAGGTAAAGAAAACAACTGTATGATAGGATAGATGAATTTCTAAGAATCTGCAATTATTAATTGGGATAGAATTTTAAGACTAGGTTTGCCTAACTCTGAACCTTATTCTTTAACAAAACATCACATTGCTTCCCAGTTATAAAAGCCCTCACTGTTATTTTAAGAAAAGTAAATTCAAGAGAAAAGAGTTGGCCCTTGTAAAAAAAAAACACCTTTGAAAATTTCAATTAGATATATTTATGAGGAGGCTTGAATAAGGGCTAGTGAATTAGGTCTTTTCCCCTTGTCTTAAATGATCATTTCCCAAGGCTTCCTTCAAATAGCTTGAGTCACTTCTGTCTGAGTGGTTCTTGGCAGAAGAAATGAAAGAGCTTCAGGATGACACAGTTCAAGAGTTACTGCATAAATCAGCAAGCATGAATGATCCCATTATCTGGTCACGGATCCCTGGCTGCAAGGAGCTTTTGCTAAAGGTAAACCCACAAATGCATCAACATAGACAGGAGCTTCTAAAAGTCAAGGCCTGATTCCAATATAAGATGACGAGATGTGTGCGGTGACACAGGACAAATTGGAGTCCTCTGTGGTAGAAATCTCTCTCTTCAGATACAGCTAACTTCTCTTTGCTCTGATATAAAGGTGACAAGAGAATGCCACAAAGCAGATAGAAGTGAGAGGTCCAAGTAATATTAGGAAGAATATGCAGATACTCAGGGGGCATGAAACACCTCAGCTCAGGTCTCTAGGCCAATGAAATAAAGCAGAACACTACATTATGAACTTAAGCATCGGGATTCAAGAGCAGTACTCCAAAATTTCATGTGTCTAGCATAGACCATAAATCTAATAATTTTCATAATCCAAATTGATTCGTATTTCAGATAACTTATTTATTTTCATCACTAAAGTGTGGATAACAGAGCTTGACATATCTCATTTTCTAGGATGAATTCAATTAGGTCTGGCATAAGAAATACTGACCCCAAAATATAAGTATTAGCTAAACTTTGATCAGGACATGTGATGCTCCAGGTATTATGCTAAGTGCTATATATGAGTTATCTTAATAAAAAATCACAAGTCTATAAATTATCAATAGGTACATTTGCCATTCCTATTCAACTGATAAAGAATGAATGGCCGCTAGGTAATATATACCCAGATCAGAGCTCAATGAGTCTCATTCCAGTCAATAATTTTTTTTTTAAGATTTATTATTTATTTAATTTATTTTTGGCTGCATTAGGTCTTAGTTGCGGCATGTGGGACCTTCGTTGAGGTGTGCGGGCTTCTCTCTAGCTGTGGCCTGCAGGTTTTCTCTCTCTAGTTGTGGCACACAGGCTTCAGGGCATGTAGGCTCTGTACTTTGCGGTATGTGGCCTCTAGTTGAGGCGCACAAGCTCAGCAGTTGTGGCACGCGGGCTTAGTTGCCCCACGGCATGTGGGATCTTAGTTCCCTGACCAGGGGTCGAACCCACGTCCCCTGCATTGTAAGGTGGATTCTCTACCACTGGACCATAAGGGAAGTCCCGCAGTCAGTAACTTTTTTAAAAAGGTAACTAACATCCATTGATGGCCTTCTATATTATATGTCTTCCACTTAGGATGTCTCTAGTACTTTACTAATTTTTGTACTTTTTTTTCTTTGAATTATTGTCCCCTGTTTACAGGGTAACAAAGTTATGTTCATGAGGAATGTTTAAAACTTTTGATATCACATAGGCAGTAAGTGGCAAAAACTATTTTTTTTTGCAGTACACGGGCCTCTCATTGCTGTGGCCTCTCCCGTTACGGAGCACAGGCTCCAGATGCGCAGGCTCAGCGGCCATGGCCCACGGGCCCGGCCGATCCGCGGTATGTGGGATCCTCCCGGACCGGGGCACGAACCCGTGTCCCCAGCATAGGCAGGCAGACTCTCAACCACTGGGCCACCAGGGAAGCCCCACAAAAACTATTTTTTTAAAAATTATTTCAAAGCCTATGCTCTTTTCACCCTTTCACAGTAAACAAGAAAGTGATTGGTGCCTGCTAAGTATTTGGTAAAAAGTGTTTATGCTACTTTCTTCTGTTCCAGATCTGTATTTTCAAATAGGAAAAAAAAAGTTAGTTATATTTTTTTTAATTTTTATTGGAGTATTGTTGATTTACAATATTGTGTTACTTTCTGCTGTGCAGCAAGGTGATTCAGTTATACATATACATATATCCATTCTTTTTCAGATTCTTTTCCCATATAGGTTATTACAGAATATTTAGGGTTTTTTTCTCCTCTCTTAATTGTATCAATAAATGCAATGCCTGGCATACTGTAGACACTCAACATTAATTAAATGAGTGAATAAGCATGTAATAGCCTTTGGAGGGGTGGTGCATAACTCAGTGATGCAGAAAGTTTAATTTACTACGGAAACTCATGAACCTGCTTCGTGAAAAGTGAGCAGTGAGGTTCCATTTCTTTTTCCCCACTTCTGCTTCTATATTGCTGTTTCAGGTGAAAGTCCTAGAGTCTATGGTCAACATCTGTGAAAGCTCAAATTCAAGTGACAGCTCTACCGGTTCAAGCGAGAGCTCTATTTCATACATAGCATTTGGTGTTTCTTTTATTATATGTATTGCTCTATGATGATTAAAAGTGTTGCTGAATTTTTATGAAATGTTCTAGGAGTTTTAAAGTCATTAAGATATACCCTGAGTCCAATTTATGGTTTAGTTTGCCAGTAGTTTGTGATTCTTCTGACAACCTACTGTCTGGAGAACTGTCATTTGTTTGTTTGCTGTTAGAATATTTTGAAATTAAATTTGTGTTATTTTCCAATGTCTTTTAATCAAGCTTTTAAACATAAAATATGCACATCAAGTTTTTTTTTTTTTTTTAAGAAAACTTAAAAGTTGGGCACACAAGTTTGATTTTCTTTCTTAGGAAATATTATTAGGGCTAGTAAGGGCTCAGCGCTGGCAGAATGTTGTGGCTGAGAGGATGTGTCTTGGAATTGCTTTGCCTGAGTTCAAGTTTGCCATTGTATATTGTAACCTTGGGCAAGTTATTTATACACTTTCTATCTCAGCTTCCTTCTCTGTAAAATGGATTCGGTTGTATCATCTAACCCAAAGAGTAAATTTGCCACTACATGCAAAGTACTTTAGAGGGTGCCTTGTTCAGAGTAAGTGCTCAATAAGCATTCGCTGTCTATTACCCTCTGTTAGAAATAACCAACACTCTCAAGGGTTTTTTTGGCCACGACTAATCCATTGTATATGTTTTCCACACTTGCTTAGATCCAGTAGGCATTTAAATTCATAAGCCTTAAACTTGGCTTGGGTATTTTGTTTTATTTCATTTTCTTAGATTTGAGCTTCACGAGACTGGATTCATCATATCCTCAGTCTACAGTATACTATTATCATCACACCATTATCAAGGCACATCTTCTCATTTATTTTTTGCCTTCAAATCCAACCACTCTTCCCTTACATACCTCTATTAAAAAACTTCTCTCTGTAAATTTTAAAATGTTTTATTTTGCAATATTTTAAAACTTACAGAAAAGTTGCAAAATACTACAGAGAGTTCCTTTATACCTTTCACACAGTTTCTCCTAGTGTGAAAAATCTTAAATAACCATATGAGAACTATCAAAAATAATAATACTGGAATGATACTGTTAAGTAACTATAAACTTTGTTCAGATTTTATCCGTGTTTCCATTAATATCCTTTTTCTGTTCTAACATCCAATCCAGGAGTCTTAATTCCTTTTATCGGAGAATGATGTTTTTCGAAAGTTCAATCTCTTGTGTCCCAATTTAGACCTTAAAACAAAAATTCTATCTGTCTTTTGACAATTTTATGTAGTTTTTTGGTTTGTTTTTGATGATCAGATATGGTTGTTTTCTTTCTTTTTCTCCTTCTAAAAAATTTTGGGGGGCTTCCCTGGTGGCGCAGTGGTTGAGAGTCCGCCTGCCGATGCAGGGGACACAGGTTCATGCCCCGGTCCGGGAAGATCCCACATGCTGCGGAGCGGCTGGGCCCGTGAGCCATGGCCGCTGAGCCTGCGCGTCCGGAGCCTGTGCTCCACAGCGGGAGAGGCCACGGCGGTGAGAGGCCCGTGTACCCCCCCCCCCACAAAAGTATTTAACCTGCATAGTTTTGTCAATATCATACAGCTTTGAGTTTTTAATTGTCGTTTATTTGTTTGCTTGCTTTCCTTAAATAATTCTATAATTTCTCAAAGTATATCAGGGTTTTGGGGAGAGCACAATTGAATTTCATATTCCAGGGTCTCACTTCATATCTGCTCAATCTGAACTTATAAGGATAGTCTCCTTTATTAAATATTTTTAGAGGAGCGTTTTAAAGAGAGAATAAAATAATTCATTACCAGCTTAGTGAGACTTTTCTTTCCTCTTGATTCCACTTAGAAGGTAGCCTATTCTGGAAACAGGAAGGGAAAAGAAAACAGGAAGATATAAATAGAGAAGGCGTTCCAATGTGTTTGACACTGATTTATGTCAACTCTGGGAAGCATTGAAAAAACCACATACACTGAAACATCACAGCCATAAAGATGGAGACCCTCCTTTGGCTGGTTGTGGAGATCAAAGTCAATCAAATTTTTTTTTAGGAATTTCCACCACTTGCTAAAGGATACACAGTATCCTTATCAAGAAAAGTGGCAGGTTAATATTTTAAAATAAAGTGATTACAATGTAAATATTTTTACATGTTTTTAAAACACGTGCCATAAATTATAGAAAGTGGGATTTATTTAATGACACAATTTATACAAACATGGAAAAGTACTTAGCAATTAAAAGCAATAGTCTATTAGCACATATTACTTGGATGAACTTCAAGGATATTATGCTAAGTAAATATAACCATTCTCAAAAGAGTGTATGTGTCTCGTGCGTGCACATGTGTATGTCTATCTGTCTACCTACCTACCTATCTATCTATGTATCTATCAAGAGATTAAACCTACCTAACATTCTCAAAATTATAGAGCTGGTATGATGGTTAATTTTATGTGTGTCAATTTGATAGAGCCAAGGGGTGCCCAGATTAAACATTGCTTCTGGGTGTCTCTGTGAGGATGTTTCCAGGTGAAATTAACATTTGAATCAGTGGAATCAGTAAAGTGGATCACCCTACCCTTTGTGGTTCAGAATCATCCAATCTGTTGAGGGCCTGAATAGAACAAAAAGGAGAAGGAAGGAGGAATTTGCCTCTTTTGTTTCCTGCCTGTATGTGAGAGCTGAGACATTGATCTTCTCCTGGCCGTGGACTGGGATTCACACCATCAGCTACCCTGCTTCTCAGGTCTTTGGACTCAGACTGGAATTACATCACTAGCTTTTCTGGGTCTCCAGTTTGCAAATAGCAGATCATAGAACTTAGCCATAATGATCACTTGAACCGATTCCTCATTCATTTATCTATCTATCTATCTATCTATCTCCTGTTGTATCTGTTTCTCTGGAGGACCCCAGTACAAATGGAAACTAATCAGAGGGTGTCAGGGCTAAGGCAAGGGAGAGAGAGAGGTAAGAGAATAGTCCTGTATCTTGATTGTGGTGGTGGTGATTAAAAAAAAAATCTATAAATGTGATTAAACATCATAGAACTATACAGAAAGGATTCAAAAATTTAGTTCACCATAAACTGGTGAACCTTAAGATCTGCAATTAGTTAACGCTGAATAGTTTAGTGTTACCGCTGTCAGTTTCCCATTTTGATAATGTACTATAGTTCTCTTAAGATGTTAGCGTTAGGGAAAGCTGAGTTACAGGTACCCAGAACATCTTTATAGTGTTCTTTCCAGCTTCTTGTGAGTCTGTACTTATTTCAAAATTTAAAGTTAAAAAAATTGAACATTAGGGTCAGGCACTATCATAATTGCTGAAGATTCAAGAGGTAGAATATACTAGATGGATTCCTTGCCCTTATGGAGCTTGCATTCTAGCAGAATTAAACAGTAAACAGAGAAAAAAATGTGTAATACTATGTTGAGCAATGATTGTATGAAGCAAAAACAATATAAGGAGGTAGAGTTTAATGGATGGGCTCAGGAAGGGCAACTCTTCAAAGGTGACATTTGAGACAACATATTTGGATTTTTGGAAGGAGAAAATAATGTTTCCACTTAACTCATTTATTGACATAAAACTAATTTAGCATTCTTATAAGCCAGGTCTGAGAATACAGTAAAAAAAATAGGCTGGCATTTTGGATGTAATTAGTAAGCTAAGACCCACTGAGAAATACCTTTCTAAATCTAAAACTGAAACTGGCTTTATTTTATTTTGGGGAAGAAAAAGTGTGTGGGCTGGAAGAGAAATGATTTTGTTGGTTGTGCTTTGAAGATTGCAGTGCCTAGGGCTTCCCTGGTGGCGCAGTGGTTGCGAGTCCGCCTGCCGATGCAGGGGACACGGGTTCGTGCCCCGGTCTGGGAAGATCCCATATGCCGCGGAGCGGCTGGGCCCGTGAGCCATGGCCGCTGAGCCTGCGCGTCCGGAGCCTGTGCTCCGCAACGGTGAGAGGCCACAACAGTGAGAGGCCCGCGTACCGCTAAGAAAGAAAAAAAAAAAAAAAAAAAGATTGCAGTGCCTAGAGATAATAACAAACATAAAAAGTATTATAATCAGTCATTATGATAAAATTATTATATAACCAGTTTTAAATTAGGCATTTGGCACATTCTAGATAGAAAATTCCTCAAGTGATCTGATCTTCACAACTACCCTGAAAAGTGTGTGCCATTTTACTAGAAACCACCTTTGATATATAAGGAAATTGAGGCTCACAGAGGTAAAAATAAAATGCCCAAACACACAGAGCACTGCATGACAGAGACAGAAGTAAATCCAGCATTGTTGTGCTTCAAGGCATGTATATAACCAGTGCTTCCCAGAAGAGGTGGAGAGAGGGGCAATCCAAAAGGGATGCCTGCATTAGTGAAGGCAGATAGTAGACCAGATGACGGACATAGCATCTGCAGCTCATCCAAGCTGTGCTGAACCCTGCACCTACATAATACAGTGGCAAAGAAATTGGGCACTGGGGTAGGCCATTTATATCAGCTATAACTGCTGAGGGTTCTCAAAACCCTGAGAAGTAGATATTAACACCATTTTAATGATGCTAGAATGAGGAATGAAATAATTATACTTGGTCAAAGTTATATCACTGGCATTAAAAAAAAATTCAATGGAGTAAATCTCCTTGGGTTTATTCAATGATTCTTGAATTGGGCAGCATCCAATCTAGAAGAAAGGAGCTCTGAGGAGCTATACAAAATGAAAGACTTTTGTAGGAAGAAGGGAGTGGGAACAAGAAACTTATTCTAGGCAAAAAAGCCAGTTGGTTATTGCAAGGTCACTTTCCTTTAGGGCATGGCGGGGGTCTATCAGGCAGATTGCCTAGCTAGTGCTAACCAGACGATTCCTGACTGACTGGTTTAAGATTCCATTTCTGGGGGAGCTGAAACTGTAACTAAGTCTTGGTTTGGTGATGTGGGGCTTAGCATAAAGCAACTCCATTTTGGAACTGTTAAAGGAAAGAACTAGAAATTATCATAATACGTGTCAGTCCTCCCACCTACTCCAACTATATTAGAATTTGCTAATTGATCCTGGGATCCTTTCTGCTAAATCTCATCAACAACCTAGATTCCTTCTCAACACAGTGCTCCTGGGAATCTCTACTGATGGATTTGAGTTGCCACAAGGGATAAAAATTATTTACTCTCTCATGAATAGATTAACCCTAATAGTCGACATTCCGTAAAGTGAATCAGGACAACTTCTGTAAAGGAAATCCCTTCTTTCCTCTGGCCAGTGTGTAGTTCCATTGTGGGTCTGCACCAAAACAGAAATAGTAAACAACACATGGGACTTTGTCTTTTCTGTACCCTGAGGAACATTAGAATTTAATAAAAAGGCTTCTAGTTAATTCTACAGAAAAGAAAATTAAAAAGAACTCATTTTGGAAGATAATTTGACAGAGCAGAGAAAAGCATAAGCCATTGCGATTAGATCAAAGTGGATATTTTTTTCTGTTTTGCATAACCTTGGCCAAATAAGTTAACGATACTAAGACAATTTCCACATATGAAATATTGTTAGAATAATACTATCATATTGCATTTTTGCAGAGGTTAAGTGATACATCACATATAAAGTGCCAAGCTCAGTGCTTGTGTATAGAATGCACTAAATGAACATTTGTTCTCTTTCACTTTCATTTTATATGTTGAAATGACTGAAAGAGAGAGTGTGATTTTTCCCAGGACATGCAACAGTATTCAAATTTTAGAATCAGAGAAAGTAAAGGTAGGAACAGTCTTTTGATTATGCTACACTGTCTTCCCCTTGATAACTGGGACCAGGAATTATTAATCTCTTTGTCATCTTTAATGCTTGTGTTAAAGTGATAGTTTATCTACTTGAACGTCTGAATATCTATTCAAATCCTTACTACTTAGACTAAAAGCAAAAGGCACAGTATATCAAACACAAAATAAATAATTTGATTTCTAGAGTGTCATGACCTAGCTTACGTTGACTTCAAGAGTGCTACATTTGTTTCTCTTTACAAAGTGTCCTCTTTAATAAAACACTTACTTCAAGTTTCCGAGTTTTACTTAAGGATCAGATAGGCAAACTTCAAAAGAAACTACATTTGTTCTTAAGGGCTTGCATTACCATTTGGATGAGGAAAGTCTTACCTATCTTATACTGTCGATTGTTATCTAAATTAATTCTGAATAAAATGGAATTCAAAAGCATGAGGAAAGAACAGTACTTTCAGTGACTAAAATTCTTTTTTACTTGTTATGTGGCATTGTTTGGTAGCAGCTCTCTATGTTGGAACTTTTCAAAAAAATCGAAGGTGCGTGAGTGCTTTGTGTCAGGACAGCTTGCTACTTATGTAGCTTGGAAGAATTGTTCCCATATATTCCAGTGAAATGAACTACCTTGGGAGTAGTGTGTTGAGTGTGTTAGAATGCAGCTTCCAGAGCTTTAGCCCTTGCAAATCTGGTTCAATAGGTCTAAGCATGGGACCTTCGAACCTCTGTTACAACACAGCAGCCTAGATGATTCTCATAGATAGCACTGTTTTCTATAGTCAATAATAATAACAACAATAATAACACAATTAGAAGATTGGCTTGGATGGGGAAGAAAAAACAAAGTTCTCTGTGTTCAGTGTTTTCTCTCAGTCCCCTATAGCTTTGCTGATTAACACCATTACCAAAATCAGTGCCTAACTAGAGGAAGTGATGTGTTTTCAGGTAGTCACCTGGAATCTCTTTCAAAGTGGTCTGTGTTCTCTGCTCTTGGCAAAACGGAACCTGAAGCAGGAGATTTGGGGTATTGCATTCTGACTCATTCTGACATGTTGGGGTATTGCATTCTGACTCTTATAATGAAGCACTTTCCCCAGGAACAGAAAGAAGCCATTAACCTGTGAGGGATTAGCTGGAGTTTATTGTGCCATCCTATTTCCATGGGTCATGCAATAGTTTCTCAACATTTCCTAATTTCACTCTCACATCTTCTTCATTTATCACCAGACAACCATAATGGCCTTCAAAATACATAAAATTTATCATATCAATCTCTGGTTAAACCAACAGAGCCTCATTGATTAGGATCACAGTTCACATCTTTCCTGCCTCTTCTCTCGATTCTTCGAAAATTATCACATGCCTCTTTCTTGTTTGCTAATTAACTATGTTTTGAAATTATTTTGTTTCTAGAATATATGGGGACTTTCCTGAGGTTAATGTCTATAGTTCCTTTTTTTGTTCAGCATTTTAAAAAATATGGCTCCACAATCTAGTTTCTCAGGTCAAAACTCAACTTTTCTTTAGAGGACTTTCCTGACCATCCAATTGATATTCTTTTTTATTAACCTATATTTTCCCTCAAGGCGCATTTTACAAGCCATAATTTTCTTTTTGTGCTTATGCTTTTTGTGTTTGTTTCTTAGCTATTTTCCCTTTTAGAATATAAGTTTCGTGATAGCAGAAGCTGGCTTATTTAGTGAACACTGTTACTCTCAATGCTTAGCACAATATCTGACATACAGTAAGTGCTCAATAAATGTTACGTTACAAATGAAGAGATGGCATCTTTGCATTGCCTTCTTAGACAAAGAAGGAATTAATTTATCAGAATGAGTAAAGGGCATGAAGGACCTGGAACTGAAAAAATAGTTTTTATTGTTATTTTATAGGTAAGACTGTCAAAGTAAATTCAATATATTATCTCCAATTTAGATTAAAAAAACAACATTTTTACCTTATAACCTAAAAACCCAGTGAAAACACAGTTAGATATATTTTTTAGATTTTTCATTCTTCTGTATGAGAGTTGTCACATGCCATTAGAAATATTTGTTATCCATACATAATGTGTGTGTGACTCTAACCTATATTTAACCATTTGAATTGTTTCTAATATCTTCTGTTGTAAAATGCACTACAGTGAAGGTCTCTATGTAAGATTATTGATATTCTTCCCTGATCATTTTTCTGCCACTTTCTGAGTGATTTTCCTGACATTATCATCCAACACATCATAGTTTTTTTTTTTAATTTTTAATTTCCCAGAGCTCTTTCTTATTTTCTATTTCTTTAATATAGTGTCATCTTCATGTTTCTTGGTTGAAATATATCTTTTACTTTCTCTAAAAATATTATGTATCGGTATAGATGTGAGGTTTTGATTTTCTTCTCAAAGACTGTTCATTTCCTCTAATTTCTTGCCTATGTCTTCTTTGTCTTGAGCTCCAGCTTTATAGTGGAGACACTCCTCAAATGTCTAATTATGTGGTGATATTTAAATTATGATTTATATTGAAAAATCACTGAATGCTTTCTAATTAGCTCTGGTTCAGTGGTGGTGGTTGTTTGTCAACTGGTACAATTCACTGAAGGGTGAAGGAAGAATACTAAAATGTTTTCCCATGGAAGTATTCAATTTCTAAAAAAAAACAAAAATGAAGCAAAACAAAAAACCCCTCAAAATCTCCAAAACGTGCTCAATAAATCTGGCATTCAGAAACTTGGGAGCTAAATAGCAGGGGAAGATTCTGGGTAAGAGGAATCTCATGTTTCAGTGAGTAGAAATGGACTTAAGCACTTCCTTTATTTTTGATTATGCCTCTCCCAATCTTCCTTTGTGTCTTGTCTTTGAATCAAAACCAACATGGGGAGGAATAGAAGAAGCAGGAGTCTGGCTGTGGTTCATTTAGCCTTCAATGATCACGTATCCTTGTCTGTAATTCCTGAGACTCCACTGGATAATAAGTGAATCTCCCTTTTTTTCCTTATAGCATTTCACTTTTTACTCTGATTCTCTAACTTCTGTTAAGAAAATTACATTGATATAGCTGCTATAAACCTTCCAAATATGTGTTTACTGTTCTCATGTGCAAACGTCTTCTTTCTCACTCTTTTTGTACTTAGGTGTTTTAATTCAAAAGAAAAAGAAATGAGTCAACTACTATCATTTTAGTAGATGTCTGAGTGATGAGTGCATGAATTCAATAAAATGTTAAGCCTCTATTTTTTTATTCTATGATAATAATTCATTTGTATATGCATTAATACACTGTAGGCTTGCATTCCAAGTTAAATAAGAATGTATTATTTGAGATAAACTTCATGTTGCATCTATAATTTCCAAATATTGAATTGCAGTCAAATAAGGAGTCATTTCTGTTCAGAGATTTATAGTTTAGCAGATGCCTCAACTATTATATCTCTCTGGTTTCTGCTCTGTATTAATTAAAAGTCTCATATCTTCTGTCCTTGGCCATAGACCACTGATCTGAACAATTACTCCAGGCAGAATCTGCCGCTAGCACCGGCTCAGGTGAATAATAAAAGCAAAATATACTGCAGTGAATTTTGAAGCCTGTCAATGCCTTCATATGAGAAAAATATAACATTTTTCTATATTAATTGCTGGTTACAGAATTTTTTTTTTTAAATTTCCAAAATCATGTTTGTGCTATATAATATGCTAAGATATTTATGTTTTTAATGTGACCATCACACCACTTTAAAGAAATTAGCATTACGTCTGATTTATTATTGGAGCCATTTGATAGATGAACTAACTGAGGCTTAGAAAAGTTAAGAATTTGATTAAATGCACATGTAATAATGTTAATAAATGTTTAACCTGGGCCAGTCATAGTAACAATTGCTCTTCACCTATTTAGCACATGTAATCTCGATAAAATTCCATAGCAATAGGTAGTATTAAATTCATTTAAGCAAATGAGAAAACTATAATTATAAACGTTATAAAAAGCAAAATAAAACATGCCTAATATCATGAAACTTAGTGGTAGAACTGGGGTTCCAGATGAGAAGAGTCTGATTTCAAAACATGTTTTTTCCTACAAGCATCACCTAGCTTGTTACATGTACTTGCCTACTCACTATATGGACATTTAAAAAAATATCAATTAATAGGACTTTGAATTTAAAGCAGTGATTGAAAACTTACACATGGTCTTAGACCAGCTGGAGTCTTGAATCTCTTGTCTCATTTGGTGATAAATCCAGTATCAAATTTAAGTCAGGGACATAGACATTCAAAGAGGCAAGCAACTATCTAGGATTTCATCTGACAGAAGACACTTCAATGAGTCTTTTTTTTTTTTTCCAACCGTGCTTCACACCTTTAATATCATTTGAGAACATTCATTCAGTGTTGACACCATTCACAACTGTGCAAATGACATTATCAGATTGTCAGGCAAATTGAAGCAATTATCTCATGAGTCTTAAGTAATGCACACATTGACATATATTTCCCTTTTGATAACAAGGAGTGATCTGTCAGCTGAAAAGCAGGTCTATCATTGAAATCCTTCTTAGTTATTTATTTCATTTCCAGGCAAATGACAACGTTGGCAATAAACACTGGTACTCCTTTACTTAAGGTGAGTTTTAGGATTAGAGAGATGAGTTAGCACTGGCAGCTTGGCACATATTAGCATATGAAAACACTCAGCATTTTGTCTCTTGGGAAAAGCAGTAATTAATCATTGACAAACAAATTGTAATTCTTATTATGCATAATAGTGAAGAAATAATACCTCAGCTTCACACAGGCTGGGTTGCAATGTGGGGTGAGGAGCTAAGAGCTGCACAGTGGGAAGCCCTGTAAGAGTGTCTGAACAAAAAGGACACTGTATGAGGCATCACTCAGAGCAAAACAAACAGTGGTGGGATAGATAATCATAATTAACAACCTGAGTAAGATTCTTTTCCACTACCAAGAAGAGTGGCCCAATAACGGCCATTTATTTTCAATTTATGTTTTAAAAAAATATAGTCTAGTTCAAGGACAAAGTCAGTAATTGTCATCTTCTGGCACGTAAAACCCAGGAGGTCATGCAACTCAGTTTTAGGTATCACAAGGCCAGTTCCTGCCACTATCCCTCTCCCATGTCTGCTTGCCATCCAGTGGCTGGTATGCATGTGAATGCAGACATTCTCTAAGCCTGCCCTTTAAGAAGATTCAGTATTATTACAGAGCACCCATTCGTTATTTGTACAAATATTCGCTGATCCGTGAACTTTGCTCAAATGTTGACCATCGAGATGGAATCAGATGATAAATAAATAAAATTATATGTGTGTTGCATGAAGACAACTATAATGCAGCCAGCTATATTCATTTTGTAAAATTTTCATTTTAAAATAGGGACTTCCCTGGTGGTCCAGTGGTTAAGACTCTGCACTCCCAATGCAGGGGGCCCGGGTTTGATCCCTGGTCGGGGAACTAGATCCTACATGCTGCAACTAAGAGCCCACATGCTGCAACTAAAGATCCCACATGCTGCAACAAAAATCTCGTGTGCAGCGACTAAGACCCGGCACAGCCAAATAAATAAATAAATATAAAATAAATTAAAATATATCCACGGTCTCTAAAGGTAACATGGGCCCTGGGCACTGTGCCTGCTGTGCTTTATGGATAAGTTGGCACTCTTAAGGGGTATCTTAGAGCCAATTTAGACCTCCCATCTTTATACAGTGGGAGAACACATAGACAGTGTCAGATTATTACCTCCTTACTTTTTACAGAAGTAGATTCTGAAAGCAGACCTTAGCACCAATTGCAGCTTGTATCTAAGATGTCCCACTGCAATTTTTAATACCTTGTTTATAAAGCTGTAACAGATTTGTTTAGACATCTTTAGTATTGTCAAATGAGTCCACAGATTTTAAGAACAGAAAGAAATCTTTTATTTTTTTCTTAGCAACAAAGTATATTGGGTTTTCAGTAATAGATATTTCTGGCCAGAAGCTAGGATAAAATTTAGGATTCGTATTGGGACTTTGATTTCTTTACAAAATAACTTAATATGCACTATTAACTTTTACTTGAGTGATCCTCAAATTTTTTCAAATAACAGCTCCATCTCTTTTTAAATTGTCATCTCAAATATGGTATTCTCTATCTGTGATGTTCAACCTTACAGTCTTCTGAAAAAAATATATTCAGTAGGTGTGTGTTCTACTCATTTGAATGTTATATTTTTAAAATAAATGTATGAATAAATTAATATGAGTTATTGATATGAGCTAAATATATGCTTGGTGGTAGTATATGAGCTAAAACTCTTCACACTGTTTTCTCTTGACCAAAATAATGAGCAACTTCACAGTCAAATTATGGCAGTATACCATGGGGTTATGTTTTTACTCATGTGTAAACCACTGCATAGTCATGTTTTAACATGATGTGATCATTTACATGCTTTGAATGCTTTGAAAAATAAAGCTTACCGGGCTTCCCTGGTGGTGCAGTGGTTGAGAGTCCGCCTGCCGATGTAGGGGACACAGGTTCATGCCCTGGTCCGGGAAGATCCCACATGCCGCGGAGCGGCTGGGCCCGTGAGCCATGGCTGCTGAGCCTGCGCCTCCGGAGCCTGTGCTCCACAGTGGGAGAGGCCACAACAGTGAGAGGCCCGCGTACTGCAAAAAAAGTAAAAAATAAAAAAATAAAGCTTACCTTGTTTTTGAAAACAGTTGTAAGAAATATCCCAGCCAGTAGACTGTTACAGAATATGAAATGCGGAAGCCTGCTCTGAAACGTAAAAAAAAGTAAGTCTATTCCATAGTGAGTAGGCGTTGGTTTGGAAGAAGGAAGACTTACTCTCCTATATATTCAGAAAATAAAGGAAAAGGAAAAGAAAACGGACTCAGATTGTACAGCTGTGTTAAGTATACATAATTTGTCTCTCTATTTTAATTAGCTTTAATGAGATATAATTTACATAAAATAAAGTTCACCAAATATAAGTGTAGAGTTGAATGAGTTTTTACCCATGTAATCACCATCACAATCATTATGTTAAACATTTCTAGCACCTCAAAAGATCCCTCATACCAATTTGCAGTCGTTTTCCTACTCTAGCATTCTGCCCTTGGCAAACACTGAACTTCTTTCTATCATGTCTAGAATTTCATATGAATGGAGCCACTTTGTAGTCTTTCGTGTTTCACTAATTTCATTTAGCATACCAAATTTAAAATCCATCCATGTTGTTTCATGTATTAGTGGTCCATTCTTTATTTTATTGCTGAGTAATATATTCTATAATATGAATAGATAACATAAATCTTTTATACATTCACCAATTGATGGGATGTGAATCCTGTGTGATTTGTAGCTATTATGAATTAAGCTTCTATGAGCATTCATTTATATATGTCACTCAAACAAAACCATATGTCTTTGTGCGACATATATTTATATTTCTTGGGTAAAGACCTAAAATGTGGGGTTGCTGAGTCATATGGGAAGTATATTTTAATTTTATAAGAAGGTACCAAAATGTTTTTTTCAAAATGGGTATATTATTGTGAATTTGTACCAGAAAGAAATGTGTTTCAGTTGTTCTCCATCTTTGCCAGTATTTGATATTGTCAGATATGTATATTTTTAATTTCAGCAACTATAAAACATTTTAATTTTACCCTTTATAGTGGGTATATATAATTACATCTCATTGTAGTTTCGATGTATAATTCCCTGTTGGCAATGATGTTCAACATCATATGTCCTTACTTACCATCAACTATTTTTCTGATAAAGCTTTTTATTTCCTTGATCTTCTTTATTAGATTTCTATTCTCTCTTCAATTAATTTCCCCTCTAATATTTATTATTTCATTTATTGTTTAGATTTAGTTTTCTCTTTTTTGCATGTCTTAATTTAGAAGTTTAAAGTATTGATTTGAGATCTTTCTTCTTTTTTAATATACACACTTTATACATTTCACTCTAAGCAATGCTGTAGTTACATTGCATAAGTTTTGGTATACTGTTTCTTTATTTTCATTCATTTCAAGGTATTTTTTTGATTTATCTTTTAAATTCTTTTTCTTCACCCATTGGTTAATTTGGAGTATTTCTTTAATTTCCACTTACTTGTCAGTTTCTCCAAATTTTTTCTTGATATTGATTTCTAATTGCATTCCATTATAGCCCAAGAACATAGTTTGTATTATTTAAATGGACTGAGGTTGATTTTATGGCCTAGCATATAGTCTATCATGGAGAATGTCCTGTGTGAACTTGAGAAAGTGTAAAATCTGTTGTTGTGTGGAGCGTTCTATAGATGTCTGTTTGGTCTAGTTGGTTTGTATTATGTTCAAGTCTTCTAATAACTTGTTGATCTTCTGTCTAGTTGTTTTATCTATTATTGAAAGTGTGGTATATTACTTCATATAATTGCTTTTTAAACAGTGAAGAAAAGAGATGAAATATACATTTATAGTGTTTGGTATAGTTACAGAGTCACCTTTACTGATGCTTTCCTTTGTCAGTGAGGATTTGCGTTATTGTTTGGGGGCACTTGCTTTCAGCCTGAAAAATACCTTTTAATATTTCTTTTAAGGCAGATTTGCTAGCAAAAAAAAAAAAAAAGTATCTGTTCATATTTATCTGGGGAAGCTTTATTTTGCCTTCATCTTTAAAAAATAGTTTTGCTGGATATGAGTCTTGACAATATTTATTCTTTCAACATCAACACACTGCCTTCTGACCTCCATTGTTTCTATTGAGATGTCAGCTGTTAATCTTACTGGAGTCCTTTTGTATGTGGTAAATCATTTTTCTCTTTCTACTTTCAAGATTTTTCTTTGTCTTTATATTTCAGCATTTTTATAATGATCTCTTTGTGTGTTAATCTCTTTGTATACAACTGACTTGGAGTTTGTTGACTTTCCTGGGTATTTAGATAAAAAATTGTTTTCAATTTTGACAAATTTTTAGCTATTAGTTTTCAGATAGTTCCTCTATTTCTTTCTCTCTCTTCTCCTTTCTTGTACTCCCATTATGCATATGTTGGTATTCTTAAATGTATCTCACATTTTTCTCAAACTAGTTTCTTGGCATTTATTTTTCTCTGTTTTTCCGATTCCATAATCTCTACCAGTCTAAATTTGTTTCCCTGTTCTTACGCCAGTTCAAGTCTACTCTTGAGCCCCTACAGTGGATTTTTATTTTAGTTATCTTACTTTACACCTCCATACTTTCCATTTAGTGCTTTAAAAAATTTTTTTTTCTATCTTTTCTTTCATATTCTCTATTGAAGAAACATTTCATTTTGCCTTCCTTTACTTCTTTAAAGATGGTTTCCTTAAGTAATTTGAACATATTTATAATGGCTACTTTGACTTTTTGTTAAATCTGACATCTGGGTTCTCCCATAGAATTTTTTCTTGAGTATACGTCACATTTTCTTGTTGTTTTGCATGCTTTAAAAGTTTGTGTTGAGGGACTTCCATGGTGGAACAGTGGATAAGAATCTGCCTGCCAATGCAGGGGACACGGGTTCAATCCCTGGTCTGGGAAGATCCCACATGCCACGGAGCAACTAAGCCCGTGGGCCACAACTACTGATCCTGTGCTCTAGAGCCCGCAAGCCACAACTACTGAGCCCACATGCCACAGCTACTGAAGCCCACGTGCCAAGAGCCCATGCTCCACAACAAGAGAAGCTACCGCAATGAGAAGGCTGCACACCATGAGGAAGAGTAGCCCCCACTCGCTGCAACTAGAGAAAGCCCGCACGCAGCAATGAAGACCCAACACAGCCAAAAATAAACAAAATTAACTCTTTAAAAAAAAAAAGTTTGTGTTGAAAACTGGACATTTTAGATAATTTATTCACCAAATCTGGACATGATTTCAATGCCTTCCACTCCAAGGCTTGTTGTTGTTTTTGCTTTTTGTTTGTTTAGTCACTAACTGGACCATTTTAGTAACATGTTTCCCCTGAGGTGGAAAACTTATGATGTTGCTCCTTAGAGGGTGCTTCCTGGGGCATGTGTATAATCAGTCTGGGATGACAGTGGTTTTTTTCAAGCCTCTCTTTGACTGTCTCTTTTCCTGATCAACCCAGCTGGCAGACTCCACTAATTACTCTACTGCTCATTTCTTTTCAGCATAGACTAATATCCCATTGTCTGGATAGGCCACTTTTTAATTTATCCTTTCACTACTGAAGGACATCTCAGTTGCCTCCAAGTTAAGGCATTTGTGAATAATGCTACTATAAACATCTATTTGCAGGTTTTTATGTGGACAAGAGTTTTCAAAACCTTTGGGTAAATACCAGGAACATGAATGATGGATCGTATGTTACGGGTAAGTTTAGAGTTGTTAGAAATCACCAAACTGTTTTCCAAAGTGGCTGTACCATTTTACATTCCCACCAGCGATGTATGAGTGTTTCTGTTGCTCTACATCATCTCCAGCACTTGGTGTTGTAGCATTTTGGATTTTGGCCATTCTAATAGGTGTGTAGTGGTGTCTTAATGTTTTAAATTGCATTTCCCTACTGACATGTGATGTGGAGTTCTTTTCATAAGTTTATTTGCCATCTGTATATCTTCTTTGATGAAGTTTCTGTTAAGGTCTTTGGCCCTTTTTTTTTTTTTTAATCAGGTTGTTTGTTTTCCTATTGTTGAGTTTTAAGAGTTCTTTGTATATTTTGGATTGTTATCAAATGTTCTTTATCATATGTCTTTTGAAAGTATTTTCTCCCAGTTTGTGTCATGTCTTCTAATTCTCTTGACATTATCTTTCAAAGAGCAAACACTCATTTTTAATTCTAATGAAGTCCAGCCTATACATTATTGCTCTAATATATGACACCTTTGGTGTTTTATCTAAAAAGTTATCACTACACCCAAGGTCATCTAGGTTTTCTCCTATGTTATCTTCTAAGAATTTTATATTTTTGCATTCTACATTTAGATCTAAGATCCATTTTGAATTAATTTTTGTGAAGGGTGTAAGGTCTGTGATTTCTTTTTTTTTTTTTTACACATGGATATCAGTTTTTCCAGTACTGTCTTTGAAGAGACAGTCTTTGCTCCACTGTATTACCTTTGCTTCTTTGTCAAAGATCAACTGACTATATTTATGAGGGTCTATTTCTGTGCTCTCTATTTTGTCTCATTGATCTATTTGTGTATTCTTTTGCCAGTACTGCACTGCCTTGATTACTGTAGCTTTATAGTAAATCTTGAGGTCAGATAGTGTCAGTCCTCCAACTTTGTTCTCCTTCAACACTGTGTTGACTATTCTGGGCCTTTTGCCTTCCACATATAAATTTTAGAAGAACTTTATTAGTATCCATAAAATAACTTGCTGTGATTTTTGTTGGGATTTTATTGAATATTGATCAGTTATGTAGGTTTTTCATCGATTTATTTTTATCAGGTTGAAGAAGTTCTGTTGTAATTCCTAATTTGCAGAGTTAAATTGTGAATTGGTGTTTTTATTGACCAATATACGTGGTAATTGGCCATATTTTCCTCCTAATTTCTATGCCTGATGATTTTTTGTTTGATATCAAGTATTGTGAATTTTATGTTATTGCCTACAGGATTTTGTTATATTCCTTTAATGAGTATTGGCTTTTGTTCTGACACACAGTCAGCTAACTTTAGATCAATTTGAGGCTTTCAAGTCTTGCTTTGGCCTTTGTTATGGCAGTTCCAGAGAGCCTTTATTTTGGGATTTTTTTTATCCCCACTACTATGGAATATCATTCTGAAGAATCTAACAGATGCCTCATTTCCTAGGAGGTCATTCCACTCTGGCTGCTAGGATCACCAGCTCTTGCCAAACTTATGTGAGTTCTGATAATATATGGTCTTTTGCTTTCCAGTGGTTCTTTCTTTGGCCTTGGGTAGTTTCATCTTATGCATGTATGGAGATCAGTATTCAGCCAAAATTTCAAATCTTAGGAGATCTTTGCCTATGTAATTCCTTCTTTTCTGGTATTGTCACCTGAAAATTCTAATTGTTTCAGTCCCCCCAAACTCTAATCTCTGTATTCTCTACAAAGTAAGCTTATCAGACTCTGCATCCTCCCTCTCTCTGTAGCCTGAAAATTGTTTCTGAGCTATAAATTGAGAAATCATAAGACTTACCTAAATTTTATTTGTGTTTAGGCTTGCAGCATTTCTTTTTTTAAAAAAAAAAATATTTATTTGGTTGCACTGGGTCTTAGTTGTGGCAGGCGGGCTCCTTAGTTGTGTCATGTGGGCTCCTTAGTATGGCATGGGAACTCTTAGTTGCAGCATGCATGTGGGATCTAGTTCCCTGATCAGGGATAGAACTCGGGCCCCCTGCGTTGGGAGCACAGAGTGTTATCCACTTCGCCAGCAGGGAAGTCCCAAGGCTTGTAGCATTTCTGTGACTTTTGTCTAGTATCTAAACATTTGTATGCAATGTATTTTCTTTAATTATCTAGCTGCTCATGGCAGCAGGGCAAGCCTATAGCAGGACATTTTTCTTGGGTTTGGGTATGAGTAGATGTGTCCTTCCTATCTAAATCTATATTAGTAAAGAAAAAAATTTATAGTTAAAAATTACGTAGTTGAAAATGTGACCATTTGCTTAATTTCTCTAGCTTCAAATGCATTCTACTTTGCCCAAAGCTGCTTTGTTCTTTATTTAAATTTTCACCTGTAAATTGCTTTAAAAAATGTCTTACACACAGTAGATTTTCACTAAACACTGAGTGAATCATTGATGAATAAATGATGAAAGACTGTACCATCTTCCATAGGAATGGGGATATCAGTTGGATATATTACTTACAATATGGATGTATCAGAACACTCTCCTGACAGGGAGCTCTTTTTTATTTCCCTGAAGTATTAAATTTATTGGCCTATTGGGCTGCAGATGAATACTGAAGCATGAGTATGTGAGACTGCTGCTTAACTTGCTCCCTTCCTTAAAGAAATGCCTGTTAAACACAGGAAAAATATTAGACTAATCTCTCCTAGTATGGCCATTTCCAAGGCACTACTGTCATAATATAGTGGAGTACTTTCATCTGATGACTTGAGTTCTAATTTAGCATCACCCTTCACTAACATATAACTTTGGAGAGGAAATTTCAACTCCTTGGGTTTAACTTTACATTCATATTAAATGAAGTGGTTGGACTAACTAAAGTACCTGCTCACACCTGAGATCTTGTTCAAAGCTATTTAAGAAAATATTTCTTTTCTCACTGATTCATTCTCATTAGATGCACTTTCCAAAGAGGGTTGCCTGATATATTTTTTTAATATCTCGCCTTAGTGAGAACATAAAAATAGAAATAACTCAAAGAGAGGAAGTAACACAAATATCAATAATACAAGATGCAATATAATTTTATTGCATTTGATATGACTTTTCAGAGCTAAGTTAAAGCTAGCAGAAAATTCTTTATCTGGTCATTAGTTCAGTGCTCCATAGAATAAAGTACTTCTAGAGCTATAGAACGGGGCTGTATCATTTAATACTGCTGAGAACTGATTTACTCCTACTCCATTTAATACTGTATCATTTAATACTACTGAGAACTGATTTACTCCTACTGATATACCACCAAAATATCTCGTAAGCATATTTCCTTTCTCCAGCTCCACTGTGAAGACCCCAGTAATGCACTCCCTTTTGGGTGCTGAATGGATATTAAGTTCTATGCCATATACTTTACAAGTTATACATATATAGTCTTTGCCCCATGATACTTACTGTTAAATCCTCAGCCTTTGGACTCCAGAGCTTGCTTTTTAAATCACTATTCTCTTACAATCTCCTTTCTGAACTAACTGATATCCCTGAAATACCAATGTATCATGCACAGTGCTGCTAGATCACCAGTTCTCCCACTGACACAAAATTCTTCGAGATTCTCTAGTATGTACGTTAACAGTACAGAAACCTGGCTGATAATAGTGATCCCTGGCTACTTGAAAAAGAGTATGTGTATATATTTGATATATTTGTATATATTACATGATATATATATATGTTATACACATACACATACATATATACATGTATGTATACATGTTTGGCCTCATCTGCATCTGCAAAATCATAAATTCAAAGAGTAAATACTAGAAATCTGTGTTTTTCAAAATGTTGCAGGTTATTCCAATGATGAGCCAACACTGGTGAGCTGTGGTTTCCAGACTGTCTGAGCTTCTTACTGTCTGTGTTGTATCTACCCAAAATGCTGCCACAAGCTTCACCCCCTAACTCCTAACATATGTTCCAATGTCATTGAACAATATTTCTCAAACACATCATCTCCTCTTATGACTCCACAATACTTCTTAAAAATTACACTTGCCTGGAACAACGCCCATCTTTTCATTCAATTAGCAGGTTCCTTCTCTGTCAATCAAAATATATGTGCACTTCTAATGGGGAGACTTCTCTCTTCATCCTTATCAATGTTTCTTCTCCTGTTCTGTCCTATATGAAAGGATTTGATTTAACAATTATTATCAGGCCTTTGATACCCACTAAGGGAGGTACTGGAAGGAAAATTACATGAGAAGGGAATTATTGATTCTGGTGTCTAAGATCTGTCATTCACATGCTTGTGATAGTAATGACTAAACTGGAGCCAATATTTTCTACATTTAGTCTAATAAGTTCAAGTAAACGTGCTCACCCCTAAAACAAGACAAAAGTTGCAACAGAATTACAAATAAAATACAACTAATTCCATCAAGTCAAACATGAAGGAGGAAGGGTCAGAAGAGGACTTGCATGATATCTCATATCTCATGCATGATATGATTATCTGCATATGAGAAATTGTACAATACAATTGTACAAACCAATGTAAAACTAACAGGATGAGGAGTAGAAGTGGAAATACAGAAGATGAAAAAATAGATGAGGGATAAAACGAGTAGGCATATGAATTCAAATTCCTGATATATACTAGGTGATTTCAGTTCTCATTAATATTAATCATTAAAATTGTGTAAGAGAGAAACTCTGTCCTTATCTTCAAGAGAAGAAAATTGAGACCCCAAGATATTTTGAGTAATTAATCCATGTTTATATTATGACTTTCTGGCATAGCCAGGGTTTAAGCCTATATTCATTTATTTATTAAAGTTTTTTTATTTTTTTGATGTGGACCATTTTTAAAGTCTTTATTGAATTTGTTACAATATTGCTTCTGTTTTTTGTTTTGGTTTTTTGACCGCAAGTTATGTGGGAATCTTAGCTCCCCGACCAGGGGTCAAACCCATACCCCCTGCGTTGGAAGATGACGTCTTAACCACTGGACAGCCAAGGAAGTCCCTCAAGCCTGTTGTTAAATCGCGGTCATTTTTTTTCTTTTCACCATAATTTTCCCACTCAAAACTCTCAGGTGAAAACTGAATCTTTGAGCATGAGTCAGAGATGAGCAATGAGCAAAATAAAAAGGTAATTATTAGAATATATTAGAATGCCATATAGCACAGAATATAGGTGTATCACCATTTTGAAACTGCAAAATACAATCTGTTTCTGAAGAGAAAACATCATGGTATAGAGAAGAAAAAACACATTTGGAGGCAGAAAAACTTGAGTTGGAATTCTGGTTCTGTCCTAATTAGCTGTATAAGATAATCTCTGAGCCTCTGTATGTATACACACATGTGTATGTGTGTGTGTGTGTTTGTATGCATATGTGTACGTGTATATATATGAAGTATACTACTACCAATTTCATAATTTAGTTCTAAATCCTAGAGGAAATAGAAAAATGCTCACAATCATGATTATCTCTAGATAAGAACTTAGGAATGCATTTTTTTTTTCTGCCAATCATACTAGTTACCTGGTTGGAACTGCTTACCATATACGGACATGAACAGAAAACATGCAGTGTTTAGCTTTTCTTCAAGTATTAATTGGATAGTGGAATTGTTCTATTTTTGTAAAGGTTGTTCATTCTGAGATCACTATGGAGACAGGAAGGAGATCTCAGGGTAAGCAGGGATCCTAGACCAACCCTCTCTGATTACCTAGGACACTTCCTAGGTAGCTGTAGTTGCTTCCATTCTAGCTGGCAGGGAAGGAAGATGTTCTAGCTTGGAAAATGCTCCACTTCTGCGTTCTACTTCCTATCTAATGTCTTGTCAAGTACTGCTCTATTCCACAGCAGTTCTCAGAGATTACCCCCAAATGAAGGTGTGACGAGTAAAAATAGTTATTTTCCTATGGAAGCCATTTTACCCACCACATATTGGAATCCCATTGAATGCATTCTTAAAAACAAACAGACAAGCAAAATCATAAAGAACATCAGACTTGAGTCAGAAAAAGTGGGTTCTAGTCCCATTGCTACCACTAGGTTGCATATCTGCATAAATTTTCTTTGAAATACTTATCACATTCCCTAGTTCTTTCCTAGTGTTGAGAAATCAGGGAGGAATAAAACTGAAAGCATCTTTCCTCTTAGAAACCTAACATCTCCATTTTCAGAGAAATGTGACTTAAGAAAAAAAAATCAATAACTCAACCCCTTTCTGAGGGCTCTGTTTTGGCCCTTCAGTTCTTTGCCTCCATGGCATGCTGTGATATGATCTGTCTCCCTGCAAGACACTGAATAAGAGAACTGTCAGTATGACATGTGCTGAAAAGGACTAGTTTAACCCTAAACCAGGGCTTCTCCTTGGTCTATTCAAAAACATCTTACTTTCCCCCAGTGATTTTCTGTTACTATTTCCTTTGTTTCTTCAAATAAACAGAAAAGAACTAGGAAAAAATGGGGACAGTAGAATAAGATTACAATCAAAACATGGGTATAAGTTCACTGGATAAATAAGAAAGTGGTATTCTTACTGTTGGAAAGCCTACATTTGCTAAGTTTCAGTACATGGACCGGGACCTCTGAGATTCAGAAACTGGTTTTATTTATTTATTTATTTTTAATTGTGTTATTTTAAGTTCTGTTTGATATAATAGTCCTAATATCCAAAAGTTCTGGGTTGTATACAGCTCTGCTCATTTAGAATGTTCCATTCTATTTAAGTGTGCAAAAATCCACCATTTTGTGTACATACTTCTGCTTCTTAAAGCATGAAGCAGAACAATTAAAAAACCCTTAATCAAATGCAACTCTTGTTCTAGAAAAATGAGATTGCCATACTTTATTTTCTTATGTGACTTGCCCTCCTACTTCCAATTACAACCTAAGATGTCAGAATGCAAGATCAGTGTTTGATTTACTTCTGTTCTCCTCATGGAGCCCATTTCTTACTACTCCCCTAAATGTTTGTAGTCTGAATTGAACATGGATTTGAAAATAAGCACATGGGCAAAGTCTGTAAAGAATGAATTATTAAATTAGAAACAATAGTAGCAGATTATTTCTCCCCTAATCTGAGCTAGCTTTTTAAAGACAAAGGGATACAACATGAGCCTTTTAAGAACAGTGGGAAAATCTAGTAAATTCTGACTTTTACCTCGTTTTCTTGAGTGTCCAACAGAATCTTTGTGCTGCAGAATGATTATCGTGGAAAACCAGTTTTGTTTTCTAGATTAGCCGTACCTGGCAGTCTTCATATTGTCCATATCAGAGGTACTTAAAATGCAGTCCTAAGATCACCTGCAAAAGCATTACCTGGGAAGTTTGTTAAATATACAGATTACTAGACTGTAAATACGAATCTTGGGGAGACAGTATCTGGTTCTTGTAGACAAGCAAGAGAAGCCTATTCTACCATCTAGCTCAATATCCTATAAAATCATAAGTAATGTGAGGTTAGCAATGGATTGGAAATAGGTTTTTTAGCTGTGTTCTGAAGTCCACAGATGAGCCTGTACTGTTGATAGCAAAATGATGGTGGCCTGGTTGACTCGGTTTGCTCTCTTGGAATCTACATGGGCTTCTGGTCTGAGACATGTTTAAGTACCATGCAAACACGCACCAAAAATATTCATCTTTAGTGCTGGGTGGAGGGCACATCAGAGTTAGGTTTAATTTCCAGATTTGTCACAGTTAGCTGCACAAATTACTTTAACTCCCTGAGCCTCATTTTCCTTACCCATGTGGCCATATTGAATTCCTCTCACAGTTTGAAGAGTACTTACCCCAATATCTGATACCATGGATATGTGCAAAAAGTAGTTTACTCTGTTAGACAGATGCCTTAATACTAGGCTGCCAAAATCCTGAGAAGTCTGCATTCTAAATAACTTGGCTCATACCTCCTTTCCAACCAAAAAAACATCATATTGTACGTCAATCAGGAGTCAATCGCAAGATATGGGAGATGTTGGAACTAGAAAGGTGTCCTTCCAGAGAGTTGACATTGAAGAACACTTCTCCATAAATGGTTAGCAATAAACAGGGTATGGGACCAAATAAATTTTGGAGAATTGCCCATTTTATATCTTTCTTGGAAAGTGATAATGCCTACTTAGCTAGAAAAAAAGTTATGAGAAATATAAAGCAAGGTAAGATATTAATTTTATTTAAATGCACCTTTCCACCAATATAGTGGATCATAGAATCTTTTTTTTTTGATTACAAACATTTCAAAGACAGTATTGCATAGAATACACTTTAGTAAATGCTAATTTCAAAGTCCATGGAGAAAATCTGCCCAATCTACTTTCTCCCAGTTAATCTCAGCCCTTCCTTAAAAGCTAATTAAAAGTCATTTGAGCCATTTCTGAAAGCCAAATAGCAAAGAAATCACTTCCTTTTTTTTCTCCCAGGGTCATGATCTTGGCGTCAATTTCTAGTGATTAAACCTCAAGAGCTAAACATCTGCCTTCAAATGAGCTCATCATATCTGATGACACCTAGTTATTGCTGAAATCACTACCGATATATAGTTTTGTTTTATCTGAACTCCTCCAAGAATGTGAAAGTATCATTTCCAAAACCTAACCTGAACTCTTAAGTCTGTGTTAATTGTTCCTTTCTCTTTAAAAAAAAAAAAAAATTATTTCGTGTCCCTCATGACTTTTAAAGAGGGCTCCTTTATTTTTTAAATTTTATTTATTTTTGGCTGCCCTTGGGTCTTCGTTGCTGCGTGTAACGAACGGCACCAAAGTCGGAGGAGAGCTTAAACAAGCTTTATTTGGGAACGCTCCCGGGCGAGGTTCACTGGTCCGAGAAAAAGGGGCCAGAGAAGTCGAGCCCGGGCAAGGGTTTGGGCAGAATTTATAGGGGAAGACGGGAAAGGGGTGTGGTGAATCCGGGAGGGCGCAGGTTATTCCTTATTTGGTGGTCTCTTCGGGTATCGTGGCAATATCCGGTGCCGATTGCATCAGTCTTGGGACCGTTAGTCCCGCCCCTCGAAAGGCGGGAAGGCTGGGCCGGGTGGAAAGTCCTCAGGTCAGTTCCTGGAACTGGGTGGTCCGGAAAGTCTCGGTCTGATGCAACCTGTGAGTCTAATTGCGTTTCCCTGCCTCGGGCCAGTTGGCCTTACACTGTGCGTGGTCTTTCTCTAGTTGCGGCGAGCGGGGTCTACTCTTTGTTGAGGTGCACGGGCTTCTCATTGTGGTGGCTTCTCTTGTTGTGGAGCACGGGCTCTAGGCGCGCGGGTTTCAGTAGTTGTGGCTCGTGGGTTCTAGAACACAGGCTCAGTAGTTGTGGCGCAAGGGCTTAGTTGCTCCGCGGCATGTGGGATCTTCCTGGACCAGGGCTGGAACCCGTGTCCCCTGCATTGGCGGGCGGATTCTCAACCACTGCGCCACCACGGAAGCCCAATTATTTCTTTCTTGACACAAAAGTTCTGAGGCAGAGGCACCCACGGAAGAAGGCATTATGAGAACAGTCAGATTAGATTTGTGAAGACAATTAAGCTCAATTCTTTATGGCTGCTTTTTTCTTAGCTTTGAAATGTTTCTTTCTGTTGAATCCTTTGGATTCCTGGTAGCGTTACTTGGGGGGAAAAAGAGTGATATTTATCAAACAAACAAACAAGAACAAAGTAATAAATCTAGTTCTGTTCTTACTATGTGAATTAAATTGAGGGACTATGGAAGTTTGCAGTTTTGTGTTAGGAGTTTTAAAGAAGGTATCTTTAGCATTTCCTTTCCTGAAAATATGTCTCTGCAGAGTGCTGTCAAATTTTAATTGTCCCCAGAGGACAGGTTACAGATAATTAAATCAACTCTCTCCAGCAAAGAATACTTTAAAACACTTCTGAGAGCCCTGTTGTTTTTACCTGACCTTTGAGAAAAACACTTAGCAATTGACATAGTTTGTGTTTTTGTTAGAGGTTTCTCTTTGGCAGAGATGAAGTAGCATTTGCCTTCATAAAGTCTGAGTTCAGATAAACGAGACACAGTTAGCCGTTTGCTTGTCTTCTCATACTGGGTGCGCCTTGGATTGGAGGTCCATTTTATTCTAGATCAGTTTCATCAGTGGAGATATATGAAAGAGCTATATAAAGCTATATAAAGCTAAATTTACTTAACAGTCTTTAAGAATGACTTATATTCAGTATAGAAACTAGGTAGAATAAATATTTTTCTCAAAATGCAGCAACTACCCTTATGCTTGTAAGAAACAGGGATGACACTGATGCTATTCCAGAAGCTTTAGCAGTTTCAGCGACGGGAGACTCTCTGAAAGGGCTTGAGATATATGTGGGTTGACTTGCCAATTTTCTTCTTTATCCTTTCATAAAGCACCAATTCTGTGGTCAACCCCTAAATGTAAATTCTTGTAATTGGGAGTTCTAAAGTCTAGAGCACTTTCTTGCCTGTAAATACTGTCCCATATAGGACTTTGTACACATCAGATTCTCAGATGTGTATTAAGTAAGTAAAATGCTTATTAATTAAGCAAAGTAAATGCTTATTAATTAAGTAATGTGCTGTGGGGAAGTGGGTAGACCATTGGGTTTGAAGTTGGAATAATCTGCTCCATTTCCCACTATGTTTCTGTGAAGGTAAGTGAATCTACCTAGATATCAGTTATCTTTTCTATAAAAGAAGGTACTTTGATTTAAATTTTGATGAACTGTGTTAAAATTCCTCTGTTCACCTAAACAAAAACTATTGAAATAGGACTTTTTCTTAAAAGTTCATAGGTATTTGTTTAGTCATCGTACATTTGTCAAGTTTGTTTGATGGGCCAGAAAAGATAAATGAGACCATTCTTACCTAAATAAGCTCACTGTGGGAATATAATTCTATAATTGAACAGTTTATTTTCTGTGGGTTAGGCTTCCCTTCAAAGTATTTCACATATTTTAAAGTTTCTCTGTGGCTGGCATCTCTTATGATGCTGCCAGTAATCTTTAAATTTATATATATTTTTTTAATTACAAAGGAGTACATTCTGATTGATAGAAATTAAGCAAATGCAGAATGGCACGAAAAAGACAACACTAATTCCATGATCCCACTATTCAGAAGAAATGAGTTATTTAACTTAGAAAATAGATAGGCATAATACCAATATCAAATGTATCTACACGTTATTGATAAACATTAGTATACAGTAACTTTGCATTTCCTCTAAGAAGATAAAATGTAAAGATATGAAATACCATAGTCACTTTCTTTTTCTCTGACTAAAAGATAATCAATTGCCTTTATTCCTGAAAAAATGACTTCTTATCATCAAGCTCCGTAAGCCCAGCTGATGGTATTAATCATTTCTACATTTCCTTTCAGGGCTTCAATCTGAGGAGTCCAAAGTCATGAGGCTTCTGAGATAATAAAACAATATTGTATCTTAAATTACTCCTCATTTCCCCCAGTGTATAGTGGAAATTGTCATATTACTTCCTCCTAAACTATTTTGTTGACAAAATCCTCCAGCAGCAATAATTGGCTAGATATTTATACTTGAGATTTACTTCAGGTATTAAAGAAAATCTTATGGTAAGGCCTTTTATTAGAAGTTTGTCAAGAATGAGCTCATTCATAGACAATTTTCTGTTCTCCATCCAATGTTTATTTCCAAAATGGAGAAGCAGAATCCTGATTCAGTGATGAAAATTTTCTTTGCTTAAAATCCATATTATATTTGAATGGGACTTAGTTTACATGTAATATTGAATTCAAATTTGAGCAGCTGCATCATTTTGGGGAGAAATAATTCCGAGTGCTTTCATGGCTCAAATTTTAATGTTATATCTAATTTGCCCAGATAAGAGCTCAAAATCAGCGTTTTGTGAGGAAATGATAGAAACTGTCATTAAAGTTGTTGAAAGTAGAAAAGTCAGGTAAAAAGTTAAAGAAAAAATTTTTCCCCATTTTTCTTTCTTTCTTTTTGAAATGAATCCTCAAATTTTTTGAACCATTATTTTTTCAGAAGGAAAAAAATTGTCAAAATCATTCTATTTGTGCCCTTGGTTGTGGATGATAAAAAATGAATTGACAATAGTTCACCAGAAATAATTCCAAATGCTTTAAAATACTTCCACATTTGTGGAGAGATTTATGTTCTGTGCAGTATGAACAAAATCAGATTTTGTTTATTATAATTCATAACACCACAATAAGACTCATAGCACCCAATTCTATCTACCTCTCCTTAGCACTTATACTTAAAGCACCTTCAGTGTCATCTAACCTTGGTACCTCAAAGAAGCCAGGTTAATGGAGAATTATGCTGCCACCACTATTTGGGATAACAGTTGCCCTATTCTCAGAGCCATTTCTGTAACTCACGTTTCTAGAATGTGACTCTCCTATAACTATAAACTCCTGATTCTGGAACTGAACTCCCAGATTCCATGGTAGAAAATCTCATCCTGCAATTCCATCTGCCTACTGGACATCAAAAATTTATGGCTGAAAAATATCTTGAAATATCCATAAATAAAATCACAATTTTTTCCTTCTTTTACCCCACCACTTACTTTTGGTTCTCTCATTGCCTACTTTTTTTTGGTAGATGTTGACTCCCACTTATGTCTCAACAGTTGCTATCTGCTAATTTCACAAACTGGAAATCTGAAATTCACCCTAACTCCTCCGTCTCCATAACCACCAATAACCTGCATACAATAAAGGACCATGTCCTATCCACTCTAAGGATGCCTAAACATCTATTAACATTTTGCCCAACTTTCATAGTCACAGAAACTGCATTAGATAACAGTTCTTCCCCTTCTGTCAAAGACTGTTGCCATGCATCCTGACGGCCTATCCTCCTTTCAGTATTGACCCTTTCAATTGGGTCATTCCTAACACTCTTGTCAAAATGGTTAACCTAAAATGAAGATAAAAACATCCTCCTGCTTTAATCAACTTAATGGCCTCTTGTCCTTGGGCTCATCCCTTGCCAATAGAATTCAGATGTCTACATTATTTCGGATCAGTTGTCTTCTAACGGTTCCTGAGTATGAGATATTGGGGTATTTTGACTCTTAGAGTTGTGCATGTTTAGTGAACATGACAATAACTTTCTCCCTGACAAGACTGACACCAAAATGACTTTCCCTTGATTTACCTATTACAGCATCTAACCCTCATCTCATATTACCACCATCTTCTGAGTCAACACTTGCTTAAACAAGCAACTGAAACTGTTGATTATGACTTTAAATTTAATCATACACTCATAATTTCTTTTAACTATTTACTTTTTATATTGTGGTCTCTTCTTAGTCTTCCCTAGTTACTGTCCTAAATCAATTTTCCAATATTTGCTTTAATATAGTTCCACAAATTAAAGAAAATATGTGTATATGTTTTATACATATGTATAAATATATATATATATATATTTAAACCTGCTTTGAAAAAAGAACATAAGATATAATACATCAAGGAAAATAAGACTTACAAGAAAAAATATTGATGTGAGAAATATCTTTGACAACCTCTTCGAATCTCCCATATATAATAATCCTGTCCACCTCTTCAAACCTCTCATGTAGAAGAATTCCTTCTCTCCCTCTTTTTCAGTCGCTTTCTGCCTTTTAATTAGTGCATTCTGTAACCTTGACTGTCAAGAAAGTATCAAATGCCATCTCTAAGGAAATGACTTTCCATCTTTATTTCAGTAATCAAAATCTGGAACTCTAATCAGGACTACAGAGTATCCTTTCCCAGATGCTGACAATAATGCTTTCTTCTCTCACCTCTCTTGACATGCATCTCTCTTCTGCCATTCATAATAGTCTATTGGACTCAGCGGTTCTTATATATTGTTGGTGCAAGAAGTTTTTAGTTTCAGTTAAGATGGAGTATGCACATTTAGCTACTGTTGCTCACTGATTATTAGTAAAAATCATGGAAGGAAATCAAGCAGCTGCTAGAGGATGGTGTGCAGTAAATGAGAGCAGGCAGATAGAGTAGGGAAATTAAAACAAAAAAGGGGTATATGGTGATAAATTACCTGCTTGTGTTTGCTCTTTTTGTTGTTATGTTTTGCTCTGTGCTTTTGTTGTTATATTATGCTCATTTTTCTCCTGTATCTTCTTGATTAGACTCTCATAACTCCAAGATTTGTACATGGGTATAGACAGAAATGTTATAAGAAAAAGCAGTGGTTCTCAACAAAGGAATGAGATGGTGGCATAGGAGGTAGCAGGATGAAACTCTTCTGGCTCCTCCGGCACTGTGCTCGGCAAACCCTGGTGAAAACCTGAGAGCAACAGAGACAGCAGGGAGGGGAGACGGTGGGTGGTGGCAGCAGGAACAGTTCCACACTCTTTGCTCTTGCTGTTTTGCTTCAACACTGACCCAGTCATGGGAAATGTGCAATACAATGGGGATACTAAATCCTCAGGTTTTTAACCAGAGCAGCAGGAAGGAGGACACTGGGAATTCAGGAGTATGGAGAAGATCACAGACAGAGAGAAAAAAGAGATGCTTTGAATACATATGTGTAAGTCTTGGGCTCTTCCTTGAACTACCCATGTGTAGAACTGATCAGAATCAACAACGCAAAACTTTTGAAGACTGAACAAATGTGTGGATCACTGCCAACCCCAGTGTGAAACTTGGTTGTTTCACATACTGGACCAACCAAAATTGGCCAGCAAAGGCTTTGAAAACTAAACTGTCACTAGAATCACAATTCAAAAAAAAGTAGGTCAGGACTTGTGATTTGAATCAAACCAGTTTGATTGGTTGCTTTAAAAAAAGTTATTTAAGAGATTTTTACAGGTCCCAAAGTCTCATAGTAGCTTTAAATTATGCATTATAATCATGTGCCATGAATACAGTCTTCAAATGAATGGAAATATAGAAGATTTGTCAGTGAAGAAGAATCTTTAAAAGTGGAAATTTTAGTACTGAAAAACATAAAAATGTAAATGTTTAAATCACCAGAAAGACTCAATAAAAGAGATGACATATGAAAAGATCAGTGGAATTGAAGGTAGATTAGTAGAAATCATAGTTCTAAACAACAGAGAAAAAAGATTGAATCCAAATGAACAGAACTTCAGGGACCTGTGTGACAATATCAAAAGTTCTAACTTTTGTGTCATTGCAGACTCAACAGGAAGACACAAGAGATAGGTCGTGGCAAAATATTTGAATTGACAATAGCTGAAAACTTTCCAAATTTGGTAAAGCCCATGAACTTGTAGATCCCAGAAACTCAGCAAACTCCAAGCAGAATTAACTTAAAGTAAATCATGCCAGACACATTACAATCAAACTTCTGAAAACCAAGGATAAAGAGAAAACAATTAAAAGCAGACAGAGAAAAACAATACATTGCACATAGAAGAAAATGGTTCAAATGGCTCCAGATTTCTAATCGAAATCAGTGGTGGCAACAAGAGAGTAGAACAGCGTTTCTTAAAGTTCTTAGAGGAAAAACAAATGTCAACTTAGAATTCTCAATTCAGCAAAACTCTCTCTCTGAAATGAAAGTGAAATATGTTCTCTGATGAAAGAACATTAAGACAATTTGTTATCCATAAACATGCTTTAAAAGGATGCAAAGGAGCTTATTCAATGCAAAAGATACTACAAAAGAGGGAAATCTGGAACCTTAGGGGTGAATTAAGAGCAACAAAGACAGCAACTATCTGTGTAAGTGTAATAGATTACATTTTGCCTTTTACAATTTTTAAAATATGTATGACTGTTGAAAGCAAAAATTATTACATTTATTTTTTTTTCAAATTATGTATATATAATACATATGACAACTACCACATAAATTAGAGATCCCTATGGGATATTTTACTTCGAGTGACTTTGCAGCTTTTTATTTTATCTCAGTATTCTTGGAGAGGGAAACTCAGTATAATTTAGATGCCAATTCTTCACAAACTGATCTTTAGAGTTAATGCAATCTCCATTAAAATCTCAGAAGGTTTCAATCTTTTTTCTCTGTTGTTTAGACTATGATTTCTACTAATCTACCTTCAATTCCACTGATTTTTTTTTTTTTTTTTTTTGGGAGGTGGTACGCGGGCCTCTCACTGCTGTGGCCTCTCCCGCTACGGAGCACAGGCTCCGGACGTGCAGGCTCAGCGGCCATGGCTCACGGGCCCAGCTGCTCCACGGCATGTAGGATCTTCCGGGACCGGGGCATGAACCCGTGTACCCTGCATTGGCAGGCGGACTCTCAACCACTGCGCCACCAGGGAAGCCCCCCACTGATCTTTTAATATGTCATCTCTATTATTGAGTCTTTTTGGTGATTTAAACATTTACATTATTGTGTTTCTCAGTTCTAAATACCTCACAAGGTATTTTATAAATGTAAACAAGCTGATTCTAAAATTTATTTGGAAAGAGATGTGAAATAGAAGAGCTAAAATAATTTTGAGAAAGAACTACAAAGTTAGAAGACTCTTGATTTTAAGACCTAAAAAAAGCTTCATTAATCAAGGCTATGTGGTGTAGACACACGGAACAATGGAATTGAATAAAGAGTGCAGAAATGGAAACAAATATGGTCAATTAATTTTTGAAAAAGTTGCAAATGCAATTCAATAGAGAAAGCATAGCCTTTTCAACAAATATTGCTGGAATAATCAGACATCCATATGCAAAAAAATGAAGTTTAAACTTTATACTATATATAAAAAATAAGTGAATCATAGATTTATTTAAATGTAAAACATAAGCCTATTAAACATTTTAAAAAGAAAACATAGGAAGACTCTGTGACCTTGAGTTACGCTAAGTGTTCTTATTTATGACAATAAAATAATGATTAATAAAAAATGATTAACTGAACTTTATCAAAATTAAAAACCTTTGCTCTGTAAAAGACCCTGTTGTGGACATGAAAAGACAATCTGGAGATTTCACACACACCAAAAATAAAAACAGTTTCAAATCACATACCTAACAAAACGCTTTATTCAGGATGCATAAAGAATTCTGCAATCTTGACAGTGAAAAAACAAATAAACCAATTTAAACAGGCAATATATGTGAACAGATACTTCACTGAAGAAGATACTTGAAAGCAACTATACACACGAAAAATATAAATTAGTCATTAAGGAATTTCAAATTAAAGCTGGAATGATGTACTAATACGTACCTATTAGGATGGGTAAAATAAAATTTATAAAGATAACAATATGACAATACCAAATTCTGACAAGGATATGGAACATTTGGAATTCTCATCCATTGATGGTAACAATGCAAAATGTTACAGCCACATTGGAATACAGCCTGGTGGTTGAAGTAAGCATACACCTACCGTGAGACCCAGCGATCCCACTCCTAGGCATGTACCCTAGAGAAATGCCTATATAGTCAAACAAAAATCTGTACATGGATAGTTCTAGCAGTATTATCCATAGTCACCCAAATGTGGAAACAACCTAAATTTTCTTTAACATTTGAATAAACAAATTGTGGTATAATGGATTGCTATCCAGCAGTTAAAAAGGAACAAATTATTGATAAACACAACAGCACAATTGAATCTCAAAAGCATTATGCTAAGTGAAAGAAACCAAATATTACATATTATCTGATTCTAAATATATTACATTCTAGAAAAGACAAAATTACAGGGATGAAGAATAGGTTTCTTATTGGCTGGGGTTAGGAGTTTTGGGAGTGCTTGACTAGCACGGGGCAGCACAAGAGAAATTTTGGGGGTTGTGGAATTATTCTGTATCTTGTTTGTAGTGATGGCTACACAAATTTACATGTATGTTAAAAATCTTACAGTTACATATGAAAAAGTGATTTTTTTACCAAATGTAAATTTAAACATATTTATTTATATTTATATTATTATATTTGGGGAAAGACCATATGTAAATATGTATATGTGTTTATACATACACACAGAACACAATTTTTCTTTCTTTTTTTTGCGTTACTTGGGCCTCTCACTGTTGTGGCCTCTCCCGTTGCGGAGCACAGGCTCCGGACGCGCAGGCCCAGCGGCCATGGCCCACGTGCCCAGCTGCTCCGCGGCACGTAGGATCCTCCCAGACCGGGGCACGAACCCGCGTCCCCTGCACCGGCAGGCGGACTCTCAACCACTGCGCCACCAGGGAAGCCCCAGAACACAATTTTTAAAAAGTAGTGCAACTTGTTGACATCACTTACCCAGTTGTTCATTTATTTATTGATTCATTCATCCATGCCTCCATTCAACAAGTATTTCTTGGGTCCCAACTTGATCACAGAGTGACTTTAAACCTCCTACTTTCTCCTTTCCCCTTTTCTTCCTCAAGGATAAGTTGTTTGAAAGACAGAAATTCCACCTATAAGTGTCCATCAACAGATGAATGGATAAAGAAGATGTGGCACATATATACAATGGAATATTACTCAGCCATAAAAAGAAACGAAATTGAGTTATTTGTAGTGAGGTGGATGGACCTAGGGTCTGTCGTACAGGGTGAAGTAAGTCAGAAGGAGAAAAACAAATACTGTATGCTGACACATATATACGGAATCTAAAAAAAAACAAAAAACAAAAAACAAGTGGTTCTGAAGAACCTAGGGACAGGACAGGAATAAAGACACAGAGATAGAGAATGGATTTGAGGACACAGGGAGGTTGAAGGGTAAGCTGGGACGAAGTGAGAAATGGCATGGACATATATACACTACCAAATGTAAAATAGATAGTGGGAAGCAGCCATATAGCACAGGGAGATTAGCTTGGTGCTTTGCATCCACCTAGAGGGGTGGGATAGGGAGGGTGGGAGGGAGATGCAAGAGGGAGGAGATATGGGGATATATGTATATGTATAGCTAATTCACTTTGTTATACAGCAGAAACTAACACACCATTGTAAAGCAGCTATACTCCAATAAAGATGTTAAAAAAAAAAAAGAAGAGGGGTTTTGCTTAAATATGAGGCTACTATTTTCTATCAGTGAATTGAAGGAGAAAAAACAGACAATTGATTTTTTCCTTGCTCTCTTCTCTCTCTCTCCCTCCTTTTTTCTCTGTCTCTCTGTCTCTCACTCGTCTCTTTTTCCCCTTGGTTATTGGGTCCAGAGGCCTCCTGACTTTGAGAAGACCTGCATATTGAATACAGGGCACTACAGCCCTAAGCTCTGGAGACAAATATTTTTTCTCTGTGTTTCAAAAAACTTTTCTTCTCATTTGTGTCAGTCATTTCTAAAATCTGTATCATTAGATACTGAAGTTTGGATTGCAGGGGGGATTATTATTTTTCTAAAATTGTTCACTGTAATGAAGTACTCACTTCTGTAGTCAATGCCCTTTAAAATGAATAAGATATACTCTGTTATTATTCCCTATGTACATATTACTCTAGCAAGGTAGAATAATTGAGGTGCCAAATAACAATAAAAAATTCTTAGGTCTTCTGAAGGTACCATTTAAGCACATTTTCTTTCTATTTATGAATATGTATATTTCCCCCCACTTGAGTGCAGTAACCAACAAAAACTTTTCCTGGATACAAATTACCTTTATAATTAACAATTGAATTTGTTAATTAGTTAGAGAGCCATGGTGTAACAAAATCTTAAATTCAATAAGTAATTTGTTCTATTCTCAAAGTAGAGTACAGAGACAGGTAGTCCAAAGACAGTTTGGGGAATATGCTGCATGAGTTTCCTCATGGAACCAAGATCCTTCTGACTTTGTTTTTCCTCCTTGCCTGGATGCTATTTCCAGTATGAATTCATAATTCAGTATGGCTGATCCAAATCTCGCCATCATGTTCACAGTCCAACCCAAAAGGAGGAAAAGGGCCAAGGTGAGTAGTAACTGTCTTTTAAGCTAAAGTTACAAAAATCTGCTACTGGACATTTTTGTTTGAATCTCCCTCATTGGAGATTACTGATGTAGTGTCATCTAGCTGAAAATGAGTCTGTATTTTTGGCAGCTCTGGTCCATGTGAAAACAGTGGCTATACTGCAGTGAAACAGTGCAGACCAAATTTGGGGATGATTGATTCTCTCTCACATTTTGTCATATAATACTGTTGTCCATGGTTTCCCTTTCAAATATCAGTCTTTTTTTTTTTTTTTTTTTTTTGTGCTACGCGGGCCTCTCACTGTTGTGGCCGCTCCCGTTGCGGAGCAACAGGCTCGGGACGCGCAGGCTCAGCGGCCATGGCTCACGGGCCCAGCCGCTCCGCGGCATGTGGGATCCTCCCGGACCTGGGCATGAACCCGTGTCCCCTGCATCGGCAGGCGGACTCTCAACCACTGCGCCACCAGGGAAGCCCTCTTGCAGCTTTTAATGGAAGTTTGTACCAATGATATAATATATAGTACTAAAACATTGTCAAAGATACAAAAGTGGTGGAATCCTAATGGTATCTTTTCTGATTCTGAGAATAGAATGAATATTGTATTTCAGTATAGATTAGAGACAGTCCTTTTCACTTCATATATTTATCAAGAGGAACATCTACATTTATTGTCAACCTAACTTCACAGTTCAGAAGATGAAAACATGCAAAGTCAGTGAAGCAGCTCAACAAAGTAGGCTGAAAAGGTCAAATTCCAAAATTTGTTCATGTTTTGGAAGCACCGTTTAGACTGAGAAAGACCCAAGTATTCATAAGTTCACATTCCCAAATTATAGTTGGTGTTCATTTAAGTGGCAGTAATAAAATGTTCTCCAGGAAAACTTTTGTCAAAAATGACATTGTGGGGCTTCCCTGGTGGCGCAGTGGTTGAGAGTCCGCCTGCCAATGCAGGGGACACGGGTTCGTGCCCCGGTCCGGGAAGATCCCACATGCCGCGGAGCGACTGGGCCCGTGAGCCATGGCCGCTGAGCCTGCGCATCCGGAGCCAGTGCTCCGCAGCGGGAGAGGCCACAACAAGTGAGAGGCCCGCGTACCGCAAAAAAAAAAAAAAAAAAATGACATTGTGTCTGGAATAATTGGCTTAAACTAAGAGCTTTAAATATATTGAGTTGTATTTCCTTACTGAATTATAGAGTAATTAGGTAAGAGGGCTCTGTCTTCTATTTCTCTGAACCTAGATTTTTCCACTGAAGATAATAAATATTGAGTCATTGATTAATCCATTCCACAAATACTTACTGAGTACCACTTATGTGTTAGGAAATGTGCTAGAGTTTCTGAATGTTTTTTCTTAAAGAGAATGGTAAAAGTTAATGAATATTCTAGTAAGAGTCATAATACTAAGGTTTTAGTTTTGAGTAGGTTGTGTCTTCACTTTGTGATCTCAAAATGCAGCCTTCACTTTTCTGTTCATCTGCTGTGCTTACTGGAGTAGAAGGGTAACCCAAAAGGATATATTAGATTCATTTGAATGCTAACATTCTATTGTTAGAATAACATGTATTAAATAATTAGATTGTTATATATTTCTTGTGCTAATATTTTAATTTATACATTTGTTCTTAGATCAGGCAAATTTCACTTAGGGTAGTGTTTCCTAGAGGTCATTATCCTTTCAGAAGCATATGTTCATTTAACTCATGAAATACATTTTTATCACAAGGAATCAGAGCACATGCATCTTCCCTCCATAATTTCAAGTTGGTACAGTGTGTGAGATTAGCATCCTCCCAAAGCTTCTGCCACCCTGTCTTATGACGGCCAAGTATTTGATACAAAGAAAAGAAGAGTGTCCTCCTGAAGCTGCATTATTTATACTTTCATTCATTTGTGTAGGAAACAATAATATCCTCACAGTGAATCTAAACTGCTTGTCATCACTAGGGCTCTACTGGTAATCACTTAAATATACTTTGAAGCTATGCAAGGTAATCCACTAGTAAATTATGTAGACATCTATATTTTTCATTTTCTTTGGACAGTTAATTTATGTTGACTATAAATGTAAATCTTTCACAGATGTAACTACTTTTATCCAAGGCTGTGTGGAATATTTACTGCCCCAGTAAGGTCCTGTTTGTCTTTCCTTCTGGCATAGGAGCTGAGCAAGAAGGTTAATACCCATGCCAACTAATCAGCATGCAATTTGGTCTCTGTCATAAGGTTTGTCAAGCAGGAGGGCCATTCCAGCATATTGGTGTTCCAGGATATGGTAGAATCATGTCCCCTCTTTATATCAGTACATTGTGTCAAGGAAGACAAAAGTGTTTCTAAAGGCTACTTGGAGGAGAGTGCTGTCAAAATGTGAAGGATTCTCTAGTATCTCCATAAGGTCAGACTGTAGTACAAATTAGATAACAGATGTTAGAGAAAGATAATAGTGAAAGGAAAATGAATGCAACAATACAAGTTGATCTTGGTGGTCCAAGGTATATCTTGATATGCCAAAAGCCATAATAAGAGCTTCCAAGCATCAGAACTCAGAGGGTGATTTTAGGAGGAAAATGCATGCCAACAGTCAATTCAAGTGTCCTTTGGACACCCAGAAGCTAACTAGACATTAGTCATGGCTCTCAGAGATCTACACAAACAAGGAAGTTACAGAATGACCAGAAAGTGGGACAAATCAATCATTAAACTCATGATGAGGAGGAGTTGCCATGGAAACTGTTTCTCCAAATCTTTTGTGATTAAACACAGGGTCCCTGACATAGAAAGGGACTAGGAATATCTGATATCTTTTTGATTGCCTTCCCAGACCTTATTTCAGGAAATCTTCGATCTTGCCACCCTCCATTCATGTAGTTCAGTGGGACACTAGAGCCTCTTATTAAAACAGGATTTCAACCCCATATGCTCAGTGAATTGGACTGAAGTTAGGAACATAATCCTAGCTGGTATAGTCAGAATTTTTCCATTAGTAATTTGGAAAACCTGGGTGAAGTTATTTTCTCTCTTTAAGTGGTTGGATATTTACCATGTAATCTAGAGACTATGCATGGCCCTAAATTGTGCATTATGAAACAAAGAAACAAAAAATGTCAGTCTGACCAGAAAAGAACAAAGCAGTCATGCGGGAAGCAAGGAGGGACAATGGAGAAGGGTCCCTCATGGCATCAGAACCTCTGATTCTGGTTTACTTTGTGACACAAAAGTCTGGATTCTGTGGAACACCATGGTTTCTTATAATATAGCTAACACCATTTGTTAACTTAAGAAAAATCTGTTAGGTGCAGAAAATGAGTCTTACCTTATACACGTGAGACAGAGAGAGAGATCCGGGAGGACTAGGATGGATCTCAATTCATCAATTTTGTTGACTGGAGTTAATGTTGGGCTTGCCACTTAACCAAGGAAATGAGAGGGTACGTCTAGGATCTAAATCTGGTCTGGTGATAAAGAACACTGATTCAAGACAATTTTGTTCATGGACCACCTAATTCTGGATCTGGGGCTTAATATAAAGGCTTAAGTGTCTAAAAGTCTTTCTCTCCTAAGAACAAAGAAAATAAGACGCCTAGTGAGGGCACAGTTCAGCAAATCAGTGAGAGAGGGATGCTTATAAAATGACATATCAAAAGGAAATAGTATGCAACTTGTATACATATCTGCAATTCTCTAATTATTCCATATATTAAAGGAGAGATAACTAATACTCAATGAGTTTATAGAACTCGTTGAGTTCATATAACTTAGCAGACAAAGGTCTCTTTCATTTAATTACCAAGTTATCCATTATCATCTTACTTATCCAGATAAATAAACCAAGGCTCAAGATATTGAAGCCTCTTCCCGTGGTCAGAAAATTCAAGGTTTGATATACCTCTGTAACTACACATTCTTTACATAACCCTTCTCCTACACTTTGCCATCTACCATTTACCAGCTGCTATTAATTGTCTTCTGTATGTTGGCAGTGTAGCAAATACTGTATCTGTAATATCTAATTGTTGTAATTGTCCTAAGGCTGAGTAGGTATGTGTTGAATGTGAGAGTCAGATTTTAGATTCCAAAGTGTTTAGCTCTAAAGCCTACCACTTTAGGCTACTTTGATTTTCTTTCTTTCTTTATTTTTGATTAGGCACATTTCCATTTTTGGCTCTTGCCTAGTTGCTAGAAGGAGAAAACCTTCTGTTTTCAAATAACTTAATATGTATATAGGGAGATCACGTACTGGACAGCTAACTACAATGCAATTACGATGCTTGAAATCAGCAGCTATAGAATTCACTGTGGAATATATACCAGTACCCTCAGAATGCGGTGGAATAAAGAGTTCTTAGTAAGGTTAGACTTCTTGAAGAGGTTTTTCTTGTTGACCTTGAAATGGAGTGGGGGTTTTGGATATATTAGGGATTTTTACTGGTAGCTTCCTTTTGCAATTATTCAAGAGTGAAGGTTCTGAGAAGGTGTCTTCCAGCTGTCTTTTGTTTTATCTCTCCTTCCTTACTTCCAAGTCTCTGCCATCTCTTACCAGGATGCCTCTGTAGTAGGATAGCTTTTGCTGGTCCATTTGTACTCGGGAAGCAGATTTTGCTGACTACATCACTTCCATCTGTTCCGCATGATTAAATTGCTCTTACATTCTGACAAGGCCATAAATCCAGCATTATTTTTAGGCAATTGCAAAATTGTTCTGTTCACATCTTTTGTCAAAGAATAACCCAATCAGTAAATTTTACTGGGAAGAGAGACCGTCTCATAAATTTCTTTTACAAACATCATAAACAGTCATGCTAGGAAAGAATCAATTTTAATTCATTATTTTTATTCTATGTCATACTTTAAAAACAAAAAAGTTATTTAAAGCTCTGTTCTGGCTGACTTCCATGTTTAATACAGAAATGTTAGAATTGCTGACTCAGCCCAGAGCCTATTAATGCCTTTTATTGTTTCTTTCCTTTACAAATACCATTAAGTGTGAAACATTTAGATTCATTTGTTTTTCCTAGGAGCTGGAAGGCCCAAACCAATTGCCATATTCATGAAACCAAACAGGCATTAGAAATTGACAGTAAGAGGGAGGTTCAGGAAACTTATTTCAGTTTAGGGATAAAGTAAAGCCCCCTTTACCATAACATTCCCCCAAATCTCTTTATCTGCCACAACACCTGAATTCTAGATTTGCCTAACACTTTGGGTTCTAGACACTTTTTTTTTTTTGTGGTCTAGAGATAAATAGCATTTATTTATCTTTAGACCATATTATTGACATAAAGTCATGTCTACTTTCCATAGGTGCCTATTGGCCCCTCTACAAACACTTCCTACTGGTTTAGTGTTCAGCCAGATGTTGCATAGATACTGTAAAGGAGACAATTGTATGCATTTAGGATTATAAAAAATAATAAAATGCAAAGGTTATTCAGAAATAATAGAAAATTCTCTTCACAACCATATGTGATAATTAAGAACACATTAGTTCAGTAGCTCTATTATTGCCTAAGTGGAACAAATATATTTCATTTTTATAACTCCATAGAGATTTTAATGGGCATTTTATCTGTTTCAGTTTCTAGGAGGGAAATGTCTTTAATCATTACTATGTAACAAATGATGTCTCAGTTTACTTTGGTCATCTGAGAAGGAAAAATAATTTATCTCAAACTCAATGTTTAGCTTTTTAGTACATGTTCAAAGTTGAATCTATGAGTATATTAAAAATGCATTCACATTGTCATTGTGGATATTCATTATTATTGGGTTGGGTTGTAGCTGAGAACCGAGGAGAAGAAATGTCCCATTTACTCAGAAATGGCCTCTGCGAGTTACTGAATCTGTTAGAAACTCTCCTAGATAGTCAGGCTTCCTCTTGTCTTGTGTCTTGGAGTCAAAACTGAATTGAGTTTTGAAAGAAAGAGTTGAGGTGACCAAGTGTCAGAACCCACAGACTTTATTTATTTATTAACATCTCTATTAGAGTATAATTGCTTTGCAATGATGTGTTAGTTTCTGCTGTATAACAAAGTGAATAAGCTATACATATATATATATCCCCATAGCTCCTCCCTCTCATGTCCCTCCCACCCTCCCTATCCCACCCTTCTAGGTAGACACAAAGCCCCTAGGTTCTCCAGAACCACTTGGTTTTTGTTTTTGTTTTTTGTTTTTTTTTTTAAGATTCCGTATATATGTGTTAGCATACAGTATTTGTCTTTCTCTTTCTGACTTCACTCTGTATGACAGACTCTAGGTCCATCCACCTCACTACAAATAACTCAATTTCATTTCTTTTTATGGCTGAGAAATAGTCCATTATATATATGTGCCACATCTTCTTTATCCATTCATCTGTTGATGGACACTTAGGTTGCTTCCATGTCCTGCCTATTGTAACTACTGCTGCAATGAACATTGTGGTACATGTCACTTTTTGAATTATGGTTTTCTCAGGGTATATGCCCAGTAGTGGGATTGTTGGGTCATATGGTAGTTCTATTTTTAGTTTTTTTAAGGAAACTCCATACTGCTCTCCATAGTGGCTGTATCAATTTACATTCCCACCAACAGTGCAGGAGGGTTCCCTTTTCTCCACACCCTCTCCAGCAATTATTGTTTGTAGATTTTTTGGTGATGGCCATTCTGACCTGTGTGAGGAGATAACTCATTGTAGTTTTGATTTGCATTTCTCTAATGATTAGAGATGTTGAGCATCCTTTCATGCAATCTGTATACCTTCTTGGAGAAACGTCTATTTAGGTCTTCTGCCCATTTTTGTATTGCGTTGCTTCTTTTTTGATATTGACCTGCATGTGCTGCTTGTAAATTCTGGAGATTAATCCTTTGTCAGTCGTTTCATTTGCAAATATATTCTCCCATTCTGAGGGTTGTCTTTTTGTCTTGTTTATGGTTTCCTTTGCTGTGCAAAAGCTTTAAAGTTTCATTAGGTCCATTTGTTTATTTTTGTTTTTATTTCCATTTCTCTAGGAGGTGGGTCAAAAAGGATCTTGCTGTGATTTATGTCATAGAGTTTTCTGCCTATGTTTTCCTCTAAGAGTTTTATAGTGTCTGGCCTTACATTTAGGTCTTTAATCCATATTGAGTTTATTTTTGTGTATGGTGTTAGGGAGTGTTCTAATTTCATTCTTTTACATGAAGCTGTCCAGTTTTTCCAGCACCACTTATTGAAGAGGCTTTCTTTTCTCCATTGTATATTCTTGCCTCCTTTATCAAAGATAAGGTGACCATATGTGTGTGGATTTATCTCTGGGCTTTTGATCCTGTTCCATTGATCTATAGTTCTGTTTTTGTGCCAGTACCATACTGTCTTGATTACTGTAGCTTAGTAGTATAGTTTGAAGTCAGGGAGCCTGATTCCTCCAGCTCCGTTTCTCTTTCTCAAGATTGATTTGACTATTCGGGGTTTTTGTGTTTCCATACAAATTGTGCAATTTTTTGTTCTAGTTCTGTGAAAAATGCCATTGGTAGTTTGATAGGGATTGCATTGAATCTGTAGATTGCTTTGGGTAGTATAGTCATTTTCACAATGTTGCTTCTTCCAATCCAAGAACATGGTTTATCTCTCCATCTCTTTGTATCAGCTTTAATTTCTTTCATCGGTGTCTTATAGTTATCTGCATACAGGTCTTTTGTCTCCTTACGTAGGTTTATTCCTAAGTATTTTATTCTTTTTGTTGCAATGGTAAATAGGAGTGTTTCCTTAATTTCTCTTTCACAGTTTTCATCATTAGTGTATAGGAATGCAAGAGATTTCTGAGCATTAATTTTGTATCCTACTACTTTACCATATTCATTGATTAGCTTTAGTAGTTTTCTGGTAGCATCCTTAGGATTCTCTGTGTATAGTATCATGTCATCTGCAAACAGTGAGAGTTTTACTTCTTCTTTTCCAATTTGGATTCCTTTTATTTCTTTTTCGTCTCTGATTGCTGTGGCTAAAACTTCCAAAACTATGTTGAATACTAGTGGTGAGAGTGGGTAACCTTGCTTGTTCCTGATCTTGTGGAAATGATTTCAGTTTTTCACCATTGAGAAAGATGTTGGCTGTGGGTTTGTCATATATGGCCTTTATTACGTTGAGGTAAGTTCCCTCTATGCCTACTTTGTGGAGGGTTTTTGTCATAAATGGGTGTTGCATTTTGTCGAAAGCTTTTTCTGCATCTATTGAGATGATCATATGGTTTTTCTCCTTCAATTTGTTAATATGGTTTATCACATTGATTGATTTGCATATACTGAAGAATCCTTGCATTCCTGGGATAAACCCCACTTGATCATGGTGTATGATCCTTTTAATGTGCTGTTGGATTCTGTTTGCTAGCATTTTGTTGAGTATTTTTGCATCTATGTTCATCAGTGATATTGGCCTGTAGTTTTCTTTTTTGTGGCATCTTTGTCTGGTTTTGGTATCACAGTGATGGTGGCCTTGTAGAATGAGTTTGGGAGTGTTCCTCCCTCTGCCATATTTTGGAAGAGTTTGAGAAGGACAGGTGTTAGCTCTTTTCTGAATGTTTGATAGAATTCACCTGTGAAGCCATCTGGTCCTGGGCTTTTGTTTGTTGGAAGATTTTTAATCACAGTTTCAATTTCAGTGCTTGTGATTGGTCTGTTCATATTTTGTGTTTCTTCCTGATTCAGTCTTGGCAGGTTGTGCATTTCTAAGAATTTGTCCATTTCTTCCAGATTGTCCATTTTATTGGCATATGCTTGCTGGTAGTAACCTCTCATGATCCTTTCTATTTCTGCAGTGTCAGTTGTTACTTCTCCTTTTTCATTTCTAAATCTATTGACTTGAGTCTTCTCCCTTTTTTTCTGGATTAGTCTGGCTAATGGTGTATCAGTTCTGTTTATCTTCTCAAAGAACCAGCTTTTAGTTTTATTGATCTTTGCTCTCGTTTCCTTAATTTATTTTTACTTCTGATCTTATCTTTATGATTTCTTTCCTTCTGTTAACTTTGGGTTTTTTTTGTTCTTCTTTCTCTAATTGCTTTAGGTATAAGGTTAGGTTGTTTATTTAAGATGTATCTTGTTTCCTAAGGTAGGATTGTATTGCTCTAAACTTCCCTCTTAGAACTGCTTTTGCTGCATCCCATAAGTTTTGGGTCATTGTGTTTTCATTGCCATTTATTTCTAGGTATTTTTTGATTTCCTCTTTGATTTCTTCAGTGATCTCTTGGTTATTTAGTAGTGTATTGTTTAGCCTCCATGTGTTTGTATTTTTTACAGATTTTTTTCCTGTATTTGATATCTAGTCTCATAGCGCGTGGTCAGAAAAGGTACTTGATATGATTTCAATTTTCTTAAATTTACCAAGGTTTGATTTATGACACAACATATGATCTATCCTGGAGAATGTTCCATGAGCACTTGAGAAGCAAGTATAATCTGCTGTTTTTGGATGGAATGTCCTATAAATATCAATTAAGTCCATCTTGTTTAATATATCATTTAAAGCTTGTGTTTCCTTATTTATTTTCATGTTGGATGGTCTGTCCATTGGTGAAAGTGAGCTCTTAAATCCCCTACTGTGATTGTGTTACCGTCTATTTCCCCTTTTATGCCTGTTAGCATTTGCCTTATGTATTGAGGTGCTCCTATGTTGGGTGCATAAATATTTACAGTTGTTATTTCTTCTTCTTCATTCGATCCCTTGGTCATTATGTAGTGTCCTTCTTTGTCTCTTATAATAGTCTTTATTTTAAAGTCTATTTTATCTGTTATGAGAACTGCTACTCCAGCTTTCATTTGATTTCCATTTGCATGGAATATCTGTTTCCATCCCCTCACTTTCAGGCTGTATGTGTCCCTAGGTCTGAAGTGGATCTCTTGTAGACAGCATATATATTGGTCTTGTTTTTTTATCCATTCAGCCAGTCTATGTCGATTGGTTGGAGCATTTAATCCATTTACATTTAAGGTACTTATTGGTATGTATGTTCCTATTACCATTTTCTTAATTGTTTTGGGTTTTTTATTGTAAGTCTTTTCCTTCTCCTGTGTTTCCTGCCTGGAGAAGTTCCTTTAGCATTTGTTGTAGAGCTGGTTTGGTGGTGCTGAATTCTCTTAGCTTTCGCTTGTCTGTAAAGTTTTTAATTTCTCTGTGGAATCTGAATGAGATCCTTGCTGGGTAGTGTAATTTGGTTGTAGGTTTTTCCCTTTCATCGCTTTAAATATGTCCTGCCACTCCCTTCTGGCTTGCAGAGTTTCTGCTGAAGGATCAGCTATTATCCTTATGGGGATTCCCTTGTATGTTAGTTGTTGCTTTTCCCTTGCTGCTTTTAATAGTTTTTCTTTGTATTTAATTTTTGATAGTTTGATTAATACATGTCTTGGAGTGTTTCTCCTTGGATTTATCCTGTATGGGACTCTCTGCACTTCCTGGACTTGATTGACTATTTCCTTACCCATATTAGGGAAGTTTTCAACTATAATCTCCTCAAATATTTCCTCAGTCCCGTTTTTTTCCCTCTTTTTCTTCTGGGACTCCTATAATTTGAATGTTGTTGTGTTTAATGTTGTCCTAGAGGTCTCTGTAATAGTCCTCAATTCTTTTCATTCTCTTTTCTTTATTTTGCTCTGCAGTAGTTATTTCCACTCTCTTATCTTCCAGGTCACTTATCCATTCTTCTGCCTCAGTTATTCTGCTATTGATTCCTTCTAGAGAATTTAATTTCATTTATTGTGTTGTTCATCATTGTTTGTTTGCTCTTTAGTTCTTCTAGGTCCTTGTTAAACATTTCTTGTATTTTCCCTATTCTATTTCCAAGATTTTGGATCATCTTTACTACCATTACTGTGAATTCTTTTTCAGGTAGGCTGCCTATTTCCTCTTCATTTGTTTTGTCTGGTGAGTTTTTACCTTGCTCCTTCATCTGCTGTGTGTTTCTCTGTCTTCTTATTTTGCTTAAATTACTGTGTTTGGGGTCTACTTATCGCAGTCTGCAGGTTCGTAGGTTCCTGTTGTTTTTCGTGTCTGCCCCCAGTGGGTAAGGTTGATTCAGTGGCTTGTGTAGGTTTCCTGGTGGAGGGGACTGGTGCCTGTGTTCTGGTGGATGAGACTGGATCTTGTCTTTCTGGTGGGCAGGACCACATCCGGTGGTGTGTTTTGGGGTGTCTGTGAACTTATTATGATTTTAGGCAGCCTCTCTGCTAATGGGTGGGGCTGTGTTCCTGTCTTGCTAGTTGTTTGGCATAGGGTGTCCAGCACTGTAACTTGCTGGTCATTGAGTGGAGCTGAGTCTTAGCGTTGAGATGGAGATCTCTGAGAGAGCTTTCGCCGTTTGATATTACATGGGGTTGGAAATTCTCTGGTGAACCAATGTCCTGAACTTGGCTCTCCCACCTCAGAGGCACAGGCCTGCCACCCGGCCGGAGCACTAAGACCCTGTCAGTCACATGGCTCAGAAGATAACGGAGAAAAAAAGAAAGAAGGAAAAAATAAATAAATAAAGTAAAATAAAGTTATTAAAATAGAAAAAAATTCTTAAAAATAAAAAAATTAAAAAGTAATTTAAAAAGAGAAAGAAAGAACAGAGCAACCAAACCAAAGAACAAATCCACCAATGATAACAAGCACTAAAAAACTATACTAAAAAACAAACAAAAAACGGACAGTCAGAACCCTAGGACAAATGGCAAAAGCAAAGCTATACAAACAAAATCACACAAAGAAGCATACACATACACACTCACAAAAAGAGAAAAAGGAAAAAAAAATCAGAGTACTGGATAGGCATCTTGGTTTTCATATACTTCCCTATTATAGATGAGAAAATCTAAGTTCACAGAGACCAAGCAAAATTTCTAAGGCCATAAAGGAAGATGATTACAGAATGATTACCAAAAACCGAGGTTTCTGAGTCCAGGTCAGTTACTTACCCATCATGGCCTTGGATGCATTTGGTCATTTTTTTCCAAAACACTGGTTTGTTTAATGGGGCAAAAATGAATCAGTTGTTAGGCCAAGGGAGCCACTCAAATCTGAGAGATTTATACAATGTTATGAGGGTATAAATTCCGAGTCTACATAGGGTAAATGAGGAAACTGAAGGTTATAGAAGTAATTTGGCCATAGTCACTCAGGAAGATAAGGACTGATGTAGAGACAGAAACAAGTTCTGCTTCCTGACCTATTTTCCTTCATAGGAAGCTTGATGGCATCCCTTCTGAGAGAAAAATCAAATGATACTATGTTTTCAGGTAAACAGATTTTGATCCACAAAATTCATAATTGTCTGTAATCTGGTCTCTATTTTGCTTTGCCTGTGTTTATTTTGATTTGTTTTTCATCCCTGCCATTAAGTTGGCTTATGCTTTTAAATTTTATATTAAATAAAATTTAATATCAATTAAATAAGTGCCTTCCATGTGATGGGAATTATGCTGGCTATTTTCATATATCTCTTCTATCAATTTCTCATAGTAACATTGAATTTAGTTGCATTAGTCCCAATTAATAAGAACAATCATTGAAGCTATGACTTACATAGTCCACATTCAGAGCAGTTGGAATTCTAAAAAAAAATGTGGTCTGACGATTGAAAAGTGATTTAAGGGTCTTTACTTACATTTTTAAAATGTTTGGGAAATCTCCCTTTATGCATTTATCCTGGAGACACCTTAGTAATGCACTGTAATTCTATGGTTTGTTTCTATTTAAAGTTCAGAATAAGTTTTGAAGATTTCTTAGATTGTTAAATTGTGACCTGCAAGAAATATTAAAATAATCAGTTTCAAATACAATTTCACAAACAATAAATTTAGCTAAGGGAAAAACACCTATAAATATTTAAACTTGAAAGATGTCTTGTGACTGGTAATGGAATATTATGTGAGGTTTTATCTACTCCATAGCTCAAGTTCACTTTAGCAGATGTTGTATAAGCCTGTTAGGGACATAATCTCTCTAATCATTTCATTTTTCAGGAAGACTCCAGATGCTTGACTGTAACTGTACTCATGTTCTCAAAAGATGTGTCTTATTTCTGTAAAAACATAGACAATAAATTAAAGGAAGTGATTTTTGTTACTATATTTAATGTAGTAACTGTACATGTTGAACATTCTTGACAAAGGAATTGTGAGTAATGAATTTATTCAGGCTTCCCAGAAATTTTATGAGTGTCTGGCCTCACCCTGTGATAAGCAGTAGTGATAGAAGGACGAATGAAGCAAAAACCCATCCTTCAAGGAACTTGCAAACTATTAAGGTAGACACACTTTGAAAAGATGATTTATAACACATTGAGATAAGAGATAAATGAAACTATATAATACCAAAGGAGGAAACAATATTTGCAATAGTGATCACAGCAATGTATTTTAACATTTATTGAGCTAGTAATATATGCCAGAGTTTTAAATGTTTTCTTTGACTTATCTCATTTATTCCAATTTGAAATCCTGTGATGGGTACTTTACCTAAATAATCTTTTTTAATCCACAATTTTTAAAAATAAATTTATTTATTTTTATTTTTGGCTGCATTGGGTTTTCGTTGCTGCACTTGGGCTTTCTCTAGTTGCGTCGAGCAGGGGCTGCTCTTCATGTGGTGCACAGGCTTCTCATTGCGGTGGCTTCTCTTGTTGTGGAGCACAGGCTCTAGGCACGCGGGCTTCAGTAGTTGTGGGTTGCGGGCTCTACAGCACTGGCTCAGTAGTTGTGGCGCAAGGGTTCAGTTGCTCTGCGGCATGTGGGATCTTCTCGGACCAGGGCTTGAACCCGTGTCCCCTGCATTGGCAGGCTGATTCTTAACCACTGCACCACCAGGGAAAGCCCCTTAATCCACAAATATTTACTGCACTTGTACAATAATTAATCTTATTTTACACATGAAGGCAGAAAGGTTTAGAGGGATTTAGTTGTCTAAGGTCACAAGGTAGATCACACAGTGAAACAGGGTAATTTGATGGGAGTTTAATAAAGGAGTTATCTATAAAGTTTGGGTAAATTTAGGAGAACAAGGGGTAGTAGTGTACCACTGGGTTACCTAGAGTAGGGAGTATGCAGTTTTGCCACCCACCTGTATATAGGGTCAGGAGCGGAAGGAGTTAAAGGAACCTGGAGAGGTGTAACTGGATAAAGAGATCTATATGCTAAAAGCTGTTGCATTTGGTAGGGGGTACCACAGTACCCTGGAGGAAAGGAGCCAGGGGTATAAATATCCCAACATCTCTCTTCCTTGGCTAAGAACTACTGTTGGTGCCTCCATGGCTAAAACCACCTGCAAGCCAGAGGTCAAGGGATAATTACGTAGTCCTAAGAAAGGTAGAGATTGGCTGGGAGTATATATGAGGCAGGGTAATTGGTACATAACCAAAAGAGTGGAGAAGAGCACACATTTAGAGGAAGGTAAGGTGTTCGACTGACTGAAGGTGAGGCTAAGCTGAAAGAGATGGGGCTGATGAAGAACTCTCATCACTTTTACATTCCTCCATAGCACCTTCATATTCATATCTTTAGCAAAATGTTTTTTTTCAGAGTTATATACATGAAAGTCATATGGGACAAATATGATAAAACATGAGTAAAGAAAGTTGACGTAGGGGAGTATTGGGAACATTTTGTCAGATAACCAGTGGCATTCACAACACTTCCATTTATTCATGGATATATATTGAATATCCACTATGAGTTTGGCATTTCTCAAAAGGCTATTTATTTCTTCAGAGAGCTGTGAGTGCAGATAAAAAGGACGAGTAAGTCAATGATTACAGTACCTCATGAGAAGCGTATGTAAAACACACACACACAAGATGCTATGGGAAGAAGAGAAGGACTTAATATTTTACAAATATCGTTTCACATAATCCTCACCACTATCTATAAAGGTGCTATATTTATTGACATTTTACAAATGAGTTAAATGAAACTGAGATCAGTTAAGTAACTTATCTAAGATCTGACAGCAAATAAATGCTACAATCATATCTGGTTCCAAAGTCCATGTTCGAATTCCTATTATAAAAATACTTCCCTTTGTGTCAGGCAACAAAGATAGATAATTTGGCGGTACTCAGAAAGTGGGGGTAAACTATGGTTGTGGATAGAGAAAATGTCATGGGTTTTAAGCAGGTCATAATATTTTCCTTATGATGTAGTTGACTGTTCCGATCCTTTGGTCAGTTATTCATATATTTTGAAAAATAAGCAAGGTATTATGTCCAATCTAATTCAGGTTTCACTAAAGATATAGGTGCATGTGTTCCATCCTGCTCATAAGGTTTCATAGCCCACTGCCTTTCTGCCTATGCTCAGTCCTCATATTAGAAGTTATTTATGTTCCTGGCACATCATATATTATCCACTATGACAGCACTAATGTGCATAACCCTCTTTCGGCTCACTACACATTCATCTGTCATGTAGGACTCTCCATTTCTCCTAAAAAGACTAGTGAATGTTAACTCTTAAGGATAATTTTCTGCCATCAAGTATGAATGAGTATTCCATAGTTAAGAATTATGGGAAATATTAAACCCACATTATGAAATAGAGTAAATAAAGCTTGGAAAATTGTCAATCTTTTGTTTGTCTCTCCATTCAATCATGACATCATATTCATGCTATTTTAGTCTTTGAAACCTTTTAAAATATAACTATAGGAAACTATCATGTAGTTAAGAAAGACTGATAACACATTTGCCTTAATGCTACTTGACTTTTATTTTAATATTACAAAGCATTGTATAAGTAACTGCAGTAGAAAGAGATGCAGTAGAAAAATATTAGACATTTGAAGAAACAAAGAAATAAAGTAAATTTTATTTAGTACCTACTATGTGCCAGACAATACTGTTGTCATAAAATTATAGATTAGAAATGATTCAGAATTTTAAAAATGCTCCTATTATTTGTTGTTTTCGTCTGCATTTCTTAAATGGTTAATCCAGTTCCTTTTTCACCATGCCAAATGGCTAAGTCCTCAGAAAAGGACGGATGATTTCAAAGAGAATATGCAGTTTTTTTTCTTGGAATGTGCATCTCCTTTTAATGTAGAATTTCTTATCATATTTCCTAGCATTGCTCATATTTTCACATTTGAGAATTCTCCAAGGTCATAGTACTTTGACTGCTTTTTTTTCTGTCTTCTATTATCTATGTCCTAAATATTCAGTGTGAATTTCTTCACCAAATATTACTGATTTTTTTAGAAATATTACCACTTAATGTCAAGCGCAGCACTTTTACTGATTGGCATTTTTTTTTCCATTGGTTAGATTCTTATTTTAAGTGTGTTCTATTCTTTATTAGAATGTGAACTCTGTGCTTCTGATTTTATCCCCTGATAATGGGAATAAAAAGACCTGAATCACTCCACAGTGTTGGTAATTAATCCCACCTGTTTTCAACACCAAGTTCCACATAGAATATTTGTCACCTTGGTGATTTCAGTTATACTTCTCTAATTTGTTACCATTAATTAAAGTTTTAGTAATAGTGATGAGTTATTGACTTCTGAGCTCAAGGAAACAGCATAATATAGATGGAAGTATGGATGAATAAAATCATAGAAAGCTTTGTAGAAAAGTGTGATTAGAAAGAAGCAAAAACAAGAAAGAAAAAAATGAATTGAGAAACACTTATTGCTCCACTGCCATTTCTGAGTTATTGTATAGATATGGCAAAACTTGATCAAAGTGTTAGAATTTAATTCAAATTCTAAGTGAGCAAATAAATGACTTTTCTAATTAATGGTTCCCTTTCTTATAAGCACTTAAGTTTTGGAGAGGAGATGGAAAACAGAAGACTTCCTTGGGAAGTGGTCAGGATACTGAAGTAAATTATATAATTTTAATGTAGAAAAACCTCTAAAACACATTATTATAAAATTAATTATAACAACAATAAAAATAAACAACTAAGTCTGTGTTACATACACATATTTATTGTGAGGTCCCTATGATAGCTAGTTTTTCTTCATTCTCCACTTCACTCTACCCACAATTCTACTGGAGATGCAAAATAATTATAACTCATAGGTCATGCCCTCAAATAATTATTTTTTACTTGGAGGTCAAGGCTTAAACAAAAGCCTTGAATTAACGATAATGTGATCAGCATCAAATGTCATAGAGTTCAAAGGAGCAAGATCATTGTGAAGTTACATGGTCACAGGAAAATTCTTGGGGGATTGGTGTTCTAAGGATGAAAATTCCTGGGGGGATTGGAAAATTCCCCTGGGGAATTGGTGTTCTAAGGATGTGCAGAGTTTAATAACAACTCTAACAGTGACAACAGATATGTATTGAGCATTCCTCTATGTGCTAGACAATATTTATTATATAAATTTTATTGATGAGGATATTGAGTCATAGATAAAATAACTGGCTCAGAGAGAGTGAGATGAGAGTTATTTTATTCGGGGAAAACAATGAAGAAAGTGGTGTGCAGGTGATGTTCTTAGTGTGCATCATTTTTTTCATAGTTACTCTCCACCATCTAGAGCAAAAACTTGATGTTGGGAGTCATGGAATCTAAGTTTAGAGATGCACTGATGAGGACTTTGATAGATAGGCAAGGGATTAAAATTTAATCTGGAATCAATACTTTAGAACAATTAATACAACCATGAGTTGGCAGAGTTTGAGTGGTCGGTGACTGATTCATTAGAAAGCTGATTCTGTTAAGTATCTAATTTTAAATCGTGGCATTGAGGACTGATAGGAAATCATAGTCATGGCAGTCAGGAAGACTTGGAAGAAACACACTCATTGAAAATGCAAACAGAGGAATAAAAATGTATACAGGATAATGACTCAGACAAGGGTGAGAAGAAGAACACTGGCTGAACATCTATTAATAAGCCAACAACTGTAATTATTAATTAAGTTGTAACTTCTCCAAGCTTCTCACAAAGTCTCCATGAAAACAATGAGTATTGCCAATGAATAAATCAAAACTAATATGGCTCAGAGAATACCCTGCACAAGTTTATACAGCTCAGATATGGGAGAGTTGGAATTTCTTGAGCCCAATCACCTCAAAATCTAAAGTTATTTCCAATTCTCCAGGCATCCCTCCTGAGGCATTGAAAGGTATTAGCTTAATTAAAATCTTAAGAATGTGCCCAAACTGGCATGAGTAAGGCTATAAAATGGGGTTTTTGAAGTACCCTCAGATAAACAGAAAGCTCTGTAATTTACATTTCATCACATCAGCCTTAATTACAGTGTAACATGTTGACATTGGTTGAGTAATCTTCATTTTATATTTTTTTTGCCCTTAGTCCATCTTGTTCTTATTTCTATAATATTGTTTGAATAGTTTCCAGATTGGACCCAAAAGCATTCTATGTAGGAAGTTATGGCTAAAACATTCATCTTAACATCTCTTCTCCTTATGGAAATGCAGATTCTCTCTTGTGAAGCGAACTAATTAATGTCCCTTTCCTGCACAATATACAAATGGCACATAAATATTTAATGGCCTGGTTTAGCATTTTTATTAGACTCTATGATACATCAAACTATACACTGTTTAAAAGCTGAATCTAAATGATACCGTGTTTTCGAAAACCCCATCATGTATGATGTATTTTACCAATAAAATTTAAAGAAAACATTTAGGTTGTACTGAGAATAAACTATTATTCTTTACTTATTCTATGACTTGAACTTGAGCATTCACCAATAACTCTTTATGCTTTTATTAGTAGTAAGTAATACTGGATAAGCCAGATAGGATATAAAATTACCCAAGATTATCCTATATAGTGTGATCAGTCCTGCCTTTTAAGAATTCCCTGGAGATAAGCCTAGGAAAGTGTTCAATAGTTTTGAGATTACCTCTTCAAAAGTGCCATCTCCTCATTTCAACTTTAGCTATCTACCTTCCCATTGTCCATTCTCCTTTAGTCTCTAGATGTTCCTACATCTAATTCTGCCCTCTTGAGGTATCAGGTTTTTAGGGTTTGCTTTCAGAATTTCCAAATATCCTCTGCTGTTGCAGACTGCAATGAGCCAGCAACTTCTCAGCAAGGTCTCACCACCACTATAAGCACCTAGTCTTCATCATCGTTTTGGGTTCACCATACTACTGGTTCTACTCTTTCAGACAAACCATGTTTAGGAATACTAGTTCTATGAGCTGTCTTCAAACTCCCCATATGGTTGAAACCTTTGACAAGTGGTTTATATGTGGCCCAACTTATAATTTATGTGAAATGTTAACAGTGAGGTTCAACTAAAAGAAGACACAAAGGTTCTTTTCCTATCAATTTCACCTTCAACATTCTTGTAGCTCAACGTGGGGTCTGACCTCCAAACCTAGCACAGCTAAGTTGATAACCAGTTATTAAAATGGTAAATGATTCTAATATTTTGTCCTATTTAAGGAATTAGTATTGTAAAGATTATTTGCTTTTAAGAATTTTGACGGTATACAATACGCTGACAACACGTGGAGAAAAACTGATAAAGGGCAGAAAGTACAATTAATGAACCCTGGAGTAGAGCTTTCCAAGAGGAGGAAAAATAAATATCTAGGTCTAATATTCACTATCCAAATGTCACTGTACTATCGTTGTGTTCCCAGTTGAAAAAATGTCAGAGTAGAGGCCTGAGAAGAGGTTTCTTCAGATACCTTAACTGTTACATAAGGACAAGTCATTGGATCTTTGAGAATCTAAAACTTAGAGCATGTGTGGAATTCAGGGAGATTGATTTTGTGATGTTATGAGAACTGTTGTTGCTGTTTTTTACTTAGACGAATCTCTAAACATGTAACAACCATGCCAAAGAGTCCCTATGTTGCTGATCCATTAAAGTGTTCATGGTCAGGATACTAGAGGATGCCTGAAGCAGAGAATGGTATGGATAAGTGATTATAAAGCTTTTTCCCAAACCTAAGATGTTGTGACGTTCACTTTATAAATGGTTTGAGTTATACTAACCTAGATTTGGAACCCCCTAGCTGATATATCAGAAAGTTTTTCCCAATTATACTAAACAAGTTGCAGGGCCCAAATGCAGCATGTTACTTCATGTTTCCTTGCCTTTATTAATTATGTTCCTTTCACCTATGATGTCTTACTCTTCTTTGCTAATTTTTCTTTCTTCCGTGAAGATTCCTGTGAGTGGTTAAGTATATTAGCGTTATTTACTTACAGAGTATTTGGGGGTTTATTTCATAGCTCGAGGCATAGTAGTTGTTCAGTAATCATCTGCTTTTGTCATTTTGTTGCTATATCTTCCTCAACGGAAAACCTTTCTTGACCTCACCCTTCCCATATCCAGCTCAAAGACTCAAGTACTATTTGTCAAGCTGTTGGTTTTTTCTACTCTTGTTGTTTCTATTGTTATTATTATTATTACTAGATACTTCTTAGTAAATCACAGATTAGGCAAGTGGGGATATATACATAGGAGCAAATTAAAATATGTATATTTTAAATTTTATAGAATATCATGTTTCTTTGTAGAACCAGTCTTGTTTGTTATTATATTGGCATAATTATGGTGTTAAACCATCATAAACTTTTATGCCTGGATGTAGGTCTGTTGGTGAATACCTCTTGGGGGCACTATTTACGTCTACATTTAATGCAAATGAAAGTCTGTGGAAAACAATGTCACCTCTAAACATGTGCAGTAATGTAGCATTGCCTGGGATGTGTCCCAGAAATTGGGTAGTTACCAAACTCACTTAACTTCATATAGGTACCTTAAGACTCAACAAATTTATAAAACAGGACCCATTTTACACAGTTATTTAGTTGGGTGAAATCTGATCTTTCCTTTGTTCAATGCTGATCCAGACTCTGTTTCATGATGAGAAGGGACATTGAATACAAAAGGCCCCATTATGCTGTCAGAATCGCAATTTATGGTCATGGCTCACTTTACCTACATAATTAAAATATTGTTCACATAGATATAACTTTTCCATTGTGGATATTATGGCTAGAAAGCCAAGAGGTCACTCCTTTATCTTTGACATGCTATTCCATCACACATATCAGTAAGCCAAAGAAAAGAGGGAAAAGGAAAGAAAGTGAGATCAAAATTCTATTTCCTGGTTGGCTTGATTTATTTTGCTGCCTGTCTCCATGTCTTTGTTTCCTTTGTTGGGTTTTTTCCCATGGTGGGTTTTTTTTTTCATTGCTTTTGAGTCATAAGATTGAAGAATCAGGTAATAAAAGCTTTACACATTCAAACCTATGATTGAATGTCTTACACAATTTCATGGGAATAACAGTTCCCCCAAAGAACTGTGAACCCAGGGGTCCAAGATTAAGTATTCTCACTCTAAGAATTTTATATTCTGGCTGAGGAGGTTGTGTGAATACCATGCAGCAATCTATCACAAATGTTCATTGCCCATATGCTGAATATGGGATTCCCAGGTTTTTTGATTAGTTCAGCTCATGCTGTCTATATATGTGACATACTTGGTGTCACATTAGTATAACTATGGCATTAGACGGTCATAAACTTGTATGCCTGGACATAGGTCTGCCCAGTGCACACCTCCTGGTGGTACTATTTAAATACATATACTACAGAGCATGCAAACTAAAGTTCCTGGAGCACAATGTAACCCCTAAAGTTGTGTAATAATGCAACAATACAGGAAGTATGGTTTTTCCAGGAAAATTCACCCCAGGCCACATTTGTCTGGATGTCAAAGAAAAAACACTGCCCTGCTGAACTGGAGTCTAATGAAGTTTATACTCTTGATTATGAAGAGGAGATCTTTATTACACTCACTCCAACAAAATGTTAAATAAGGGTGATGCAAAACATAAACATGATATCTATATAGTTAAACACTTTGGATAATTTTAAAGTTCACAGCTTATGTTTTAAAACTATGTACTTGCTTCTGTATCATATTCAACTTCCAATAGGTTTACTCATTTGAAGAGTTCCTTTGAAACTAGAGAAAAGAGAACAGGATTAAAAAAAAAAAATTGTAACAGCTAATGTTTAAATCCTTTTGCAAACACCATAAGCATAACAGAGTGTTAAAATATGTCAATCATATTTAATTCACCAAGGTTTTCAAGTATACCATTGTACCGGAAATAATTTCATATAAGGTTCTAATTTCAAACCTGAACATCTTAACATATGATTTGAACTAACTCTCCTCATACTAAAATAAAAATATCTACATATTTGAAGAGGAAAAAAACTTCTTTAAAGTTATATTTTCTTAAACTTACAATGAATAATTTACTTGCTAAACAATGGCATATTGTTTCTAATTTATCAAGAGGCAAAATTAAACTACTGACAAATGAGATTCATTCCACCAAAACTTTTTTTGTTAAAAGGTAGATTTCATTACAGAATGTTTAAGTGCCGTCAAAAGAGCTTAAAGCACACATGCTACTTTGGTGTTCATGATAATTAGAACCCATCACAAATCTTTAAGTATCCTGAAAATCAATATTATTTCACAGTTATGCTGTAATGGGAGGAGGACTTAAATCAATGTTTCACCTTAAGAGTGAAAAATCAATTATTTCCTTTTCTTGACTACAAACATCCATATCATCAGGATAAGTAATATATTGCAATTATATTACTACCAGAAAAACAGAGAAAACCCTTTTTGTATATTATTGTAATCTATCCTTTCTAATTATTATTTAGCATAATATGCTTTTATGGCTTCACAATCAGATAGCTCCTAGCACCAAACCCCAACTCTGCCATTTTCTAATTATATGCCTTTGGCACGTTATCTTGACTCTGAAACTCAGCTTTCTCGCATGCAAAATGAAATTAAGTATACCTATTGCTTAAGGCTGCTTTGAGGATAGACTACAGTAGTACATTTTATAAAACACTTAGCACTGATTTTTTAGTTAAAAATGACAGTATAAGGACTTTTTAATTTCTCTCTCATTTATGATACATCCAAGTCAAGAACAATAATAATACTACCATCAGAATATATAATATCAATAGCAAAACAGAATGGAAAGTAATGCTCTATTATTATTATTTTTTAACATCTTTATTGGAGTATAATTGCTTTACAATGGTGTGTTAGTTTCTGCTTTATAACAAAGTGAATCAGTTATACATATACATATGTTCCCATATCTCTTCCCGCTTGTGTCTCCCTCCCTCCCATTCTCCCTATCCCACCCCTCCAGGCGGTCACAAAGCACCGAGCTGATCTCCCTGTGCTATGCGGCTGCTTCCCACTAGCTATCTACCTTACGTTTGGTAGTGTATATATGTCCATGCCTCTCTCTCGCTTTGTCACACCTTACCCTTCCCCCTCCCCATATCCTGAAGTCCATTCTCTAGTAGGTCTAGTAGGACACAGTCTTCATTCCTGTCTTACCCCTAGGTTCTTCATGACAGTTTTTTTTTTTCTTAAATTCCATATATATGTGTTAGCATATGGTATTTGTCTCTCTCTTTCTGACTTACTTCACTCTGTATGACAGACTCTAGGTCTATCCACCTCATTACAAATAGCTAAATTTCGTTTCTTTTTATGGCCGAGTAATATTCCATTGTATATATGTGCCACATCTTCTTTATCCATTCATCCGATGATGGACACTTAGGTTGATTCCATCTCCGGGCTATTGTAAATAGAGCTGCAATGAACATTTTGGTACATGACTCTTTTTGAATTATGGTTTTCTCAGGGTATATGCCCAGTAGTGGGATTGCTGGGTCATATGGTAGTTCTATTTGTAGTTTTTTAAGGAACCTCCATACTGTTCTCCACAGTGGCTGTATCAATTTACATTCCCACCAACAGTGCAAGAGGGTTCCCTTTTCTCCACACTCTCTCCATCATTTATTGTTTCTAGATTTTTTGATGATGGCCATTCTGACTGGTGTGAGATGATATCTCATTGTAGTTTTGATTTGCATTTCTCTAATGATTAGTGATGTTGAGCATTCTTTCATGTGTTTGTTGGCAGTCTGTATATCTTCTTTGGAGAAATATCTATTTAGGTCTTCTGCCCATTTTTGGATTGGGTTGTTTGTTTTTTTGTTATTAAGCTACATGAGCTGCTTGTAAATTTTGGAGATTAATCCTTTGTCAGTTGCTTCATTTGCAAATATTTTCTCCCATTCTGAGGGTTGTCTTTTTGTCTTGTTTATGGTTTCCTTTGCTGTGCAAAAGCTTAAGTTTCATTAGGTCCCATTTGTTTATTTTTGTTTTTATTTCCATTTCTCTAGGAGGTGGGTCAAAAAGGATCTTGCTGTGATTTATGTCATAGAGTTTTCTGCCTATGTTTTCCTCTAAGAGTTTGATAGTTTCTGGCCTTACATTTAGGTCTTTAATCCATTTTGAGCTTATTTTTATGTATGGTGTTAGGGAGTGATCTAATCTCATACTTTTACATGTACCTGCCCAGTTTTCTCAGCACCACTTATTGAAGAGGCTGTCCTTTCTCCACTGTACATTCCTGCCTCCTTTATCAAAGATAAGGTGACCATATGTGCGTGGGTTTATCTCTGGGCTTTCTATCCTGTTCCATTGATCTATCTTTCTGTTTTTGTGCCAGTACCATACTGTCTTGATTACTGTAGCTTTGTAGTATAGTGTGAAGTCAGGGAGCCTGATTCCTCCAGCTCCATTTTTCATTCTCAAGATTGCTTTGGCTATTCGGGGTCTTTTGTGTTTCCATACAAATTGTACAATTTTTTGTTCTAGTTCTGTGAAAAATGCCAGTGGTAGTTTGGTAGGGATTGCATTGAATCTGTAGATTGCTTTGGGTAGTATAGTCATTTTCACAATGTTGATTCTTCCAATCCAAAAACATGGTATATTTCTCCATCTATTCGTATCATCTTTAATTTCTTTCATCAGTGTCTTATAATTTTCTGCATACAGGTCTTTTGTCTCCTTAGGTAGGTTTATTCCTAGATATTTTATTCTTTTTGTTGCAGTGGTAAATGGGAGTGTTTTCTTGATTTCACTTTCAGATTTTCATCATTAGTGTATAGGAATGCCAGAGATTTCTGTGCATTAATTTTGTATCCTGCTACTTTACCAAATTCATTGATTAGCTCTAGTAGTTTCTGGTAGTATCTTTAGGATTTTGTATATATAGTATCATGTCATCAGCAAACAGTGACAGCTTTACTTCTTCTTTTCCGATTTGGATTCCTTTTATTTCGTTTTCTTCTCTGATTGCTGTGAATGCTCTATTATTAATGGAATGAGGGAAGGAGAAATCCATGGCTATCAGCCATTAAGAAAAATAGTCTTTGAAACATAGAGAAATTTGGGCCACAAGAAAAATGGAGGGAACTTGAGAGTTCAGAAGCAAGATGGAAATTTCCCTGAAATAAGTATCAAGATCCAGAATTATTTACAAAGGTAAAACCTAGTGATATCAAGATACCATGGCATGAAAGAAATCAATACCACAGAATGGCACCAGAGATAGCACCAGCTGAGGTTAAGACTCTGCAAGTCAACAACCAAGATTTTCTGCGACCCAGGCCCCTGTGAACTGAGAAGGCAGATTGTGAGTTGAAGTGAGAAAGGAAGGGGAATAGAGACTACCAGATCATTTCACCACCACAATCCAGTGCTTCAAGACCCATTGACATGATACCCAGAGCAGAGATGTCCTTTTTTCTTTTTTTTTTTTTCGGTACGCAGGCCTTTTACTGTTGTGGCCTCTCCCGTTGCAGAGCACAGGCTCCGGACGCACAGGCTCAGCGGCCATGGCTCACAGGCCCAGCCGCTCCGCGGCATGTGGGGTCTTCCCGGACCAGGGCACAAACCCGTGTCCCCTGCATCGACAGGCGGACTCTCAACCACTGTGCCACCAGGGAAGCCCAGAGATGTCCTTTTGAGGCAGAAGACAGAACAAAATAGGTTACAGAGTTTTTTCGAGGTAAAATTAATGATTGCTTTTTTATAATTTTTCAGCAAATAAGCAGCAACTAGCTTCATCCATTCAAAATGGAGCTATGTAGGACCTTGGAGAGATCAAGTTTCCTCTGTTGGTTACTGCCAATGCGCATATGTGCAGTTGTGTGTGTGTGTTTGTATGTATTTTTGCACATACATACTTCATATTTTCAATGTAGATTGATAAAGATGATTATTTGCTAATGTAGTATGGCTGCTCCAGACAATAAATCAGAGGATTAAAACCAAGGGGGGAAAGCGGTGGGCGGGGGGGTGTGATGAATTGGGAGATTGGGATTGACATGTATACACTAATGTGTATAAAATTGATGACTAATAAGAACCTGCTGTATAAAAAAATAAAATTTAAAAATTAAAAAAATAGAGAAGAGAGTGTTACACAGATCTTCAAAATGTACAGTTCTAATCTGTAATAAAAGAGCATCTCAAATCTAAAAAAAAAAAAAAAAAAAAGAAAAGAAAGTGTGAAATGAATAAAAAAGCTGACCTTCCAGCAAATAAAAGGGGACTCCTGCTGCTGACTGTTTGAGCTGTAAACTGGCCCCTGGATTCAGACGGAGATACCTGCTCTTCTTGGGTCTCAAGACTGCCTGGCTTTCAGACTGGAAATTACATCATTAGCCCTCCTGGTTCTCAGGCCTTTGGACTTGGGACAGAAACTACACATCGGCTCCTGGGTGTCCTGGGTGTCCTGCTTGCCAACTCACCCTTCAGATCTTGGGACTTGTCAGCCTCCATAATTGCACGATCCAACCTATTCCTTATAATAAGTCATATGTACGTGTGTATATATATATATATATATATATAAAATTCATTCCAGGTAGACGAGGCTTTCTGTTTTATAATTTGGGGATTTTTTTTTTTTTTTGGTTTTAATTGTAATAAGGTCATAGTATTTATATTACTTCAATCACACACATACACAACACACACACAATCTTACTGTTTCTATAACCATACTGTTTTGGGGGAAAAGAGGGAACTTATTTTGGCTTGAGAGATATGTAAATCTCCTTCCTATTATTAATGCTTCTGATTTGTCGTTGCATCTCCAGCGGCCTCTGTGGTTGCTATGGTGTTGCTTACTGCCCTGAACCATGTGCCTATACTAAACTGCTAAATCAGAGAGAAATAAATTTTAATTTTCTTGGAAAAAAGAACAAATCAAGGACCAAGAGAATGCAGACAATCACAATCAAGTGAAGAGCACCAAAAAAAATAAAAAAGAAAGAAAATTATTTCTTTCCTTACTTTGAAGTCCGTTCTGTCTAAAATTGATATATCAATAGCTACCTTTGCCTTTTTCTGATTACTGTCAGCATGGTATAATTTTCTCCACTCATACTTTTAATCTACATGTGTCTTTGTATTTAAAGTGGGTTTCTTGAAAATACTAGTGGGATCATGTCTTTTCACACACTTTGCAATTTCTGTCTTTTACTTTGTGCATTTAGACCATTGACATTACAAAGTGATTATTGATATGGTTGAAGTAATATCTACCACAATTATTATTGGTTTCTATTTCTTGCCCTTGTTCTTTGTTCTTACTTTTGTCTTCCACCCTATTTCTGCCTTTTATTGTTTTAACTGAGCATTTAACATGATCCCATTTTCTCTTATTTCCTTATATGTCAGTTATACTTCCTTTTTTAAACTTTTTTAATTGGTTGGCCTAGAGTTTGCAATATATACATTTATAGCTAATTACAATTAGTCCAAGTCCACTTTCAAATAACATGATACCACTTCATGGGTAGTGTAAGTACTTTATAGTAACAAAATAATTCTAATTCCTTCTTCCTTTCTCCTGTATCATTGCTATCATTCATTTCACTTATATATAAGCATATACATAAGAGATATATATAAGCATATGTAATGTAATACTTGCTGCTATTATTTTTCAAGAAGCTGTTATTTGTCAAATTAATTAAGAATAAACAAATGTTTTTATTTCCCTTTACTTATTCCTTCTTGAATGCTTTTTCTTTCTATCTGTAGATCTGAGCTTATTATTTTCCTTCTCTCTAAATAACTTCTTCTAGCATTTCTTTCAAGGCAGATCTACCAGCAACACATTCCACCAATTTTTATTTGCCTGAGAAAGACTTTGTTTCCTTCACTGTTGAAGGATAAGTTTGCAGGATACAGAATTCTAGGCCGATTTTTTTTTTTCTCTCTCTCTCAACACTTTAAATATTCATTCTTCACTCTTCTTGTTTGAATGGTTTCTGAGGAGAAGTCAGATGTACTTCTTATCTTTGCTCCTCTATAGGTTATGTGTTCCCCCGCTCTGGCTTCTTTCAAGATTTTTCCTTTGTATTTGATTTTCTAAAGTTTGAATATGATATACCTACATGTAGGGGTTTTTTTTTTTTTTTTTTTTTTTGGCATTTATCTTGCCTAACATACTCTGTGCTTCCTGGATATTTGCTTTGGTATCTGGTATTAATTTGGGGAAATTCTCTGTCATCATTGCTTGAAATATTGCTTCTCTTCTTTTCTTCTGGTATTACCCTTTTGCATATGTCACACCCTGCGTAGTTGTTCTACAGTTCTTGGATATTCTGCTGTGTTATTTTAGTCGTTTTCATCTTTGCTTTTTTGTTTTAGAAGTTTCAATTGTCATATGTTCAAGCTCAGAGATCCTTTCCTCTGCTGTGTCTAGTCCAAGAATAAGCAAATCAAAGGCATTCTTCACTTCTGTTACGGTATTTTTGAACTCTACCATTTCATTTTGATTCTCTCTTGGAATTCCCACCTCTCTGCCTACATAATCCCTCTCTTCTTGCTTGTTGTCTGCTTTTACCATTAGAGTCATTAGCACATTAATCATAGTTTGTTTTCATTCCTAGTTTGATAATTTCAACATTCCTGCCATATCTGACTCTGGTCTTGATGTTTGTTCAGTCTTTGCAAACTGTGCTTTTTGTCTTTTAGTATGCCTTATACTTTTTTGTTGAAATCCAGACATGATTTACCCAGCGTTGGTTCCTGTGGAAGCTTCTGTTTGTGTGTTTCTGCTCTTGGTGACTTGTGATTTTCTGTATCCCTCCGTCTTCCTCTCCAATTCTGGGGACAGCTAGGTGCTCTGTAACTCACTTCTCTGACAGATCTAAGAACAGTTTTTGATTTTTCCAATTAATTAATCTTTTTACTTATTGTTAGGCTGGAGTGGCAACTTTCAAGCTCCTTACATGATGGTTATATAGTTTTTATTTTTACTTGATCGCTATTCCTATGAGCTTAATCAACTTTATTATTTAAAATATCCAACATATGGTGTTGTTAAAATTTTCTCTATCTTTCGTTGTCTATTAATTCCACTTCTTGCAATTAATTTTCTTCCTTCTACTCACTGTAAATTTAATTTGCTCATTTTATAGCCTCATAAAATAGAAATTTAGATCATTGATTTTAAGCATTTTTTCTTTTCTACTGTGAGCATTTAAAGCTCTAAATTTCTCTCTAAGCACTCACTCCTTAGCTGCATTCTACGAACTGAAAATACATTCTGTTTTCATTATCATTCTGTTCAAAATAGTTGCTAACTTTTCTTATTACTTCTTTGTACAATGACTTATTTAGAAGGATTTTCTTCACTTTCCAACTATTTTCTGTTTACCTTTTTATTATAGATTTCTAATTTAATTCATTTTTTGTCAGAAAGTATACTCTGTAAGATTACAGTATATTGAAATTTACTGAGACTTACCATGTGGCTTGACATAAGGATTATTTAGTTATCATTCCATTGCATTTGAAAAGAATATGAATTTTGCATTACTTGGGTGACATTTTGATTAGGTAAACATGGTTGTTATTGTTCATTTTTACAGATTTTTTTTGTCTAGTTTTCCAATCAATTATTGAGAAAGGGATGTTAACATCTCCACATCTGATTATAGATTTATGTATTGAACCATTGAGTTCTGTCAGCTTTTCTTCATGTATTGTTAAGCTGTGTTAGTCTGCACCTACACATTTTTGCCTGTTAGGTTTTCCTGGTGAATTGATCCATTTATCATAAAGAAACAGTCCCCATTATCTCTGGGTACACAACTTGTCTTGAAGTCTATTTTCCCTGAAATTAATATAGGTTTCCCTGGTTCCTAATGCTTACTATTTGAAATATATATATTTCCCCATTCATTTACTTTCAGGTTTTCTATCCTTATGTATAAAGTGTATGTCTCATAAATAGCATACTGTTACATAGTTGAGCCTTGATTTAAAAATCCAATCTGATGATCTCTGCCTTTTCGATGGACCATTTAACATGTTTTATTAATTTGTGTGTTTCCAATTTTTCCCTTTTAATTCCTCTGTTAGCTATTTAGCTCTAATTTGTTATTTTTATAGTGGTTGCCCTGGGAATTGCAATAGGTATCCTGTATCACATGAAAATGTATTTTACATTGTATTACCTCACATAAAATGAAAGAGTCTTGTATACTTTTGTATAATTCTACTTATTCTCTTCTATCCATCATTTATGCTCTTGTTGTCATATCTATTACACTAACTATATTATAAATCTTACAGTGCAGAGACATAATCTTGCTTAAAATAATTCTATATTATTCAAGTGATTAAGATAATAAAGTATATAGAAATATGTAATATTTGACACTTGCCCACATATGTAACGTTTGTGGTGCTCTTTTTCCTTCCTGCAAATCTGAGCTTCCATATTGTATTCTTTCTCTTTCAGCTGCCATTTAGTGCATGTCTGTTGGCAAGAGTTTTATTTACTTTAGTTTTTATCTGTTCTAAAAACATCATTATTCTGGGGCTTCCCTGGTGGCGCAGTGGTTGAGAGTCCGCCTGCCGATTCAGGGGACACGGGTTTGTGCCCTGGTCCGGGAAGATCCCACATGCCGCGGAGCGGCTGGGCCCGTGAGCCATGGCTGCTGAGCCTGCGCGTCTAGAGCCTGTGCTCCGCAACTGGAGAGGCCACAGCAGTGAGAGGCCCGCGTACCGCAAAAAAAAAAAAAAAAAAAAAAAAAAAAATCATTATTCTGCTTTTACCCTTGAAGGATATGTAGCTACATATAGACTACTGAATTTATACTTTTTTTTCTTTTCCTCTTTTGAAAATGTGATTCCAGTGTTCTGGCATCTGCTGACCCACGTCAGCCATCATTTGTATCGTGTCCCTTGCATGTAATGTGTGCTTATTTTAGCTCTCTTTTTGGGGTAACATTTTGTTTTACAATAATTACAGACTCACAGAGAATTGAAAAATTTTACAGAGAGTTTCCATGTGCCTATTGCCCAGCTTTTTAAATTGTCATGTAGAATCTTACATAATTATAATGCATCCTCAAAACCAGGAGGTTGATTGGCATGGAATACAATCTGATCTTACTCAGGTTTCATGAGATTTTACATGCACTTTCATTTTTGTGCTATGTTTTGATAGAATGACTAATGGCCCTCCAAAAACATAAAAGAACTACATCCTAATCTCTGTGACTTGTGAATAGTATCTTATATGGTCTTTGCAGTTGTGGTTAACTTAAAGATCTTGAGATGGTGAGGTTATCCTTGATTATCCCAATGGACACTAAATGCCCTGCCAGCATCTTGATTTTGGCTCAGTCATACTGATTTCAGAATTCTGGCCTCCAGAACTTGCTCTAAGGGGATAAGTTTTCTTTGTTTTAAGCTGCAAATTTGTGGTAATTTTTTAAAGCAGCCTCAGGAAACCAATACAAATCTTTATGTATAACTTCCCATTTTTATAATTTTGTTAGAGAGAAAATGTTAGGTACAAGACTATATACAGTATGTAACTTTTGGGGGTTGGGTTTTTCTAATAATGCCCTTGAGATCCATCTAATTTGTTTCATATATCAAGAGTCTGCTTTTTTATTGCTGACTAGTAGTCCACTGTATGGATGTATCAGAGTTTGTTTACACACTTACCTTTTGAAGGACGTTTAGGTTGTTTCCTCTTTGGGCTATTTCAAATAAAGTTTCTGTGAACAGTCATGTCCAGGTTTCTGTGTGAATTTAAGTCTTAATTTATCTAGGATGTAACTCAGGAGTGAAATTGCTGAAACATGTGTTTGTTCAGCTTTTAAAGAAACTTCCAATCAGGTTTCCAGAGTGGATGTACCATTTTACATTCACCCTGGCAATTAATGAGAGATCTGGTATCTGTGCATCCTCACCATCATTCAGTATTATCCATATATATATATATATATTTTTGCGATACACGGGCCTCTCACTGCTGTGGCCTCTCCCATTGCGGAGCACAGGCTCCAGACGCGCAGGCTCAGCGGCCATGGCTCACGGGCCCAGCCGCTCCGCGGCATGTGGGATCTTCCCGGACCAGGGCACGAACCCGTGTCCCCTGCGTTGGCAGGCGGACTCTCAACCACTGTGCCACCAGGGAAGCCCTATCCATATTTTTTTTAACTTTAACATTTTAGTAAGTTTATAGTGACATCTTACTGTGGCTTTAATTTGAATATTCTTGTTGGCGAAAAATGTTGGGCATATTTTCATGTGTTTATTTGCCGTTTTGATGTTTTCTTTGGTAAAGTGTCTAGCTAGTCATTGGTCCATTTTCTGAATGTTTTTCTTTGCTTGCTTATTTTTTATTTGTTTTCTCACTATTGAGTCTAAAGAGTTCTTTAAGTAGCCTGGAAACAAGTCTTTTATTGGAAACATGATTTACAAATACTTCCTCCCAGTCAGTAGTCTACTTCTCCATCTTCTAAACAGAGTCAGAGAGCAAAGGCTTTTAATTGTTACAAAGTTCAGTTTATCAATTTTTTTTTTCTTTCATGGGTCATGTTTTACTGTTATATCTAAGAAGTCTTAGCCTAGGCCAAGGTTTAATATTTTCTCTTATAATCTGTCCTAAAAGTTTTATAGTTAAAAATTTTACAGTGATATTTATAATCCATTTTGAGTTAATGTGTATATAAGGTATAAGGTTTAGGTTGAAGTTAATTTGTGGGTACTGATATTCGATTTTTCCTATACAGTTTTTTGAAAAGACACTATTTCCTAAAATCTATGTTTATCCTGGATTTCATCATTTTGACTATGATGTGTCTAAATCTTATTTATTTTCCTCATATTTATCCTGTTTAATGTTTTCTAAGCTTTTTTTAATTTAAAATTTTTATTTTTTATTTAAATTTTAAAAATTGGGGTCCTTTATTTCTTCCAATATTTTTACCTCCCCACTTACTCTTTCCTCTCCTTCTGTGAATTCAATTTAAAATATTTTAAATTACTTAATATTGCCCCACATATCTAGGAGGTTCTGCTCATCTATCTTCATTATTGTCTCTTATTTCTTTATATTGAATAATTTCTATTGTTATATCTTCAAATTAACTGAGACTATCTTATGACATGTCTATTTTGCCTGTAAGCCTGTGCTTTATTTATTAGGTATTGTAGTTTTAGTCCAAGAAATTCTATTTTGTTCTTTTTTTGTGGTTTATTTTTCTCTGATGGTATTTCCCACTAACTCATTCATTACAACTATGCTTTTCTTTATTTTGAACATATTTATGTTAACTGTTTTAAAAATCTTTTCTGCAAATTCCAACATCTAGATCATTTTGGTGTCATTTTTATTGACTTTTTTTTTCTCTTGATTAGGGAAAATATTTTGCTACTTTTTCACAAGCATAGTGACTTTAGCTATATTGTGGAAGTTGTAGATGGAATGTTTTAGAGAATCTGGATTCTGTCACCTTCCTTCAGACACTATTGATTTTTTTTTTTTTTTCTTTTAGGCAGTTAATTTGGCTGGACTCAAAACTCCAAAATCTATATTTCCTGTGCTGAGCAGTAGGTGAGATCTCTGTTCAGGTCTTTCATCTTTTCAGTTGTTTTCTACTGGTTCTTCAGCATCTCTCTAGTGCAATTCAGGTATGTTGCAAGGGTTTGAGCAGTATTTATATTCAGATTTTGGAATCCCACATCTGTGGACTTCTACTTTCCAAGCTATCCCCCTCTTGACTTTCCAGTTGCTCAGGAAGCTCCAAACTTTATTCTTAGTCCCCAATCCAGTAGTGTGATTTTTCCATTTCCGTTTTAGGCATCCAGAACAATACTGATAACCCTTAGGTAAAAACCATGTAAATGGAATTATCAGCTAATACATTTGCTCTTTTTCAAAATTTGACAACCCTCCTATTTTTTTCTTCTTTGTTTTTCTCATTCTCTATTGCCTTCAAATAATTCTATCTGTGTTTGTATGTATATATGTGTGAGTATGTAAGTTCAAAGTTGGTTCAGAGTTTATAAAAATCATTTGAAATATGAATAGTTGGCTACAAGCTCTGATAACATTTCTTGAAGCAGAATTCCAGGGATTTCGGATTGTAATGTAAGGAAGAGGAAACCTTTAGAGGGTTTTAACTAGGAGTGTGATGTTACTGAATTTAACCTTTATATACTGTACTCTGTGTGTTAATGTGTGGAGAGTTTTTTTGTTTTGTTGTTTTGTTTCGTAAGATTAGATAGAGAGGGTCAGTTGCAGAAACACAGGCAAGAGATTGTGGCAACTTGGATATATCTTAGAGTAGTAGACATGGATAAATGATGGGTTATATTACTTGCTGTGTCTTTGGGCAAGTTATTTTATTAATCAACTGTAAAATGGTAATGATACTAAAAGCCACTAGTTTTTTGTGGAGATTAAAGAAAATAATATATGCACCACCTTAGATATTGCTGGACATATATTAACACTCTATAGCATTTAATAGTTCGCTATATGTGTATTATATGTCAAATACTGCACTGTGAGAGCAGAACTACTCCTGTTTTTGGGTCTAATCATGAAGATACACATTAATCAAGTATCAAATAAATACATGAAAATTCGAATGAAATAATTGATATTGAGTTGTTTATGATGAGTTAAGAATGTGTAATAAGATAACTTGGTCTGGTGGTAGGGATAACATACGCAAATATAAAATTGATGATAGCTTACCTGTAATAATACAAGAGTGTTCAACTGGCCGACCTCCAGTTCATATTAATGTTCATAAGAAGGGTAAGTATCCCTGTGAAAGTGAGATTGGACATAGATGTAAATAAAAATAGGAGATGTTATTTAGGTGAATAATGTATGTAAGATTGCTTTAGACAGAGGAAACAGTATGCGACAAAGCCCCCAAAGAGAAGCAAGCCTGGAGGGGTGGAAATGCAAAAAAGCATTGTGGTTGCAGCAGAGTTTGAAGATGATTATGCTGCACGTGGTGCTGAAAATATTTGAGTCAGGCTATACAGGGGACTTGCATGCTGTGGAGAGGTTTGGTTTTCATCTCTAGAACAAAGAAAAACTCCTTACGAGCTTTAGGCAAAAAGCTCAGGCAGACTTCAGTGTGGGGAGCAGATTGGAGAAAGAGAAAATTGGATTAATCCAGTCTCAGTAAGTGTGGAGATATAACGATGCTGGTGCTGATTCTGCGGCTGCTGCTGCTGGTGTTGCTGCTTGTGGTTGTGTTTCCTTATGAGAGATTTGGAAAGAAGAAATGATAGGGAGAAGATTGCCTAATTTATTATTTTTTTGCGGGGGTAGGGCACAGTTTGTGTATGTCTGGCACTCTATGGCAGGAAAAAAACTGGCAAAGAAATAAGATAAAGTTAGTTTATTTCATACTTTTTAGCACTGATAGTAGAAGGAGATTCTGGGTCTTCCTAGGCATTTACCAATCCTTGCAGGTAAGCAAGAGTTGCTTGGAGCTAATTATTAGGGTTTCGGTGGTGTTTGAAATGTCTCAACTTAAATACTTAAAGGGGAATTGGATCCAATTTTACTTTAACATAACATTATCTCAGCAATAACTTTATCATAACATAAAGCATATTGGATAGAATTTTTCTCTTCACTCAGACTGAAGTTCTGTGTATCAATAAAGAGAGCAGTTGTACAGAGATAATCATCACGCCAGTCTCCAGATGCATCTGAAAAGCTATTAAGAGCCAAAGAGGAGGCTAATGAAAAGATCTCCTGTGGTTACAGAAATCACATGGCTTTGGTCTTTTCCTCCAGATATTTTCTTTGTTAGTTTCTTCTGCAAGTCTTGGCAAAAGCATATTTATTAAACTGCCTCTATTTCCCCAGTGCACTTCATAGCTGGGAGACCAAGAATAGAATGGTCCAAGGAAACATGTAATTAATTTTCTTTATCATTTCTTTATAAGTGTGAAAATGAATAAAGGACTTGATTAGCCCTCTAATCCCTTTTATCTTCACATTCACACAAACACATACATTACACTCATAAGTAATATGATGTCAAGATCTTGTGAAAACAACAGTTTCCACAATACGAATGTTTTTGGATATCTCTAAAGCGTTTCATTTGTCATACCAATTTTACTTCTCTAGGGCCATTTATGTGGAAGTTGATTGTTGCTTCTTGACCCATGTCAACTCAATCTAAATGGAAAAAGTGGCATTGTCCTCTCAAAGAATAGATAGCACAACTAGAGTAATCACCTTTTCAGACAGCAGCACCTTGTCTTTGTAGAAAAGTATTGAACGGTTCTAACTATATAAAAATCCATTAATGCTACCCCATTAAAAATGTCAAAAGAACTGATGTGACCCAAAGAAAACCGAATGAGCAGAGCTGGGTGTTTAGACCCATATTCTTAATTCCCATGAGTATTCTTGGGGAAAGCAATAGTCAAAATGGGTATCTTGGGGGTGATTTTGACCCTGGTAGATTCAACTAATAAATAGGTGAAATGTGTGTGCGTGTACATTTTGGATTTTGATCATTGATAAAGCAATCACAATCACACGTATAGCTTACTGGGAACACAAACAGTGGCTCACCAGCTATACAAACTTTACTATAAAAGAAAAGTTAAAGCTCACGTTAGTTTCATGCTTCTGACTTCAGAATATAAACTGGTCCTGATGCCCCAATATTTATAAATTTTTTTGAAAAATGAAGGCAGATACTTTTTGGCTGTTAAAGACCGTCATGAGAAATATGAGTACTTTATATATTCTTAAATGAATTATTTCAGGTGTGTGTGTATTGTTGTGCATGTGTATGTGTAAGTCAGATCTGATTCTTCCTTAATTACATGCTACCAAAGGCATCTAAGAGGCAAAAAGACTTCTTCTGAAGGTGGGATAATGGCCCTGTTCAGGGACGCTGATGACTGAAAATGAGAAGACTGTTTGAGTTTCATCGGCATTTATGGTCCCCAGAAAGAGCATTGGCTTACCAAGAGCTATGACCGTGCTAAAAGAGAACATCCAAAAGACTGAATAAAGCCTTTGATTCTGCCAGCTAGAGTACTTGGAATATCTTTCATTTTAATGTAGCTAAAAGAATATCTGGATTTTATTCATAGTTGAATTAAATTAGAAAGGAAAGGCAGAGGGACTTCCCTGGTGGTCCAGTGACTAAGACTCCACGCTCCCAATGCAGGGGACCTGGGTTTGATACCTGGTCAGGGAACTAGATCCCCCATGTGCAACTAAGAAGTTTGCATGCCGCAACTAAAGATCCTGCATGCTGCAATGAAGATCCCGCATGCCACAACTAAGACCCGATGCAACCAAATGAAAAATATATATTTAAAAAATTAAAAAGAAAGGAAAGGCATGAACATATGATGGTAAGGTGGGAAGACTTCATACATATATGGTTAGTTAGCCTGCTAGATAATGGTCTTCAGTAAATAGCAAGTGTTAAAGATTAAGAGAAAGATTAGATAATAACTGACGTGGTTAGCAGAGACATGCAAGAAGAGTCAGGCCTTAAAATGAAAGCAAGAAGGGCTTTATAGGGAAGACATGTCATGGATGGAGAAGATCTGGTTTGTTGGAATATGAGTGGTAAGTCAGTGGTCAGGGTATGGTATCTGAGGTAGCAATGAGGTCATACGTTTAGAAAGGTAGGTCAAAACATTAAAAAAACAAAACAATACCCCTGAAGTGGCTTTCTCCGTTTAAAGCTTGCTGGGGAAACTCTCCTTCAAAGTTCACAAGGGAAAGGGAATGGGCTTGATGGCTGACATTTTGAGTTTAAATTCCAACTCTTCCACATCTGAGTTGTGAGATGGGGTATGTTACTTAACTTCCATGAACTTCAGTACCACTGATATGAAAGGAAGGTAATATTGCCTACTGAAGAGGCATTATAGCTTGTGGCTAAGAGCACATACTCTGGAAGTAAACTTCCCAGGTTCAAATTCTGTTCCCATCACTTATAAGATCTATATTCTTGGTAAAGGTTTTTTAACTGTGCCTTTTCCTCATCTCTAAATTAGATTATCCTGTAAAGCAGTTCTGAGTACTGAATGCATAATTTCTTATAATAGCGCCTGGAAAGAAGTGGTTAAAAACTGTTCATTATTAGTGTTTGTGTTATTGTCATTACATCAAGGGTGGTTTGAAAAATGAAATGATGTAGGCTTGTAGTGTGTCAAGCATAGATTGTAGGACACAATAAAGATTCAGCAATAGTATTTCATCTCCTGTTTTCATGCCAAAAAATGTCAAAGTGGACTCTTCTATGTGTCATTCCCTGCAGGAAATCTCACTGGCCTCCTACTATTTTTCTAACAGCCATATTCCTCATAGGAAATCTTCCTACCAACTGTCATAACTAGCCCTCCCCTAAGTGCCAAGAATGAACTTTCTCACCCTTGAATTAATCAGACTATTTAAGGCCTATACAGTAGTGGTTAAAACTCAATTTCTATATGAAACCATTCTTAGCAGAAACCTATTGACACAATGGTTCACATTAAGCCATTGCCCTCAACAAGGGACTCATTTTACCTAACACAGTTAAATATGTTTCATAAACACATTTATAGAAACCATGTAGATTCTCTGTCTGATCCTTTTATTTATACTAAACAGTGCTCTTATTTCCCCACATAAGAAAAACATATAGCCCTCTTTTCAGTGATACACACTTTTTTATATTGGAAAGATTTCCAATATAAATTTCACCTAAATCCTATCCATGTAGAGATGCATAAACAGAAGCTCAGACAGGTTAACTAGCTTGCTTAACAGCTACTAACTGACAAGATGCTAATCTATAGAAATCACCTTAGTTTTTCTTTTTTTTAAAAAATAATTTTATTTATTTATTTATTTATTTTGGGCTGTGTTGGGTCTTTGTTGCTGCACACGGGCTTTCTCTAGTTGCGGCGAGTGGGCGTTTCTCTTGTTGTGGAGCATGGGCTCTAGGTGTGCAGGCTTCAGTAGTTGTGGCATACGAGCTCAGTAGTTGTGGCTCATGGGCTTATTTGCTCCGCAGCATGTGGGATCTTCCCAGACCAGGGCTCGAACCTGTGTCTCTTGCATTGGCAGGCAGATTCTTAACCACTGCGCCACCAGGGAAGTCCAGTTTTTCTTTTTAAAACTATATTATTTTATATTTAGTATTAAATATTTTTTAAAAAACACTGTGCTTGAAATAGCAAGCCACATTTACGGTCTACTAAAATTAAAATATTTCTTAATCTTGTTTAAAATCTAAAATGCTGCAACAGCCTCATAAACAATTACTATTTTAAAAATAAATGTCACTGGGATACCAGGGATTGTCTCAATTGATACACTCCCTTACCATCTGCTCCTAAGAAGCCATATAGACTTTAGATTTGGTAAATGGTTCATCATCCCAGTAGCTTCAGAGACAGCAACAAAAAATTCTGTAGATAACAGATTATCTGTCAGAAAATTCCATGTGTTAACTATTTTTCTCTATCTCATTTTCAGTACTAATTAAATATTTAGACTAATCAGATGTTGAGAATTTTTTATGTGATTTGTGAAAAATATATTATAATATTAACTTAGGGGTTTCACAACTTCCTACTGCTCCTTGTCTGAAGATGAAGTCTCTGTTTCTAAAGTATATTATACTTAAAAGTAGTTGAAATATATCCATGACACATCATTAATGTGAGCTATTTTGCACATTTTTTTTCTCATTTTTTCAGCATCTGGAAAAGTTAATGGAAGCTGCAAATGACAGGTAAAGAATAAATGAAGGACATTAGAGGAGAGCAATTATTTTCCTCTTTGAAAGCAGTTTAGTTGTATCCATAATTAGTGTACAGAAACAGACCCATGCCCCTTGCATAGGACATTGCCATAGGTTTGAATCTCCCATGACTATCCTGAATGTTCTGGATCAGATCCCAATAATGCTGCATGGAGATGGAGTAGAGAGAATTCAAAGAGCTGGGCGAAAAATAAATCAGAAATTAACTTGCTATGTGACCTTGGAAAAGTTACTATCCCTTTTGGAGAGTTAATTTTATCCTCAGTAGAAAAAAGAAGCTTTGGATAGATCAGCAGTTCTCAATGTTAATTTATCAGCAACTCTCCTAATCAAAGCCATTCGTATGCTCGCCATAACATACTACTCTTGAGTGCTAAAATTCGGGTGCTGAAAGCTTTTCTCCTTCTCTGTCAGATAAGGGACCATAGTGGAATTCAGAAGAATGAAAATGACAACAATGTACTTTAATTATCTGCTCTAATTAACATGAAATTATATCATGCAAAATGATGTTACATGCAACACCCTATAAACCGATTATGACCAACTAATCTATCACAACAGGGGCTGTTGAGACATAGAGAATAGACTTGTGGTTGCCAAGGGGAAGGGGGGGAATCGGGGAGGGATGGACTGGGAGTTTGGGGTTAGTAGATAGAGACTATTACATATAGAATGGATAGACAACAAGGTCCTACTGTATAGCACAGGGAACTATATTCAAAATCCTGTGACAAACCATAATGGAAAGAATATAAAAAAGAATGTATATATGTATATCACTGAGTCACTTTGCTGTACAGCAGAAATTAACACAACATTGTAAATCAACTATACTTCAATTATAAAAAATAAATAAGCAAAAGGGCTGTTGAGGACCACTGGGTTGGGTAATTTCACAGGTATTTCTTATGGTGTTAAAAACTCTCTCTCTCTCTCTCTCTGTCTCTCTGTCTCTCTCACACACACACACACACACACACACACACACACACACACTCTGACTTTTGCATACTTACTTTAGTAGTAACACTATTAGTTGCTACAGGTCTCTGATTAATTAATTGTAAGAGCATTAAGTTACCTAGAGCCTGACTGACCATTTCCTGGTTAGTTTCATCATCTCTTTAGATTCAATTTTGAATAGATACCTGTATCTTGATGGAGCATATTTTCCAAGAGAATAGCAGGATATAGTCCAACAGTGGTCAGAAGTACTGTCTTCAATAACGTAGGACTGGATACTGATGGAAGGAAACCGAATGGAAAATGAGATATTCTAGATCTCCCCAGTGTGGGAAGCACTGCATTGGTCTGTCAACGAGAAATGAGGATCCATTGTGGTGAAATTACCCAGATCCCTAAGAAAAAATTGTGGAATCAAAAGACAGGGATGGGACTCAGTTCTAAAAGGGACTTATAATGAGTCTGCAGTCCAGATATTGTAAGAGGCTTACCATGCCAAAGACACCAGTGACAAAGGAGAATGTTATGCTGAGTTTCTAAAGATTGGGCTTGATCTACTGAAATCTGCTAAACAAGTCATAAGGGGAGCAAAGCTAAACCTCCTGATGGGGTATTTGGCCTCTTTTTTAAAGTGTTCTTTCTCCCTTCGTGCCTTCTATTAAAATGGACCTGCCCTTTTCCCCACATTCCCTAGTTCTGTTCTCTGTTTTCCCAAGAGATAACAAGCTAACTTGTAAAATGAATGATCAGTAGATATTTACAGAAAAAATATATTACCCGCTCCTCATTTTTATGCATGCATACTTTAAAAAAATAATTTATATTCACTCTTATGGCCCAAACAAAAAATGGCCACAAGAGCAAATTTATAAAATACAAAGGAGTTAAAGTAGAAAAATTAAAAACAAACAAATCCCAAATCATCCCAAGAAGGTGACTGATTTGATGTGTTCTTATCTTGCAATTCAGGCACGTTTATAGAGTTGTGAACATGCGGTATATACGATTTTATTTCCTAGTTTCTCTCTAAAATTATATTAAGCATTTTCAAATTGGTTTATATAATTCATAAATATTATGATTGGATTATATTCCATTCAGTGAATGTTTCATCATTTGTTTACCTATTATCTTATTGTTAGGTAATTTATTTTCTAACCTTTCACTTTTAAAAATAAACGTTTGTGCATTGAAATGTTTATTTTTTCTGTTTCATATATTTTCCTTAATATGTTTAAAATCAAATAAATTAAGTCAAGAGGTTTCAATGTTCTTTAGATATAATTTGATTTCTTTATTTTTACTATAGAAGTACAAAATCTTTCTGAATTTAAGCCCCAGTTTATTCCCAGAAAATTTGGATAAACCTTAAATGACATTTTAAGCCATAAACTGTTTTCAAATAATAATGATGTATGCTGCTTATCTTGAAAAATTAAACAATAAAGTAAGATTTTTTTTAAAAAGGATCATAAAAACAATTTTCACAACTTTCAACATCCAGAAATAACCATAGTTAATATTGATGAGACCGAGCTAAATATTTTTGTATGTAGATATGAAGACAGGAGAAGGGTTAAATGGATCGAGAGATGTTTCCATTTATATATATGCCTGTGCATTTAAAGTGGTTTTATTAGGTACACCATTTCATTTAAAATAATTTTATTGGCATTTACCAAAATGAGACAAAAAAGAAAAGGACATAATAGGAAGTATGTTCTCATTATATCATGTAATCACTCTATGAAACAGACTTCTAAATTAAAACAAACAAACAAAAAAACACAAGCAAAAATATTGCAGAAGAAATGTTAACATGTTATCAATTTCATTATTGTGAGGCTCTGCTATGAAAAGTAAGGAATTTAGCTTATACTACAATTCCTCTCACTGCCCTTCCTCTCCATCTCTTGATTGTTAGTTATACTGCCAACGTTTACATTACTTACATTGTGTCCTATAATTCTACTGATCCCCCCTTCTGCTACACAAGCTGAGTAGAAAAGATTATTTTTCATGACATAAATTAGCAGAAAGAATATGGAAGAATGTTTGAAGGTGGATAAACATGCCCATCTGTCTCTCAATACATAGTTTCTTTTGGCAACAATTCTGATATTAACTATAGGTAAGACAATATGAATTCAGGAATACTTGATTTATATGTGAGTTGCAACATGTCCATGGGAGAGAAAAAACAAAACTCGTGTATCTTGTACAAAAGTTTATTGATTACATGTTTAAGTTGTTCACAGTTCAAACCTTTCTCATGTCATCACAGCATTTACTACTACACAAACACCTCACAACATCCACCCCAATTCCTCTCCTGAGGAAAACCTGTAGTTTCTTTACTTTTATTCATGGTTACTTGGTTAATTATGATATATTTAAATTTACATCTGGTATCATTTTCCTTAATTCTGAAGGACAACACTGCCTGTAATGGTTCTTGTAATAGTAGTCTTATAATGGTGAATTCTCTCCCCCTTTTTATGTTGGAGAAAAAAAAAACTAAAGTATTTCACCTTTATTTTTTGCAGATATTTTTGTTGCGTACAGAAATCTAAGTTTACAAATGTCATCTTTCACTATGTTGAAGATGTCATTCCATTGTGTTCTGGCTTGCATGGTTCCTGGAGACAAGTCTGCTGTCATTTCTTTATCTTCTTGTATATGTAATATTTATTTTTTTCCTTCTGGATACTTTTAAGACTATTACTTATAAATGTTTTACTGTTGTTGTTGTTTTGGGGTTTATTCAAATTGACATGGTGTATTTTGTTGTGGTTTTCTTCATGTTTCTGCTGCTTGGGGTTTGTTGAACATCTTGGGCCTGGAGTTTAATATTATATTTCTTAATGAATTTGGAAAAGTCATTATATATCTTCAAATATTTTTTCTGCTCCACTTCCTCTCCTCTTGGAACTCCAGTTGCATATACATTCATCCATGTCAAGTTTTCCAGCAACTCACTGAGACCTTTTTTTCTCTCATTGTTTCATTTTGATAGCTCCCATTGTTATGTCTTTAAGTCCTCTAAACTTTTGTTCTGCAGTATCTAATCTGCTGTTAATTTCATACAATGTAAATTTTATTTAAGAAACTGTACTTTCCATTTCTAGAAGTTCTATTTAAATTGTTGCCCATGCTTTCCTCTATCTCTATTGACATATGGAAAATATTTATAATAAGTGTTTTAATATGTTGGTCTGCAGTTTTCTCTTTCTTTGTCAGTTTAGGTCTGTTTCTATTGACTATTATTTCTCCTTGGTTATATTTTTCTGTTTCTTAGATTTGTTTTTCTGAATTTTATCATATTTCTCATATTTCTTTAAATGTTACTGTTCTTTGTTCATGAATGTGCATTATATTATTTGGATTCTGTTTAACCCTCTTTTTTTTTTTTTTTTGCGGTACGCGGGCCTCTCACTGTTGTGGTCTCTCCCATTGCGGAGCACAGGCTCCGGACGTGCAGGCTCAGTGGCCATGGCTCATGGGCCCAGCCACTCCACGGCATGTGGGATCTTCCCGGACCGGGGCACAAACCCGTGTCCCCTGCATCGGCAGTTGGACTCTCAACCACTGCACCACCTGGGAAGCCCTAACCCTTTTATTTTTAATTTTGTTAAAGTAGTCCAGAGCAGCTAATATGACTCCTCTACTGAAGTATTGTATTAGTAGAATAGTACTACTATTCTACTATTGTATACAATAGTACAAAGGTATTAATAATATAATAGTAGAATAGAAGTACTATTCTACTAATAGTACAATAGTTTTCTGAGGACTATACACATTGCTCCCTGCATTAGGTGGTCTTTCTACTCTGGTTAGTAGAAACATGAACTTTTGGTCCTTATGTGAGCTATCTGGATTGTTCTGTTTATTCTTTTCTGGTGTTCCCTTCTCAAGTCTTAAGTACCTCAGATGCATGTGCAGAAAACTGCTTAGTTTAGTTTAGAATCCAAGGGGACCATTCCGTAGATCTCTAGAACAATCTGTGAAGTTCCTGTCTAGTATTTGCTCAACTTTGAGCTAACTTGGCCTCTCCAAATTCTAAACTCTGTCTCTTCAACTCAGCAAGGACAGTGGGCTCTGTTTGAGTTCTCGTCCCTGTGCTGAAGCCTGAAACTTTCTTTAGTCAGTAAACTGAGGCTATTGTAGATCTCACTTTTATTTTTATTACCTTCTCCTATTTATCATTATCCTGTGCTGCCTATTGATCGATATCTTAATAAATTTGCTTCATGTGGTTCATAGGTGTACCTTGAAGCTTATCTTTCCTTCTTTATCTTAATATAAGAAGACATCTTATGAAGAGAAGATAAGTATTAAAAGAGTAATATCACATATTTGTGAGTCCCCTCCTTTTCTAAACATCACTCTCCTTTCATTCTATAATATGGGACTCAATTACCATTAAAAAATATAGTATTCTTTTTTCATGGCCCACCCATAGCCTTAGATCTCAAATATTTAATCAGAACATTGTTAAATAGATATTTCAAGATGTTAACACTTACTTTAGAGAAATCTGTGTCTGAACCAGGTCTCAGGATCTCTGCTTCTTAGTTGTCATTAATCTCATCCTCTCTTCCATCTTCATATTTCTTTGTTATAAATTGTACATTTAAGTGCTTTTGTTAAAATATACATTATATATGTTTTACAGTTGTAGCTATTTATTTGTTTCTCAGGTGATGGGTTTATTTATACATATTTTCTAAGTTAGTTTCAAGGGAGAAGAAAATTTCAGTGTATTTTAAATGCAGTGGAACAGGTACACAGAACTATGTCTGTGAAGCAAATATTTTGGGGAAAAAACGTGTCTATGTTTAAGTGTCCGTACTTTTAAAATTAAATATGCATGTGTTATGTCACTAATGTATAGCCACAAAAACTTTCTTGTATGTAGAATGTCCATTGCATATATTTTTCTCAAGTTGCTGGGAGCCCTGTTTAATTCCTCAAAATATATTTTTATATTTTCTATTTACGATAGCCAATTTGCAGCAAATAACCACCAAGCTTCTTTCAAAGAAAGTAGATATCAGTAGTAAAACTGGAAAATGATATATTATTTCCACTCTGAAGTGCCTACCTCATACAGGGTAGATAAGTGCCAGCATTACATATATCCTATAGATAGGAGAGTATTTGGAAAGAATTCTTTTCATCAAAAGAAAATCAGGCTTAAGAGAGGAAAAAGTAAAATACCATTGACACCAAACCATTGAGAGAGGAATTCTACCAGGAAAATACATAGGCTCAGGGTTCACTTTAAAAAGGTAGCACACATTATTTCTAAATGGATTTTTTAAATCCATTCTCTGGTTTACTGTTTGTAGCACTTTGTATAATTAAAAGGTTTCCTCATGTGTAGATTTTCAATTTCACTACTTGTGGGCTTGTAATAGATAGGCAGGTTTGGAAAGGAAATATATGGTTCATAATGTTTGAAATGATCTATTGCAGACAGTTTTATAGAAAACAGATACCTCCAGTGTAATATGCAATTCTACTTATCTTAGAATCATGTGATATACACAGCACAGCGCATTTCAAAATTTAAGATCCTTTTTTTCTATTCTAATTCCATTTAGCCCACTGTTGTAATCTGTTTTATGTCTGTGTTTTAATTTTATGTTCCCTCTAACAATGTACTTAATATCTCAAAGTGCTTTGCCATAAGCTCTAAGAAAGACATCTTTTCATTACCACAAATGAATTACTTTTCATAAGTCTCATTCCCCATATAGTTCATTACATCTCTCTTCATATCAGAGCTTTCTTCCTCTCTCATACAAACACACACACGTGAGAAAAGAAAGATAAATCAGGAGCTTGGGATTAACATACACACACTACTGTATATAAGATAGATAACCAACAAGGACCCACTGTAGAGCAAGGGAACTCTACTCAGTATTCTGTGATAACCTATATGAGAAAAGAATCTGAAAAAGAATGAATATATGTATATGTATAACTGAACCACTTTGCTGTACACCTGAAACTAACACAACAGTGCAGTTTAACAGTGCTATAATCCAATTAAATTAAAAAACGAGCCATATGCAAGACAACCACCTGAGTCTATCAGAGAGGAACTATTTTATAAACACAAAATAGTAATGTATGCATAGGACTGCCTTGGCTGTGTGATTGGATGATTGATAAACACTACAACATGAATTAATCTCAAAATAATTATGCCAAGTGGATGATACTAGACAAAAAGAAGGAATGCATTCTATATGATTCTATGTGGGTAACAATCCAGGAACTGTAATCTACAGCGACAAAAAAGGGATTATACATGGGCATAAAGAAACTTTTGGGAGTGATAAATACGTTTATTATCTTGATTGTGATGATGATTTCATGGGTGTATACGTATGTTAAGACTATCAAATTATACTTTTGAAATTTGTATTTTAATGTGTATTATTTATGCCCAATAAAGTTGTGAACATAATCATCTGCTTATTACTGCAAAGACAAACTCAAGTGAGGAAACAGGAATAGTGGAAATAGCACAAGCTTAAGTTGGATGACTCTGAAACCCTAAATTCACATCGAATTAGCTGTATAATTAATTTAATATTTATAATAGTTGTATACATTACATTTAATTAGTTGTATAACCCTGGGCAAGTTACTCATCTATCTGCACTATAGTTTCTTAAGACTTTTCAAATACATTGTCCTGTAGAGTGCTTTATTTTACAGATGAGGAAAGTGGGGGTTAAGAGGCAGGTGATAGCTGACATTATTTTTATGCTTTCAAGTAATATTTTAAACTACTAAATGTCATTAACTAATAGGTATAATTGTGTCAAAAATTAAGTGGGAATCACAGTGTGTGGTATTTCCAAATTTTCTACATCCCCTCCAGCACTTGGTATGGTGAGTCTTTTACATTTTAGCCATTCTAATCGGTATGTAGGAGTGTCACATTATAGTTTTAATTTGTATTTCCCTAATGACTAATGATGTTAATTATTTTTCCATGGGCTTCTTTGTCATCATTCCTCTTATCTAACTTACCATCATACATCATACCTCATTGACCCCGGGATGGGGCCAGGAATTTTTCATTGATTTGGCTGTTCAAGTTGTTGAACTTGGAGCAGGACACTAGTTTTATAATCCACTTTCAATCATTTTTTCCTCCCAATGGAGCTTTGTCTATGGGTCAAGTTTGTCTTCCAGTATGTTTCTGCAGTATATAGTGGTAATTGCCCTTAACTTCTTTCTATTACTTCTTATGTTTATCTTCTCAAAGTAGTTTGTCCTCCTAAATAAGCTTTGTTAGAAGGTGAACTGTCTGGCAATTGTTTTTGAATATTAGACTTCATGAAAGCTATTCAATTTGCTTTGGGCTTTTCAGATTGTGTATTCAGGTGTGCTACATCAGACTTTGTAGGTGAGAGAGATGTGCATGTTTGGATGTTACACCATCTCTTTTTTTTTTTTTTTTGCGATGCAGTATGGTATTTGAGTGTTTGTCTTCTGTTGGTTGTCATGGGTATCAGCCTTTCCTTTGAACTTATTTTAACACTTGAGCTATATAACATAGATTTAATGTGAACAATATAATATAACAGATTTCAGAGTTCAAAGATTGGCATCCTTTCTTGGTTTCCTTCTTTGATTTTGTAAAGAAAACAAGGTTATGTTTTTTGTTTGAAACAAAACACAGCCTCCTGTCTTCCTTGCCTCTCCCCTTCTCCTGCTGGGTCCTGGGACTGCTGATCCGAAACAGGAGAGGCCAGGCTGACCTGGGCCACCAGAGATAGGAAGGGAATTCTCTGTGTGGGAGCTTCCACAGAGCCAGAGCGGAAGGGCATTCAGGAATGGAGATTGGCTTTGTTAGGTAGAAAATAAAATTTAAAAACTCTACACACATGCCCATTATACAGATGGGGGCCAGGAGGTACCACCTCTTAGGTGAAACCATCTCTAGCAGTTGGACTCAGGGTCCTGGTGTCACCCCCAGTTTCTTAAGTTCTGGGGTGGAGAACAGGGCAGGAAACAGTAGCTCTCAGGACAGGAATTGGGGGAAGAGAAGAAGAGAGAGAGAAGTCAGAGTACTCTCCTTCCCCACATGGTTAAAAAAAAAAAAATTACTAAGAAAGCACCCAAAGCTTAAAACTTTGATGAAATTTATGTCCAAGTAGTTTACCAAATTTTAACTGCATTTAAAAAATTTTATTACTGAGTTTTGAGAGTTACTTATATTTTTTGAACAAAAGTTCTATATTATACAAATACAATTATATTTTGCAAATAGTTTCTCACATTTTGTGGCTTATCTTTTTGTTCTCATTAACAGTGCTTTGAACAGTCCTTAGCAGTATTTTGAAAACAGAGCAGAAGTTTTTAATTTTGATAAAGTCCGATTCATCAAGTTGTTCTTTTGTGGTCAACAAATTAAAGTCTAAACTATCCAATAAATTGGAGACAAATGAGATCCATACTTCCCATTTTTCCAACTGTGAATTCATTACTCTGTTAATTAAGTCATCATTCATCTACTTAAATATTGATTATCTATTCTATGTGGGGACCCTGGTAGGCACAATTAATACAAGGGCAAAAAAGATATTCACTCATACAGCCTTGTGGAGGTGACAGCCTAGTTGGGAAAATAGACATTTAAAAAGGCAATCACGAAAAAATAAAAACTAAACAAAAAATAAAAAAGGCAATCACAATATAACTTTATAAGTGTTATTACAAATGAATCACAAGCTGCTATAGAAATAATCATAGACATCTAAATCAATCTTGGTGGACAAAGGAGGATCACAGGGGGATATTATGAGTAAACAGCATGAAATGAGGTTTGAATTAGCTGTAGGGTTTCTCAACCTCAGCACTATTGCAGTCTGGACCATAACTCACAGTTGGTGGGGGTAGGGTGGGATTCTGCCCTATGCCTTGCAGTACATTTAGCAGTATCTCTGGCCTTTTCACGCCAGATGCCAGTAGTATTACCACGTGTAACAATCAAAAATTTCTCCAGATACTGTCAAATGTTCTTTGGGGGTCAAAATGCTCCACAGAGAACCACTAAAGGAAGAGACAGAGGGTCAAGATTGATATAGAATGCACTGTCTAAATAATGGCCACCCAAGATTCCAGTTCTAATTCCTGGAACTTGTGTGAATGTTACCTTATTTGGCAAAGTTTTGCAGGTGGGATTAAGTTAAAGATAGTGGGATGAGATTATCCTGGACTCTACAGTTGGGCCATAAATGCCATGGCAAGTGTCCTTATATGAGAGATGCAGGGGAAGATTCCCCACATGCAGAAGAAGAAAAGGCGATGTGAACATGGTGGCAGAGATTGGTAGGATGCAGCCACAAGCACGTGAATGCCAACAGTCACCAAAAGGTGGAAGAGGAAAAGAAAAAAGTCTCCTTTCGAGACTCTGGAGGGAGTGCAGCTCTGTGGACACCTTGATTACAGCCCAGTGAAGCTGATAAACTTCTCGTCTCCAGAACGATGATACAGTAAATTTCTGTTTGTTTCAGTCACCAAATTTGTGCTACTTTGTTACAACAAAACCACACAAAACTAATACATAGGTGATGATAGGCAGATAAAATAAAATATAAAATGAGAATATATCAATAACAGAGGGTATTAAATATGAATAATAAAGTGTGTGTGTACGTATGAGGCAGGACAGGAAAGTGTGTGTAAAAGAATGGTGACAATTATAGCTATGGAAATAAGAAAGAACCAGAGTGTGCTGAGTCAGTGTATTTGTTTGTAGGGCTGCTGTAATAAATTACCACAAACTGGGTGGCTTAAAATAACAGAAAAATTTTTTATCACAGTTCTGGGGACTAGAAATATGAAATAAAGGTGTCAGGAGGGCCGTATTTACTCTGAAAGTTCTAGGGTAGAATCCTTCCTTGCCTCTTCCTAGCTTCAGGTGGTTGCCTGCAACCATTGGTGCTCCTGACTTTGTAGCTTTATCACACCGATCTTTGCCTCTGCATTCACATACCCGTCTTCCCTCTGTGTGTGTGTCTGTGTCTCTAAATATTCCTCTTCCTATAAAGGTAGCAGTCATAGGATGTAGGGCCCATCCTAACCCAGTATGACTTCATCCCAACTGAATTGCCTCTGCAAAGACCCTTTTTCCAAATAAGGTCATATTCCCTGGTTCCAGGGATTAGGACTTCAACATATCTTTTTGAGGAACATCATTCAAATCAGAACAGAAAGTGTAAACAATCATAAGAAGTTGAGACTATTCCTAGGATAATGAGAAAACTCCCAAGAATTTTACTCAGTGGAGAGACATTATCAGATGATCATTTTATAATGATAATCCTGGCAGTTATAGATCAAATGGCTTGGACTGAAAAAGAATTGAAATAGATGTATCATTTAGTAGGCTGTTGAAATAATCCAGGAAAAGAATGCTGGAGGCCTAAACTGGTTAAATGATCATGTATTTTGAGATAATTGGATAGATCCAAAAAGTTTTAGGAGCCAGGCTCCACATAATTGGAATTTCTTTAGATATAGGATAAAGATAAGGGCAAACCAGATAAATCTATGACTTAGGAAATTATGAGGATGTTGAGATGGGTTTAAGGACAAGCAGTAGTTTTGGAGCAGATTATGAGTGAGTTCAGTTTTGAACTTAGAGTTTTTGTGATCCCCATTTGTGAGATGCCTAGACGAGGAAACATGTTGGGTAGTCGTATTTTCAGTAAATTTGGAAGTGAAACACTTATTTGGGAATACTCAGCATACAGAAGGCAACTTAAGCCCTTGGAAAGGACAATATAGCCACAGGTAGAGAGAAGACTGACATGGTGAAATAGTCAAAACATAAGGAGCCTCAATATTCAAATTCATCACTTAGCAATTAAGGATAGAGGTACACTGGCCGGGAAGTTCCACCTGTCACCTGGATAGAGTGGGAAGTCTTCACCAAAGGGAAAGGTTGTGGGGAGAGTGCAGAAATACTCAAGTTGAATTGATAAGCACAGTTGAGGATTCTGAAAGAAGACAGAAGTTTAAGCAGCAGGCATCGATTCTAGGATGCTGCCAAACTTTGTTTCCCATAGTATGTTTCTAATATGGATACTGTGCCAACAGCCTGGATTCAGAGAAAATTGGGAGTTAGAAGCAAATGATGCCATTGGTTCAGGGCGAGAAGAAACAGACATAGTTGGGGACCACCTGAACACTGAGAACAAATAATAGCATTTGATTTATTGCAGTAAGGGATCAGCTAGAGCGCCGTGTGTCACTAGGTAGCTCAGTTTGAAGGAGCAACAGTGGAATTGGAGGCATACCCATTCAGACGTTGCTCATCCTCAACACCCAGTCTCTGTAATGAAGAGTATGACTCCATCTAAAAATAATTATTTTTGACTGCATGCAGCTTTTAAGCCTCTTTGCCTTGTGTCCCATAACTGGACAAGCTAAGAAGGAAACCTGGGTGCTCCCTTGGTACAAGCAGGAAGTTCAAACCATGAAAGTCCCAACCCATACCAGAGGGCCCTCACCCCAGCGCCACCTCCTAGCCACAAGAAAATTCATGCCGGTCTTCTCTTTGCTCTCTCAAGCCATTTCTGACCTGCTTGAGAGGCCTGCCTGCTCATCTCATAACTGAGAGACCTCAATTATGTAATTAATGAACTCTTTTATACCTTCTTGGTGCACTTGTGGCATCATCAGTGTCTCTGAACCAAACTTTGGGTGAGGGATCCATCTGCCTCTGCAAGTGATTGTAGCAATTTCTTTAGGTAGAGGCTGCTTGCTTTGCTTGGAACACCAGTCAGAGACCCCTTTTTGAAAAGCCAAGTTTTTTGAGTTAGCTCTCCAAAGACCTAGCAGTGACTATGCAAGAACTAGATTACATTTCTATAATTCTCTCTTTCTGGCAACAAATCAATATAAGTTTCACCATGGTACTTATTTTCTAGAGTCTTAGCTATTGCATTCTGCCTGAGCAAGGAGACTTAGACCCTTTGATGGAGTTATATTACAATATACGCAGTGGACAATCCCTTTCTTGTCACATTTATGTGGTTGATGTCAACATAGGGATATTTTGCTATGTCCTATTAACCAAGAAAGTAAATCCATTGCAAAGATAGGGACTTATTGCTACTTCAATTCAAGTGGCCTCAATGTCCGCCAAGGTATTCATTTTTCAGTCAGTGTAGGGTTCCATAAAGGTTTTTCTACAGATGTGTATGAAGGCAAATGGCATCTCAAGAAACATGGTTCCATGATCCCATTAATGTATGTGACTTTCCAAGCTTAAATTGTGCCATGTTTATTTTCTCCTTCACTTGTCCACAATTTCTCCCATTTAATTTAGATTGTTCAATTACCATTAATTCCAGACAATCTATTGTTTAATTGGATGGATTTCAATTGCAACCAAGAAAGCTAATTTAAACCTAACAACAGGTTTGTTTAAAAAAAAAAAAGGAAAATCGTATAAGAGAATACACCATAACACAGACATTTGTTTGTGTATTAAGGTGTCACTTGTTAGTTTAATTAGAGCAAAACTGTAGTTGTCTACTAACTAACTTTCTAAATTGCAGAAATAACTAGTACCATAACTCCTCATGTGGGGAATATTGTCATAAAAGGCTTACCTGCCCACTTAACAATTTCAGAATGTTTTTTTCTTACTTACTCAAAGAGTCTTTTTTTTTTTTTTTACTGGAGTATATCTGCTTTACAATGTTGTGTTGCTTTCTGCTGTACAGCAAAGTGAATCAGTTATACTTATACATATATTCCCTCTTTTTTAGATTTCCTTCCCATTTAGGTCACCACAGAGCACTGAGTAGAGTTCCCTGTGCTATACAGTAGGTTCTCATTATTTATCTATTTTATACATAGTAGTGTATATATGTCAATCCCAATCTCCCAGTTCATCCCACTCCCCCCTTCTCCCTTGGTATCCATAAGTTTGTTCTTTACATCTGTGTCTCTATTTCTGCTTTGCAAATAAGTTCATTTGTAACATTATTCTAGATTCCACATATAAACAATACTATACGATATTTGTTTTCTCTTTCTGACTTAATTCACCCTGTATAACAGTCTCTAGGTCTATCCACGTCTCTGCAAATGGCACTATTTCGTTCCTTTTTACAGCTGAGTAATATTCCATTGTATATACAGACCACATCTTCTTTATCCATTCCTCTGTGATGGACATTTAAGTTGCTTCCATGTCCTGGCTATTGAAAATAGTGTTGCAATGAACACTGGGGTGCATGTATCTTTTTGAATTATGGTTTTCTCTGGGTATGTGCCCAGGAGTGGGATTGCTGGGTCATATGGTAGTTCTGTTTTTAGTTTTTTGAGGAACCTCCATAGTGTTCTCCATAATGGCTGTACCAATTTACATTCCCACAAACACTGTAGGAGAGCTCCCTTTTCTCCACATCCTGTCCAACATTTATTGGTCGTAGATTTTTTGATGATGGCCATTCTGACCTGTGTGAGGTGATACCTCATTGTAGTTTTGATTTGCATTTCTCTAATAATTAGTGATGTTGAACATCTTTTCATGTGTTTGTTGGCCATCTGTATGTCTTCTTTAGAGAAATGTCTATTTAACAAGCTCCATCTTAAAATCATTCTAAGCAAAAAGTAAAGATTAAAAAGAAGCTATATTATTAAATAGATGGCACTATGTATAGCATAAGAGAAAGAAAATTGAAGAAGCTACTCTCAATAGTACTAAAAAAGGCTCTATGAAATGTTGAGTTAAGCAATGGCTCTCAGGAAATATGAAGGGCAACTCAAAGGTTGGTGTGTGCCTATATCATCAGATTCTAGCACATATCTGCTTAGGAAATAGAGAGAAAACTCTTCCATTGGATAATATACAATATTACCCATGAACCTTTTTGCTTGATGGATAAATGTATTTAAAAATAAGCACGTTAAACCAATTACCCTGGAAAATGCCTAGTAATGAGATGACAGTAGATAAAGCATATAAATCAAGCAATAATTGCCTTTATTTTTAAAAATGACATTGACTAAAACTTACTGAGGTATTTTTAACACTTTTGTTAGTTGCTCCAACAGTGTTTAGAAATTGTGCTTATGCAGAGTAGAATAAGGGAAATGGTTAATAAAGATTCAGAATTGGGCTTCCCTGGTGGCGCAGTGGTTGAGTCCACCTGCCGATGCAGGGGACACGGGTTAGTGCCCCGGTCCGGGAAGATCCCACATGCTGCGGAGCGGCTAGGCCCATGAGCCATGGCCGCTGAGCCTGCGCATCTGGAGCCTGTGCTCCGCAACTGGAGAGGCCACACAGTGGGAGGCCCGCGTACCGCAAAAAAAAAAAAAAAAAAAAAAAGATTCAGAATTTGTAAAGCACCACATGGTGGTGAGCATAAAAAATACATAGAAAAAGAATCTCAAGGTCTGAGCATTTTCAAAAACAGGATTGGAATGGGTTGTGAGGAAAGCTTTATATAGATAAATCTCTGAATTTAAAGAGTAAATCATAGGTTGTTTCCATTTTCACACACTGATGACAGCCATTGTCCATGCTGTGGCTTCTGGGAGAATTATTTATAATGTGGTAATCATAATGAAGAGTTTCCAATACAGGAATGATAGCAAAATGAGTTATCATTGTATTCCAAGTAAGCGTTGTTATTGTAAGCTGATAAAGGGACACAAGGGACAGTAATTTTTTCATAATTCATATTATAACCAAATAGGAATGATAGACATCAAATATATAGATTACTTATATTGCAAATATATCCCTGGTTTTGCCCACTCTGGTTGTTAGAATCACGATTACATTACTTAGAAAGGATGAGCCTACACTGTCAGTTATCAATGACTGCAATTCTTGGATAAGATTTTATAAGGATAAAAACTGATTGAGGGGCTTCCCTGGTGGCGCAGTGGTTGAGAGTCTGCCTGCCGATGCAGGGGACATGGGTTCATGCCCCGGTCCGGCAAGATCCCACATGCCGCGGAGCGGCTAGGCCCGTGAGCCATGGCCGCTGAGGCTGCGCGTCCGGAGCCTGTGCTCTGCAACGGGAGAGGCCACAACAGTGAGAGGCCTGTGTACCGCAAAAAAAAACCCAAAAAAAAACCTGATTGAAATTGACAACTCTATGCTATAAAATGAAAATTATAAATATTTTATAATAAACTTTTAAAACTGTTTAGAAAAAAAGTAGAAATAATATTCACTGTGGATCTAATGTAAACTTCAAATTCCTTCATAAAAATGATTGGTGAAAATTATTTAACATGATGACTAAGTGAAAAAATTTAATTTTTCTTGTACTTTGAAAATTCTATTAATTATTCACTCTATCACTAAAACTCTTTATGTTACATTAATAATACACAATACATTTTGGACTGGGATGTCCCTAGGTTTTCCCTAGGAAAACCTCACCTAGCTAGCTGCAGGTTTTAAGAAAGGATATTGTCTGCCCGATTCTTACAGGATATGATGGTGCATGGAATGAACATGGACTTTGGAATCAGAAAGGTCTGGCTTGGAACCTACCTTGGGATCAAGACAAGTTCCTTCATTTCCTCATCTTGAAAATTCAGGGGTCTTATCAGAAGTCAGTGCAAAACAATAGATATAGCACATCTTACACATCCTAGGTGCAATTTCAACTGCAGACATTTTTGACGTGTACCTTCACAGTCTGCAAAATGACATATAGAAATAGGATTTAGTTTGAGCTATTGCAGGGCAGGCCTAATGCCATGAGGATTTGGGTACAGCAGTATATTCAACTAAACAGCAGTTTGGCTGAATTTGATTAACTGTATGTCCAAATTTGAATGTATTTACTGTTTCTTCCATAAAGTGTTCTGTCCAATCCACAAATTTGCATGCAGAAGTAGAAAGATTTGCAGCAGTCAGTTCTATAAGTTTGAACCTTCTAAAGAAGGATAATTCTGTGATAATTTTTAAACTGATTCAGAGGGGAGCATTTTTAACCCAAGCTTGCATTATTGTTAGTCACATATTTCCTTAAGTTCTCTCAGTGTGGGTAGAGTAGTACTTCTCTTAATTTGTTTTATTCCTAAACTCACAAAATGATATCAACGATCTAATTGTGCAAAAAGCTTGCCGAAGTAAATTTGCATAAAAGTTCAACTTAGTGAAAGATACTCTCACACACATCATTCTATACTCATAACAACCTATCTTAGGACAGCTTCCATAGAAGCAGAGTCTGAGATAGAGATTTTTGTGTAAGTGATTTTTTTAGGGAATTCTCTCAGGAGAATCTCCAAGGAGGTAAAAGGAGCAGAACAGACAGGGAAGAAGCTAAGCAGAGATGTAGGTTTAGCTGCAGTCTTGCTACTGAGAAGAAGCCAATGGCCCCACTGGGGGCTCTGGGGCATGAACCGATACCCCATATGGGTTGTGAGTGTGTGTGTGTGTGCGCGTGTGTGTGTGTGTGTGAGACATCTTTATCCATTCTTCTGTCAATGGATATTTAGGTTGCTTCCATGTCTTGGCTATTGTAAACAGTGCTGCTCTGAACATAGGGGTGCATGTATCTTTTCAAGTTATAGTTTTGTCCAGATATATTGGGCTAGGTGTCTTGATCATTTGTGGCAGCTCTCCAGAGAAAAGTCCAATCATGAGCCAAGAGCAAACATCATGCACAGAAGTGAGAGATGGGTGCACAGGGCCAGTAAAGGAGATCTAGGCAGGACTCACAGCCTCTACTATAATTCATCCCTTGCATTTCTCAAATTCACTTGCTTATCATACCCAATCCCCTCCATTAGATCACAGCTTTTCCAGGATTGTGAATAGTTAGAATTTCTCTGTAAACGTACAGTTTTGATGCTGCAGTTGCTCCTGCTATAAGTAGCCACAGTTCTGTCTTCTTGAGAAAATCAGAACCACTTACATCTACCAAGTAGTAATTACTGTTGTTGCTTTTGGGTTTACTGGCCTGAAAAGTCTGAAGTGACCAGGTAGCTGTTATAGCTTTAAGTTTGGTGGGATTCTATATCTTCCTCTGAGAACCAGGACTTCTAGACCCATAGAAACTAGTGTTGTCAGGACAAGAACAAATGACTAAACTAGGTCACTGGAAGTGATAGTGAGCAGAGTCTTTCCTACTTCCATTTCTTAGTTCATGGGCCCATTTATTTTAACAGTTGGGTACCTAGTACCATATAATGGCCATTGGCATATGTTGCATATTGCACTGTGAATATGCACCCTATCCTTACAGGGTATCCTCTCCAATATGATGCCTCAGCTGTGTCTTCTTTTTTTTTTTTTTGCGGTACGCGGGCCTCTCACTGTTGTGGCCTCTCCCGTTGCGGAGCCCAGGCTCCGGACGCGCAGGCTCAGCAGCCATGGCTCACGGGCCCAGCCGCTTTGCGGCATGTGGGATCTTCCCAGACCGGGGCATGAACCCGTGTCCCCTGCATCGGTAGGCGGACTCTCAACCACTGCACCACCAGGGAAGCCCTCAGCTGTGTCTTCTAAAGGTCATTTCATCACTCTATTAAGCCAGAACTTCTGGATTACAAGTATGGTAGTACTTGTAAGAGTAGTTCAGTAAGAGTAGTTCTCGACAAGATTTAATAGGTAAGTTACATGTGTTAGTCTGATCCAACTGCCATAACAAAATACTATAGACTGGGTGGCTTAAACAACAGAAACTAATTTTCTCACAGTCTGGAGGCTGGAAGTCCAAGATCAAGATGGCAGCAGGGTTGGCTTCTGGGGAAGCCTTTCTTCTTGGCTTGTAGATGTGTCTTCACAGGGCCTTTTTTCCTGTATCCACAGAGAGAAATAGCTCTGGTGTTTTCTCCTCCTCTTATAAGGATACCACTTCTATTGGATTAGGGCTCCACCCTTATGACCTCATTTAACCTTAATTACCTCCCTAAGGGCCCTATAACCAAATACAATCACACTGGGGCTTTGGGTTTGAACATATGAATTTTGGGGAGACACCATTCAGTTTACTATGACACAGAGTTTAGAGCAAAGCCATGCCATTTACAGCAGAGAACTATATACCATTCAAAAGCATCTCCAGATAGAGAGCAAGTCTTAGCAGGGGACATCAAGAGACCATGTAGCCAGAACTCCCTCTCTTGAGCTGGGTGCTGTCAGAACCATAAAATCATAATAGCAGGCTGAGCAGAAATTCATCATAAGATGAAAGTGATAAATCTTAACAGTTAGGCTTGAACAGCCCCTGAGGGTTCGAGTGAGCTGTGAAAAATAGTAGCCTAGTCTTTCATGTCACCCACCCTGGTTACACTGACACCTTTACCTAAATCCACACCTGTGGCCTTGTATGGTGTTACCTTGTACTAGCTGAAAGGGTAAGACAAGTCATGAGCTTAGTTCACAATTGGCTTGGCTGGGTATCTGGCTGTGACTTGAAAATTGACTGATACTGCACTATAGCCCTGCTGGTGGTGGCTGGGGTTCTGAAAGACAGTGATGAAAGAAAATCTCCTAATGGGCAGAGCCTTGGGTGGGTCACAGATTCTAATTTCATAGCTGTTTTCAATGTGAATCAGTTTTTCCTATATTTTAGACAGGAAGCAGAATCTCTGTGTGATTTGCTCATTAACATCTACCCATATACTCATCAAGTCTACCGAAGAGACTGAGAAGAAAGGATTTTAGTAAACTCTGACTCTTTATTTTATGGTTGCTAAAGTTGGAGTTTATGGTTGTTGAGTTGGAGTTTAGTTTTCTGAGACTACTGATTAAAGAACCCTGTGCTTTAATCCTTAAGTCACTAATTCTTCTAAGCTAATGTTTTCTGATCTTGGAAAGGAAGACACACTTTTTTTTAAAGATTTTTAGACAGAATTCTTTCTGGAGTAAAGCTGCATATATAAACCTTAAGTTTCCTGTTGATTCTTTAATAAAATCATGACTCTTGTACAGCCACCGAGTTGGTTTCAATGTAGATAAATGATACTATGGCATCAGTTAAAACCTCTTTTAAACCTTACTTGAATAAATAATGGGCAAAAGGATAGGTTCGCCAGATGAATGTGATAGTATATGGTGCTGTGGTTAACTGAGTTTATAACTATGGAGAGACAGATCTGGTCGGCTAGAAACGCTAATAGATAGAAGCATAATTGTCACATAAAACCTATAAAACTCAAAATGAGTTGATCTTAATATTGCTGTCCCTCCATAGCCAGTTAGAAAATCTCCATTTTATCAGAGGAATACAGAATAAAGCCATCTGGATTATTGGAGAAAAGAGCATTCAAGTAACTTAGATTAACCCGAGCCTTATTTTCTGAGGGAATAACTTCAACCATCCAGCTAGAAAGGATGTCAATTTCAAACTCAGTTTGAGGTAAAGGGAAAGAGAATATTAAGATAATTAATTGGCATCTGACCATGTTTAAAGAGTGGGAAGGTTTGAGATGGAAAACAATCTCAGTAAATTGCATTATAATTATGAGAAAAAAACAGGGTCTATCTCAATGCCTGCAGGGAGCAAGAAATAGTCAGTATAACTTTACTTTTTATGAGGTGCTCAGAGTCTGTAAAACATTATTGCTGTTGTCATCAGTTGAGAAAAAAGCGATATATTAAAGAAGACTATAAATCCAGTTTGTTATACTAGATACCCATAATAGATGTAAAGCCGTATATTTGTTTCCTTAAAAAAATAACATCTGTGATAGATTGTTTGCAAAAATAGCCACACTTATTTTACTTTCTATACCCAAGCCCCTTTACAATGCGAGCTTGCAGTTTTTTCCATCAATTATGAGTGTCTTATTTCTCCACCATTTGAATCTGGGGTGTTTATATCTTGATTTGTTCGAAACAATGTGGTAGATCTGACATCACTTTGTTGACCTCATGAGGCTTTGCAAACTTATGCTCGCTCTCTTGTATCCCCAATATGCCAGTGGAGTGAGTCCTTGACTAGACTTTCGAGAAGTTGAGAGACTAAGGAAGAGTTCAGTTTGCACTTTGGAATGGGTGAGGATGCTCAGCCCAAATCAGCAAAGCTGGTTAGAGCCAATCCCCAGATAACCATTTAGATATTGTAGTGCATTGAGACCCACTGACGATACTGCCTGAGACCAAAGAACTGCCTGGTTGACCTGCAGACTCTGAGCTAATAGTTACCATAGTAAGCTGCTAAGTCGATTGGTGGTTTGTTATGCCACAATAACTACTAATCAGACATCTAACACGAGAAAGTTTGGCCCAAAATTGTAACAAAGAGACTAAAATATTTCAATTATAATAAAAATAATCTACTATCACACACTAGTCATTTTGTCAATGGAATAGGTCAAGAGGATTTAAGCAATACCTGAACATTGGTCTAAATCATCATGGCCCCAGACTAATTTCTTACCCCAGTGCTCTAGTCGTCTATATTCTAGGACCTCTGTCATCAAAATATGTTACTCCCCAGCACAGTGTCCATCAGTATTTCAGGACCATGAAGCTGAAAAATGCATGTAAGTCTGCTTTTTTATGTAGAAGTCTGCTAGACTTTACTCCTAAACCAAATGGGAACTTGAAATGTGAAGGGTAGTCTGGTAGGTAGAGTTAGAATAATGCAATATCAGAATGTTCATGTCATCTCAAACATATTTGTCCATTTATGAGAAAATGGAAATCATAACTGACTTGAAAACACTGGGGTACAAATCTAAGAGTTTTTCTTCTGTTGCTTTAAATCCTCCATGGTTTGCTCTGTGCCTAGGCAATGAAATCCAAAATCTGTAACAGTGAACAAAAGACTTGCATTGCATGGTCTCTTGTTTGACTCCACCTCTGTCTCCCATCACTCACTTCCAAGTACCCCCATGTACTTCAGTCATATTAATTTGCTAACAGTTTGTTAGGCCTGTCCTGTTTCATCTCCCACAATGCGTTTGATTTCATTTCACTGTCTGCCTGGAAATGCACATACCTATCATGTCAGTCTAGAAAGCCCCTATATATTGTTTTCATTATACATCATAGTCACCTAACTTGGGAAACCTCCCTAGTCTTTCAAAAAAGTGAGATGTTGCCTCTTCTGTATTTTCATTGTACTTTGCATGTACTTTCACGTGTAGTATTTGCCACACTGTATTATAGTAATTTCTTCAAATATCTTGTTAACCCAACTAAACTGAAGACAACACTATGCCCTACCATTTCCATAACACCAGCATATAATATTGGGCCAAAAATATAACACAGCACCATCTTTTTGTATAAAAAGTATCCTCCAAAATATGTCCACTTGGATTCATATCAACATTCACTAAGTATGAGAATCAAGTGCATTTGTGATTTTTCTAATTGCATGTATAAAAGATGAAAGGGAGTAGGTGAACATTTGATAAGAACATACTGAAATAAGTCATTTAGTTACTAATTTCTGCTTACATGTAGCAGCTATAAATAACACTTAATAGACCCAGGCATGCAAAATAATAATAATAAAGAACGGACGAGGAGGGAGGGGAAGGAAAAGGATTAGCAACATAAAACAAAGTATTTTTTTGTTTATAAAGTCTTCATTTCAATGGGAAATAAAAACTTCTTAATCTAAGTCATTTTAGAATGATTCTTTAAAAAGGCACTACCTGAAAAGACGACAACAAACAACTATGAGGACATTCTGCTTCTGACCATCTGGAAGTGTCAGGGTTTGGACTTACCCTCTTAGGTCACTACTACATAACTGAACTATAAGAAGCAACTCTTTTCAGGTACTACATAAGACTCATCACAGAACTGTAATTAATGAGGCAAGGGGAACAAATGAGGCAAGCTCTAATCACCCTGAGCTTTATGCCTGGAGACAATTTCCAGACTTCAATGGAGGGATGGGGAACCCAAGCAAAAGCCGGCAGTCTTCAGAGAGAAAAACTGGTGTTTTAGACATCAAGATGGGTAGAATATGCAGAACAATGTTATAAAACAGGAAACTATGCAGAGAAAAAGTATCAGATATTTATAAAGGAGTCCCCTCTGTCTTTGGCTGAGTGCAATCTGTAGGTACATAGAGTGAAACTTTATAGGTCTGGGATAAAACATGTTTTAGGAGAGAACAGTTGCCACGGAGCTTTCAGATAAAAGACAGGGCCAAAGAGTGTTCAGTTTGCCATCAACTAGGATGGAGAGACCTCTGGAAATGCAAGGGACACTCAGTTGAAATCTGAGAAAGGCTACACCTTATAGTGGGGGATGAACTAACTCCATGAAATGACTGCTAGAGATAGTCTAGAATAATTTTAAAAGCCATGAGAGAATTACATTGATACACACGTAAAGTAACTACCTTCTAGAACAAATGTCACATTCTTAAGGTAGTGCAACAGAATTCAGCATTCTGCAATATAAAATTCATAATGTTTATAATCAAATTAAAAATTTCTAGACATACAAAGAAGCAGGATAAAAATGACCTATAACTAGGAAAAAATCAATAGAAATAGACTCAGAAATGAAAGAGATGATGATATTAGTGTACAAGAACTTTAAAACAGCTGTTAAATATGTTCAAGGATTTGAAGGAAAACATGAACATAATTAAGAGGAAATGAAAGATGTCAAAGGAAGTAAAAATTCTAGGATGAAAAGTTTTGAAATTAAAATGTAAAAATGGTATTAACAGCACGGTCAACACTGGAGAAGAAAATATCAGTGGGTTAGAAGGTATAGCAACAGAAACTATCCAAAACAGGGCACAGAAAGAACAAACTAAAAAAAAATTGTGCATGGGTACAGTGATCTCTGTTACAGCATCACAGTCTAACACATGTGTGCTGTAGTCTCAGAAAGGAAAGGGAGGGAACATCAAAATATTTGAAGAAGTAATTTTCTTTCCAAATGGCTACGATAGAGAGAATAATGACCTCCCATAATATACACATCCAAATCCTTGGAACCTGCCTGTGAATATGTTACCTTACATGGCAAAGAGATTTTGGAGATGTGATTAACTTAAGAATTTACACAGGGAGAGTATCCTGGATGACCCAGGTGGGCCCATTATAAGAACAAAGGTCGTTATAAAAGTGAGGCAAGGGAGTCAAAGTGAGCAACAGAGAGAGAGAGAGAGAGAGAAAGTCAATAATGGAAGCAGAGTTTGATGTGATGTGCTTTGAAGATAATGAAAGCCTTTGTGAGCAACTACTGGAAAAGCTGGAAGGGCAAGGAAATGGATTTTCCCCTAGAGCTTCGAGAAGGAGCACAATTCTACTGACACCTTAACTTCAGACCATAAGACTCCTTTCACATTTCTTACCTCCAGAAGGGTAAAATAATAAATTTGTGTGGTTTTCAGCCACTAAGTTTTTGGTAATTTGTTACAGCAGCAATAGGAAACTAGTACCATCACAGACACAAAAACATAATAAACCCAAGCAGAATAAGAAGAAAAGAAAAAGAAAACCAGACTCAGGCACATCATATTCAAATTGCTGATAGCCTGCTTTAAAAGAAAAACAAATGAACAAACAGCAAAGAACAGCAACAAAAATTCTTAAGAATAGTTAGAAAAAAGGCATATTATATACAGGGGAACAAATAGAAAAATGACTGTATATTTCTTTTTCATAAACTAGAAAAGCCAGAATAGAGTGAAACAACAGCTTTAAGATACTGAGGAAATAATGTAAATGAAATGCTCAACCTAGAATTCTATAAGAAGAGAAAATACAGAAAAAGATTGAGTCAAATCAAAGGTGAATTTATTGGGCTTCCCTGGTGGCGCAGTGGTTGAGAGTCCGCCTGCCGATGCAGGGGACACGGGTTCGTGCTCTGGTCTGGGAAGATCCCACATGCCGCGGAGCGGCTGGGCCCGTGAGCCATGGCTGCTGAGCCTGCACATCCAGAGCCTGTGCTCCACAACGGGAGAGGCCACAACAGTGAGAAGCCCGCGTACCGCAAAAAAAAAAAAAAAAAAGGTGAATTTATTGCTACAAAAATTACATAAACTGAAATGTTAAAAATCGTTCCAAAGGCAGATAAAAAATGATAAATGGAAATATAATTCTACACAGGAATAAAGAACAATGGAAATAAATATGTGAGTAAATATAAAGGTTTTTTTAATTTTAAAACTTCTTTAAAAATTTTAAAAATTCTTAAAACTATAAAAACAGTAACAATGTGGCTTATAATGTGTATGTATTTATGTATGTAACATGTATATATATGCCTGTTATAAATATATATACATTATATGCATGTATACATATATACATTATATGCATATATGCAATGTATCAATATACATACACTATATATACATATATAATATATATATACATACACATGTGTGTGTGTGTGTATATATATATATATATATATATATATATATATAAAATGTATGACAATAATATCGGAGATTGGAGAGGAGAATTCAAGTATCCTTACAACAGTAACCATGAGTGCTGAGATATTATTTAAAGGTAAAATGAGGCAAGTTAAAGTTATGTATTGTTCCTGAAAGCAAAAAAAAAAGGAAAATCATATCTTGGCAAAGTTGGGTTTTCATCAGTTGCTGTGATAAAAAGCATGCACTATGAAAAAGTCAATATGGAACAGAAAAGGGGGTGACTGGCCATATCCAATCTGAATGCACAGTTTGAGAAACTGTACAGTACTCAACAGGCATACACATCTCATTAATAAGTAACTGTAGGTACTTAAAGGTAAAATTAAAATTTTTTCTTTCAAATTTTTTCCGTTACTTTTCTAAATAACAGTGGTTTTGTTAGGATATAAAAATGTATTATTAAGTTGTTGGCCCTAACTACTTAATAAAAGGAACTGTTATTTTTAAAAAACAATATATGTATTGTAAATCCCAGAGTAATTAAGAGGTGTTGCTAATACCAGTAGTAGAGAAAAAATGGAATACAAAACCCACACAATTAGATGGAAAAAAAAAAAAAAGACGAGAAAAAGGGGTAAAAGAAGAAAAAAAACAGATTAGACAAGTAGAAAAAATAGAAACATGGTTCTTAAGTCAAATTATATTGATTATTACATGAAATGTAAACAGTCCAAACACTCCCATAAACAATGAAAGGAATCAAGCTTCCTTTGAGGAGTGGGAGGCCATACATACAAATGAACCTGCATCATGTTTTAGAGTCAGACATAAGGAAGTGCTCAAACAATACTAGGTTATGTCAAAAGGACTAGAGGAACCAATCTGAAAGAGCTCCAAAAAGACAGAGCAGGGACAATTTGAACAACAAAATAAATGATATTATTGGACTCTAATCCAAAGGAAGGAGTATCAATAGTTCCCTATTGTGATTAAAAACATGTTTGAATAAATACATAATAAATACATGCATAAATAAATGTGAAGAAATATGTCTTATAGAAAATTCCAGTTAATAAAACAAGAGGAAATAAGAGTAACATAAAACCACTATTTGAATATCATAGTAATAATTGCTGCAGGCAAGATCCACTGATGGATGCTAAAAGTAGGGGAAGAAACTTTAAGTCGAAGCAGGATATTTAAATAGCTTCAAAGTATCTCCCCTGAAGTATTTATTCACTGTGGTAGTTTAAACATATGTTCAAAAATTATTTGATAATTCTGTCTGGTGGAAGTGAAGATTAGTTCACTTCCCCTTGAATGTGGACCAGACTTAGTGACTAGATTCTAATGAATAGATTATGGGAAGGGAAATATAGTAACTTCACAAGAAACCTAAGAGTAGCCCCCTTAACTAAGAGATCAGGATTAATCCAACCTATAATAAATCATGTCAGTACTCTGCACCCGTTAATACAGTGCAATAACAAGGGCACATTACTTCTGTGATAATCTTCCCCCAAGTCTATAACCTCAGTCTAATCATGAATAAACATCTGAGAGACCCAGTTAGGACATTCTAAAATGCTAAAATGACTAGTACTCTTTAAATTGTCGAGAACATGAAAGACAAGGCAATATTGACACAAACTGGAGGAGATGAAGGAGACACAATGACTAAATGTCACGTGGAATCCTAGATTGAATTGTCAAACAGAAAAAAAAAACAAAAACGATGTTGGTGGAAAAATTGGTAAAATTTGAATTGACAAATCCAATACATGTAAGAATGTAAGCTTGCTGGAGGGTGGAAGAATTGAAGAGATAGTTCAAATGGAAAAGGTAAGAGTACTAAAGGGAAATACAGGAGCCCATGTTCAAAAAGAAAGATGAGTGAAATAGAGTTTTAGGAGGTCATGCAACTAAAGGTACCAGTATCCCCTCCATTTTTGAAAGTTTGCTTTATGTCAGCTTGCTTTTATAAAAGACCTACATTAGTACCAGTTTTCCCTAACTGTAAGAATTTTGAAGAGGATTTTCACCTTTATGGAAAAAAGATGAAAGGGATAATAGTGTTTAGCATTTGTTTTGCAGTGAGGCAGCTTACCCCCTGAGCAGTTAGAGTAGCACCACCAAGCTCCTTCCCCGGGAACTACACTCAGCATCTCAGTTTCAAGCCAACATGGCTTTAACTGTGTCTATGAGCATCTGTGCTTTATCTCCATTTATCTTGTGCATCTGTTAATGCGATGTGTCCTAAGGTCATTGCTTCTCTGGTTTATGCCATTTCAGTTTATGAAAGGTTTCATAGGAATACGCTGGTTTCAGATAGTGGGGAAAACCTGTAGTGTAATATTAAAGGTATGATGGCTAAGGTATTGAAAGTTGAGGAAATGTCAGGGACATAAGAAGCTTAAGGAACTCTAGGGTAAAGGGGTTGAATGAAACTTCTGTGGAGATGATAATAGTACCCAAAATATGATAAGAAAAGTGGTGAAAAAAAACCCAGTGATCCAGTTGCTCAGATTGTGAGTGAAAAAAGAGGAGTAACCGGAGGATTATCAGAGGCCAGCAATAAAGAATAATATACAAAATAGTGTGGGATTCAGAGAAGCTGTGTCTTGTTTGTTTTGTTTAGGTAGAAGGGAGTAGAAAAGTTCTGGGAATTTCCAGGTGGAGACAGAAGTATAGATGCAACAACCTGCAAACCCTTTGGTACAGGGTATAAGCAGACACCACTTGAGAAATTATAGGTGAAACAGTGCCCACAGAAGATAGACAAATTTCAGTTAGAGCAGGGACATAAAGGCAATTTTCAGAAATAATGTTGAGAACATAGGGTACGTCATTGATAGCATGTTTTGACATCCAGAGGGATGGGCAAATACTTTAGGTGTAGAAAAACAGGATAGACTGAAACAATAAGATGATGTACAGATGTGGGAAGAGGCTGGGAAGCTAGTGGTGACTGAAGCTTACAGAGATGTACAACAATATGGGATTGATTTCAGAGAATATATGGGGGGGGCGTTCAAAGGGAGTGGTGTGGTTCTATAGCCTCTTCCTTGAGAGGAGTTTCAGGCAGTCAGTCGCTTGGGTCTGGTAGAATATAGTTTCATACTAAGAAGTATGAAGGAGCAATCTAGTGTCTCCCTTAAACTGTGCTATTGACCAAGTCCAGGACAGAAGTGAAGACATCCAGACAAGAACATATGTAACTTGAGAGGCCAGAATTGATATTCCTGCTCTGAATACTCTCTGTTTTGTGGATTCATCTTCCAAGTTAGTTCAGTGATTAGGATGCATTCAGGATGTCCAAAGTCACCTAGAAAATAAGTATAAAGATGCTGCTGATATGCCTCCTGGAAAGGAGTTGTTTTTAATAAGATAGGGCTGCTGGGACAAACTAAAAGATCAAATTTCTTTTTTAATGCATTTAGAATGTCAGAATTGCTTTGTAAATTTGAGGAGTTGTGTACTTGGGATATAACTTATAAAATTTTCAGATTGTTGGAGTCAAATGATACCCTGGAGATATCTTGTTTAAGCCTTTCATTTTTCAGATGAAGAGAGGGAAATGACTTCTCCAAGACAAGCCAGCTAGACTTAAATAAACAAGACAAATAAGATCACTAGACCTAGAATTCCTTTCATCTTTTTCTGAGGACACTGACAAAAAGTTATAGAATGTAAACAGTTCACCAGATATCTAGGAAAGAACTGTGAGAAAATAAAAACTCAAATACAAATCTTTTAATACTTAAGGCTTCCAGGTTGAGACAAGTTTTCTTACGAGAAGTCAGTTTTGAGTAGAATTTAGGTAAAAGTGAATTATGGAAACAAGATAAAACTACAGATGGGGTATATAAAATGCACAGGACAAGAAAACAGAAGCTTGAGTGATTGATTTGGAAGTCAAAATATTCTTTTCTCTTCTCCTACATGCCCTCACTTTATTTACTCCATTTCTTTTCACGTAAATCACACCTTCACATACATTCTACAACTTCCTACTGCGTATCAGGAGAACAACCAAAGACACAATCTCTGTGAGCCTCAGTTTCCATACCTGTCCACAAGACAAGAATTGTACATGGCTTCTCTCCCATTACAAGGTTTGTTCTGAAGCTCAGTGAGAAGGATTGTCCAAATGAGGAATAAGGGGTCCTTTAAAACGGATGCTAGGATTTGGTCCAAGAAGTTTCCTCTCAGGTAGGCCAGTAATCCTGAAATCTACAGTTTCATTTAATTTACAATCCTGTATTAAATAAGATTGTACTAGTAGTAAATCACTCTAAACTATTTCATTTGAAAATATGTGGTATGATTCATTTGAACGCCTACTATAAGAGCAACAACAGCAATAAAAACCCTTCGAGTTCATTTATCATACTTGAACTCACTATTTTATTTGATTTTCAATGAATATGAGTTCATAATATTAGCTATAGATGAGAAAAAGTGTCTTTTTTAATAAGGTAAAACCACTTCATCATGATCACAAACTCATCTGAAAACTCATAATTCAGATTTTTGTTTAGATTTTAATTTAGGTTTTCTCTATTATATCAGTGTTTTTGTTTTTTGGGTTTTTTTGACCCACACATTCTGTGAAATCAGTAAATGTGTACCAATCATCAAAATCAGTAAATGTGTACTTGATATGTTTTATTCTGATCAATGCATTTGTGTCAGTATAATAAATCATAATTATAAAATTTTAGAGAAATAAACATTAATATTGCTTGATCAGATAAGAGTGTTTGATCAGAACCCATTTTGAAACATTACACAGACACAAAATGATTTTTCAGTGTTTCCTCATAAGCAAAGTTATTAAATTCCCTAAAGAGGCCATAATTTTTCCATATTAATTCTCAAAATACTAACTTTAAGAATGGAAGGATTATGCTAATAATGATTAAAGATGCAGTTTAAATTGGGGTAAATGTTTCAAGACAATAAAACTAAAAAAGATTCTAAACAGCACTGAATTGCACAGATGTCTGGGGAAATCTATGAATTAAGTATAGATCATCATCTCACAGTAACCTTTGATAGTTCTCATTAAAACTGTAGCAGTAGAATCTGTTAGAGGCCCCCAGAGAGAGATTATGTGTAAATGCAGAAATTAAAAAATGAATATTGAATGATCCTATTGAGAAATTAAGGCCATTCAATTGTGTTAATGGTGGTAGAATATCAGATCTATGTTTTTAATCTGTTTCTCTAAAAAGAAAATGAAAGTCTATGTCTAATTTATAGATTTAATAGAACATAATTCAAGTAACACCTATTTTGCATAGTATTAGCATTAGGATTTTTATAAAGTATTATATATAGTGTGTGGTACACATATTTATATTGTATATATGTGTGTACATGTATGTATATGCATGTATGTATTGATATATACACACATATGATATATACACACATATAAAATTGTCACATCTCTGGGCACTACACTGTTCAACTTACAAATATAAGTTTACAATGGCAATAACATTCAATTCAATCTTTCTCTTTTAGAATAATCTGAGTAATAGATGATTTATCATTTCTGGTCATAGGTCTATATAATATCAGAATAAATATGGCACTCGAATTTTTTAAAAAAATGATTTCTAGAGTAAGAAGAAAAATCTAATTTTGTTACAAATACACATTTGCAGTTTCAGAGAAGATTAAATAAAGAAGGCATCATAGATATTATCCAGTTCTATCCAATGCTTTTTTATTTTTGCACTGAGAATGACGATGAAACATAGAGGTCAAGTGTTTTTGTACAAAATAACATAGCTAGTTATTGGAAGATCGCAAACTAGAACCCAGATTAGCCCAGATCGTGTTCCACAAAGCCACGTGACTCACTTTTTTTGAAAGTAGGTTAATAATCACTTTTCCTCTCATCATGATATTCCTTCAGTGTTCTGTATGAATTTTCTTCAACAGACTGGTCTAGGCATTGCAATGGACGTTGGGGATAGAGATATGAAAAAAAAAATTGTCCCTTCATCTCAGGAGAGATGAAAACATGAACCAATGGTTTAAATATGTAGTTTTGCCAGGTAGAGGGCACTGAGAAAGTACAAGAGTATGGGGCTCATTGGGACTAGGAGAGGTCAGTGAAGAAGGACTGACTTCAGGAGGTGACACTTGAACTGTAAGGTCAGTAGGCATTATCCAGACCACAGGAGAAGCAGGAAGTCCAGACAGAGGGATACACAGGAACAATTTTGTAAAATCACCATATATTTGAAAGATTTCACCCTAGACATAAGGCTTTTATTGGGGTCCTGGTTTTTTTTCTTTTATTCAATGTTTCCATTACTGCATTTACATGATGGTGCAAGTAAGTGCAGGATTCTACTCCTGGCTGCAGTTACTTGTGAAGAGACACGGCTGAAAAAAAAAAAAAAAAAAGAGAGAGAGAGATGTGGCTGGACACTGGCATTGGTGTTGTCTCCTGGATCAAACATTTTAGGGTAAAATTTCGGCGATGAGGCATCTTTTAGGCTTCCTACTTCTTGGCGACATTATAAACAAGGGCAGAAAGAAGGGGGAGAACACCTTCATTATAGCCAGGCATATATTAATGTGAATAAAAGCAGCTCATATTTCAGGGCCAAATTACTCCTATCATAGCAAAGTCTCTTTATGAATTCATTATGTGAATTTCAGCTTTCAGAGCAAGTTTTAGGAAAATGGAATGTTTATTTTTCTTTCTGTGTAGAGGCATTTGGATTGCCATGAGCCATCTCTTCCTTTGTTGCATTTTTGATGATGCTTAGTTTTGGGAATGCAAGTTTAGATCCAAAGTATGTGTAATCATATTGATGGGTAGTGGTGAAACATCAGTCAGACTTCGAGCCAAAAGCAATCTATGAGATGAAATAGAAAGCTGAAGCTTTGTATGTCAGCACCACTCTCTCCCTTTCCTCTTCCTCAGCACCCAAAGCTCACACCTCCCTATCCACATACATTCTCATCTTGAGCTGTTCTGCATGTGCACTAACTTATTTAGGCTACCTGCCTAAATACCAGAGCCAACGGGTAGTCAGATGCTCAAAATATCAAAAGTCCCTTTCATAAAATACTAGCAGAACTACAGATTTGTCTCTCCTTTTATTCAGTTATGCAAACACAGCATTTACTGTAGCGTTAGTCCCCGGCATAGATACAAAGCATTTTTGTGATGTTATGGGGTAGTAGCTATTTCTTTTCCCCATTCAAATATTATACTTCAAAGGGAAAGCTCCATTTTTCTTGGTTCTTTTCTTCTCACCTTCCTATATCTATTATGTACCTATGGAGCTCTATGTCTCCAGACTATGAAATCCTCATAGGACACTCAATCCCAGAGTTTGGGAAATGTTGTCTATAAGAGGCCAGATAGCAAATATTGTAGTCTTTGTGGGCCATATGGTGTCTGTCTCAATGACTCAATTCTGCCATTGAAATATGTAATAAATAAACAAGTGGGTATGTATCTGTTCTAATAAAACTTTACTTACAAAAAATAGGGAGCAGGCCAGATTTATCTGAGTCAGTTTGCCAATTCTGGTTCATATCCAAACTTTCTGGGGCTAGATTCTTGTGTTGTTTCCACTTGCTTTGGTTTATACCAAATTATTGGAACAAGTTCAGTTCTGTCTAATATTTTTATGGTCTGTGCTACTTATGACTGTTTCCCTAATCTCATCTTCTCACGGACCTCCAACTAGCCTGAACCAGCACTGAATCTATTGTACTTCTATTCAAACTCGTTCTTAATTGTGACTGAAGGACATCAACCCTACACTATTTACCCTTCATTATATGGACTTAACAGACTCCTTTCACTCAAGTCTTAGTTACCCCCATCCCCCTCCAGACCCCACTTTCAATGTAAGCATTAAAGGCATTCTACTTGTGATAGGTACTCTGACCTCATCTATCTGTCAGAATTGCTTTTGACTGCATATAAGGGAATATAGTGGCTTCAGCTATAAAGACTTTTAATTAACTTATTTAACAAGAAGTCTGGAGGTGGATGTTTCCAGGTTTGTTATATTAACTCATCAGTATACTCAAGGACCCCAAGCCATTTTCAAGTCTCTGTTGGTTACCTCATAGGCAAAGATAATTATTACAGCTCTAAGCATCCTCATACCACCATACAAGGTAGATTTAAGAACTCAGGGAGAGAAGTCCTCTAATTCATTTACATTTAATTCTCATAATCTCCAAGGGATTACATGATTACCCCTACAGCAACCATCAGCATTTGGGGACTGAAATTATCAGTGCTCATTCAGATCAATTAGTATTCATTCTCTAGTGCTAAGAGTCTTGCCTTTACTGAGAGTAAGAGCACTTGGCTGACTACCTGGCCAAAATAAGTGTGGTTGTTAGCAGGTGAGAAAGGGTGTGGGGATAGCCTAGTGAAAAATGGTATCAGTCATATCATTCTTTGTAAGCAACAGGAGCACTGAGTCCAAAGGAAAGGATGAGAACATCGATTTCTAATGTTCACTTTCAGCACGACCTTGGATATAGTGCTTAACCCCTCTCTCTGCTTGAATTCCCTCCTGTGAGAAGTGAGTTTGATAAAGTAGCATCTTAGATTTCATGGAAATAGGAGGCACTGGAATATATCATTCAGCCCAAGTACTCAATTCTGCATAGACCGGGTATAAATTGTAAAAAAGTTTGATTAAAGAGTGTACTCAAATGACACTTCTGTTGTAGCGGAAAGCTCAACAGAGGATGCTGTGTCTCGTCTGCAACCCACTGATTTTCTAAATTACCAATTTATAAAAGTTCTCATTCAAAAACACTCTGCATAATGTACCTATTGTTTTACCTTTTCCTATTTTTGAAACAAATCAGCAGCACAAGAGACATATTCCATTTACTTCCAAAGAAGGTTAATTGTTTCAGAGATACAAGACTGAATGACCTTTTAGGTGTTCTGTGTGGAGATGATCTAATCACAACAAAACTGCCTTTGTTCAAGTATCTTCCCATGAACAGGACCCAGAGTACCTTGGGAAATTCATGAGGGTAGGAGAGTGGGGAACAGGAACAGGGGTGTTAGATTTAGGGATCAATAGTTTCACAAGTCCCTGATTCTTTTCACTGTAGTTTTTTCAGGAATAATATCTGTTGAGGGCAGCAGTGTGACAAAAGATGAATTCTGCTCACTCCCCTCAACTCTGTAACGCGGAATTAAATGTACCACTCCAACAACAATATAGAGTTGATGACACTCCAGTGCAAATGACCACTTCAATGATTAGAGTGGCTGCTGAGAGGAAGTCCTAAATTCAAAAGATGCATTCAAGACTTCATTGACAGTGGGTTTAAATGAAGCCACAACAATCACTTCTGATCTTCGAATCAGTGGTTGCAAATGACGAGGTACTGTTAGGATCACGTTGGCAGCTTTTCTGAACTAGTGTGCTAGCAGATGCTGCAGGATTCTGTGAGGTTGTTAAATAGGCAGGGGATTTCTCCCTAACAAAGCCATTTGCATTAGCATCGCCTCAAAGGAATAGGAGCAAATTCTCATCTTTACAGACATTCCCTATGACTACTCGTCCCAACCTTGTGCTAGAAAATGGAGATGAAGGCATATAGCAATATACTCTTTGTCCTCAATTAGCTTATTATCTGTTCTCTGTGTTCCAAACAATAATTCTGAAGTGATGAGGAAGACTTAATCAAAGCAGGAGATTTGATAAGGGCTGATTCTTGAAGAATGAAGAAACTTTCCTTATTTAGAGAACTGGAAAAGACATTTAGGGCAGAAGAAACAGCACGTCTTGCAATAGACTTGAAATTGTGATAGGGATTTAGGGATCATGGAAAGCAGTCTGCTTGGTTTGATACACTGGGAGAGTTGCACAGAGAAGAGGGAGAAGTGATGGGAGACTTAACTTGGATCAAAATATCGAAAACATGAGCTTTTTCCTGAAAACAGTAGAAAATTAAATAACCCTTTAATTTCCCTTTATCATTGTTAGGGAATACTTCTATCTTCATATCCACAAAGAACATATAATAAACTAAATAATTAGCGAGGAAAAAAGCGTTCATTGAATGACAATGTATTCTAGTTACTGGATATCCTAGATCAATTCTTTTGAAAACCATAGCTCAGAATGCAGTAGACACAAAATTCTTAGAGGTTAAGTCTTCATAAGTCTTCATATGGCTAATTTCAGAATACCTAGAGGACTAAAGGGTTAGAAAGAAGCAAAATAAAAAAACTATTTTTTAAAATTTGCACTTTTTTGTTTTGATTTAAATAGAGCACTTTCTTTTTTATTGAATATACATTAGCTACATAAAATCATTTTTGGAAGGGAGGGATAAATATAAAATTAATACATATATGCACAACAACTCCTTCTATCAGAATTGCATACCAAACAGTTTCACATCCATTATCTCCATAAACCTTACAGCATCCCAGTGGTGTAGATAAAACAGATCTCATGGTTTCCAATGTGCAGGGCCATATAGCTAGTTCAAAATAAGAACCCAAGTTATTATAATCATTTCCGTTGAAATTTTTATGAGATAGTAGCATTAAAATTCCATATAATTTGTTAGTTCTCAGGGTAGGAGGGGAACAAAAAGGCATTTCATATGCTTTAGGAACCAGAACACCAAGAATGTTATATTTTACCTTCTTCAGGATAGTCCAACAGAATCACAGAGGAAAGGGAAGAGACTGTTGGATTTTAGGAAATTCTTGATTCTGGAATAGTTGGTGCAGGCCTAAAGAGCTATTTCTGTTCTTTGATTAAAGTCGAAGTGGATGTTATCATAGTCTCCCAAGACACTGGATTCATCTGAGATTTATGAGCATATATTTCAACATTTTGGGTAGTATGCTATTCCATTATCATGGACTTCTCTGTATTTGTTTTCCTTTAGGTCTGAGCAGAGACTATTTGGTAGAATGGGATGAAATGACTATTAGGAAAAAAAAAAAAAGAGAAAGAAAGATACATTAAGAAATGGAGTAAAACAAGAAGAGATTAGAAGTAGGAGAGCAGGGAGGGGGTCAAGGGAAAAGCCATAGAATGAAGCAGAAAATAAAGCACGTGACAGTTCAGTAGCCCTATCAGCATCCAAAACAGATGGACAAGCAGCAGCACCTGGGCCTCCACTTCCCTTGGTTGGCTCATGATAGGCATTGTAACTGATCATGCCAGGCTCACCTACTGGGCTACAGAACCCTTCTCAATTAATATTCAACTAGTTTTTGAATTCAGTTTGCATGTATTATTTGCAGCTACTGTCATTTTGTCCTGCTGAAACTCAGACTCAGGAGGGATTTGAACTCACATCTGCAATATTCCAAAGATTGCCATTGGGCCATCAGGCTGTGAGGAAGTGTAATGCCTGCACAGTTTGGAGACACGGATTTTGGAGAGACAGCCACTAAAAAAGCAAAAAATTCAAAAATTGCCCTCACAATATTCATACATGCACCCCTAAACATATATATTTACACTGTAAAACATGTAGTCATACCCCCAAACAGGCAAACTACTATACAAAGTATTAATGAAACATCCTTTATGGCACTGTGGTTACATGTTTAATGTCTCAATCTGAAGAGAAATAAAGGTGAGGCAAAATAATGTAGTCAGTCTTTAGAACATTGTCAGAATGGAGGTCCCAACTTTCTTTCATCCACTTCCGATAAACTGAACCTTCTTCAAATCCAGGGAGAGAGGGAGGTCTTTCAATTCCATTCAGTTTAACATATGTTGAATGGACTACACCTCTGAGTCAGTCACAAGTATAGACATCTCAGATGATTATGCCCCACACTGTGAATCGACTACTACAGTTCTCTTTCTCTTGCTTCCTTATCTTTCTTCCCTCTGCACTTCACACTTTTATTTATGCTTGAATACCCTCCTCAGATGCCCTTGTCTACGAAGGTTTCTCAGACCTCAGAGAAGGTTTGTCAGGCTCTGCTCTGTGTTCCCACACCATACCATTCTATTCTCCCAAGGCACACACTAGTTTTTTGCTTATGCATCTTTCAACAGACATTGAGTTTCTTCAGCACACACTTAAGAAAGGCTTGCAACTGTCATACTCTGTGCTGAGCCAACGTTTGGGGAAAAACAAAAACAAAAACAAAATATGATCAGGTGTCAGGATCAAAGTGTATAAGCCAGGTTACAAGTGGGTGTAAGTGTGAGCCTCCAGACTCGCTAGTACCTGTGAAAACTACCTTGCATAAAATCCCTCGCTGTATCCTTGCCCTTGGCTCTCATTTCAACACTAGGAAGCTTGGATATGTCCTCACCCAAGGCCTTAACAGCTGCTGAATGAGAGGTTTGAATAGAAGAGGGGAGGGAGAGTTACGCTCAAGATTTTGAATTTTAGTGACTTTAGAAATCACTTACTTTGCCTCTCACCATGGTACAAATGAGAAAACCGAGAATAATGTAGTTAAATTACTTTTATAATAGAAGTAATATCTGAGACATTATATCCCCAATTCATTACTACAGTTGTCTTAATTCCTTATCCTGGATCTCTGCCAAACCTCTACCACCCCCAACCCTCCTTTGTATTATTCACCAGCAATACAGAATTTTATAGGGCTCTCAGTAACCCCTGGTTCCTCTGTACTCTAATTTACTTTTGACCGTGAGGAAAAATGTAAGCCCTGTTTTCTTCGTATTATGTCACATACCATACGTACCTGGTGGAGGATTAATGTCATTAGTCCAAAATAAGACCAAAGTTAAAGCTTAATCTCTATACCTCAACATATTACAATACTTGAATGCAAAAAAAAAAAATGCAAAAAGAGAGATTTTCAAAGGAAGAGTTAGCTGGCACAAATTATAGTGTTATTAGTGTAAACCTATCTAGAAAAATAAAGTGCATCATGAGGTTAGGACAATGGCTTTGACTTCTTACTTTTCTTTAAAAGGTGTAATATATAATTTCTGACAATGCTATTTTTTCTTTAGACTAATGATTCTGCTTTGTTATTTTTACAAAGCACTTAGCTGCTACCTTTCGCTAAAAAAGTCTCTTTTATCTTTATCTCAATAGGAAATGCTTTCTGGCTTTTCCCAAACCATTGTGACTCCTAATATGGCATTGTTCTTCAATCAGCCCCACAGGTACCTATTACAGAGGCAGAATAATCTATTTTGAAAGAACCCATAGGTATTTTCTTGTTCTCCAATGTAGGGGAGTGGAGAAAAACCTCACAATGACCCTAACTACATGGCATTTGCAGTGCAATTTCTGTAAAAACTGTATTGAATAATAACCATTTATTCATTCACTTAAAATGTTTATTGGACTCCTACTATGGTCTATACATTTTTTATTAATTTATTAATATGGGTACAATCTAAAGTTGATTTTTATATCTACAGATCACAGATGAAAAGACTGAAATCATGTGAGTTTTGATAAGTCCACAGTTGCTGAGTTGAATCAGTTACTATTGCTGTGAAATAAACCACCCTAAAATATAGAGTATGAAAATAACAACAATCTATGCATCAACAGTTTAGGATGTGTTCAGGAATATGGTTTCCCAATCTTGGCTAAGTTACCTCACAGATTGGTGTTCAGCTCTGGGTTGATTAGGCAAAACTGCCCAATGGTTGACTGGCTGGGGCCTGGAACCCCCCAGCTCTCTGCATGTGGTCGCTCCTCCTCCAAGAGTGACTTGGCCTTGTTCTTATGGTGGAGGCAAGACACCAAAAGCAAGACAGCCAATCCTGACTGAGAGAAAGCAGAGTATGCAAACTTCTCCAGGCTTAGTCTCCAAAGTGTTAACGTAAGGCCAGCCAAGAGTCAGAGTGAGTGAAAACCAGAAACCTTCGGGGAAAAGGATGTTAAAATAGGGGTATTGTTATTTATTTAGCCCGTCAGTGCAATCAATTTACTATGATCTGCTCTTAGGCCCAAATTATTTGTATCTCTTTGACACACAAAATATGTTTACCCCTCCATAAACACCCCGATATGTCTTGTAATTACAATACCAGGCTGCAAGTACAAGATCTTAGGATATACATCAGGTCTGGATATAGTTCCCTGGAGGTGGTGGTTCCTTTTGATTCAGACACCTATGAATTAATAAAAACTCTGGTTATCTGCCTCATACACGCCCAATGTACAAGGGTCACACAGAGACAGGATAACCACAATGCACAGTCCCATTCTTAAAGTGAGAGGAAGGGTTAGGAGACACACAGCATCACTAATCCATACCATTTCTGAAAACTTGTAAAATATTGTCCATCACCATGCACCCCCCCAGCCTCGCTCCCAAGCACACACTCTAAGAGTGGAGAATTTTCTCTGGGCTCTTCTCCCGAGGACTGGATCTCCTTATATTATCCACCATGGCTCCTGGCCCCACTCTTTTGGTCCTTGATGCTACCCTCTGAGATATCTTACCTTTTTCCTCACCCTCTTTGGATCCTTCTGAAGTAATAATCTGCAGTGACAACTGAACAAGATTCTACCTTTCCATACAAATTTGGAACCCCAGAGGACTTCAGGATGTCTCAGTCATCTTGGCACCTTTTAATCCAAAGTGGGTTCTTTTTTTTTCCAGTGCAACTCTGTTAAAATTCTGTGAGCCTTCTATTAATCTCATTCAACTCAATTTGCCAAAACAATAATCACTAAAGATTTTAAAACATCACAAATACTTAAGCATTTCAGGTCAACAACACCCTTAAGATTTCTAGATGACCTATTTTCCTAGCTAAGGGGGTCTAGTAGGTACCAACTTAAGTCTTTCAGAGATCTTAACAAAGTTTCTTGCAGATACATCCTTAATTTTATTTATACCCCAAACCTTTTGAGAATCTTTTGCTAGCTGGCAAAATTGAAGATGAGCTACTGTCTTATTTCTAACCCAGTAAATCCTGGCACCTCTACCTTCCTTTTGAGTGTTACTTGAAAACTGGTTAGTTCTTTTGGGTGTTCATGCCTTTCTTTCCACACCTATCATACACAACTGATGGCATTCTGCTGACATTTTCAACACTCTGCCTCGGGAACTCCTTATCCATAGCCATATTATTATTTTTTCCATTTTCTTATTAACAGCTGGCTACAGTTTTGTGAATTGCTTTGCTACTACATAAAATGGGTCATGATATTTATTAGCCTGTAATAAAATTTTTCTATTTTCTTAGCCTTTTCCAATTGTTTGCTCATTTTTTTATAGGTTCCCATTATTACTCAACTAAGCTGATATCACACATTGTAGGTTTTTATTATAGCACTGACTCACTTCTGTTGTCAATTTCTTCATTAGTTAGCTATTGAAGCATAACAAACTATTCCAAAACTCAATGGCTTAAAAAATCGTCATTTATTATTGCTCCCAAGTCTAAGGGTCAGCGGAGTGGTTCTTTCCTCATCAGGGCACACTTACGTGTTTATGGTCAGCTATAGGTTGTTGTTGTGATCTGCATTTTCTCACCTGTTTGGTAGGTCTGTAGACTAAGATGGTATTAGTTTCTGCACCTGGGACCTTCTCCATGTGATCTCTTATATTCCATTAAAAAGCATCACAGCACGGGCAGCATTCCAAGAGAAAGAGTACTCAAGTCCTCAGGTATTTCATTGTTTCCACTGTATTATATTAGTCAAAGAAAGAAGGCTGGCCCAGATTCAATGGATGGCCAAAGACTGTCAATAGTGGGAGGAACTGCAAGTAAACAGGGGACTATTAATCAGGATCAACAGTGCAAAAAACCTCTCACAAGAGTTTAAATAAATAATGTCCATATACTAATCCTTATAACTTTAATACCTGGGCTCTCTGCATCACTGAGGGTTAATGTAGTTCAGTGCTTAGCAACATGAGTGCTGATGTTTGGGTTTGGGTTTGATTCCAACCTCCAGCAAGACCAGTGGGATAAATTCCTTAATTTCTCTGTTCTTCAATTTCCTCATCTGTAATGTGAAAATGCTTATTGTCTTAACATATTTAATTTGTTTAAGAATTAAATGAGTTAAGTCATATAAAGGGTTCAGCACTGGGGCTACTATATCATGAGCTAATATATTAAAACCTTTTACTTTTTATTTATATACATTTTGTAATTATCAGTTTTATATATACCTACATTGTCAATTTTTACTGAATTTTACTGGTATTTACAAGTATTTAATACCTTCTAAATTGAAGGCAAAAGAGTGAAAGTGATTTCTTGAGTTGGATTAAAAACTAGAAAGTTGCAAGTTTACTCTCTTGTGAAATAGAAACATTTCCTATACCTTTACCATAGTATAGACTCAAAACATTTCAAAAGAATAGAAAAATTTCATAGAAGCACATAAGAAGGTACTATGATTTAAGGAAATCATTGAGATGTACTTTGGTTCCATGTAGACATTTTCCAGAGGGAAATAATGTATGGACAAGATATATAGATATATATGTGACATATACATATGTCACAGTCTGTAGAGTCATAGAACTTTAATCATAATACTGTCATCACCATTTGCTTATGGAAAAAGTGAGTGATGAATCTCTGCAACACAGATTCCTTATGTAAAATAAGAGTAATAGTAAATCATATCTACCATAGAATCCTGAGGATTAACTATAATTATAGACACATGCACACACACAATTACAGCGGTTACCTCAGTTCCTGGCACATAATAAATACATGTTACTTTGGCTATCATCATCTCCCTGATGATAGCCAAAGTATCATCATCTTACTTTGGCTATCATCATCATACATTTACATCCTAATGTATCCTTTTTCATCCAACGTGGTAGACAAAAAGAAATGGACTTGGTCTTGAAAGTCTTAGAATACGTAAATCAGAAAGGTTGATAGCATTGGATTAGCAAAAGACTTAAGAATGTTAAAGTATATGAGAGACGGTCACTGTTATGTCTGTGATGGGCTAATGGAATAGTATGTGGTAGAGAAGGCTACAAATGTCATGAGCATACAAATCATCTGGAATGTTAATGGATAACCTCATCTTGTGAAGCTGTGCATGCAAATAGAGTTAGAGTGTAGAATAAACTGACATTTGTTGTACTGTTCCTTTTGAAGAATCTCATCTTATTCTTAAAGAGGGGCCCATGGCAGGTTTCCTTATCAGGAGCTCTGGCTAGTTTCCTGAAAGTGAGAGAATTTGAGATGGGATGTGGAAGCTGCAAGCTCAAGATGCAGCTTTGTTTAGTGAGTCAAGGTTTGTGAACTAAAAGATAAACAGCCAGTGAGTCAATACTAGTTCTCCCACTATGTTCTTTGGCAAGCTGTTATGTCTCTCTGAACCTCCAGAACCTCATCAGGGAAATGAGAACAACAATAGGACTTATCTCTCACTGTGTGTGTGTGTGTGTGTGTGTGTGTGTGTGTGTGTATGCAACAAGCCACAGCACTTAACTCATTGCTTGGCCTGCAATATTCAATAAATGTCTATCATAAAAATCATGACTGTAGCTCCAGATAGGTATAGTTTTAGCACTTGGAGCTCTCAAAACCCTTACTCGAAATTACTTTAGTTCTATCAATGGCCTCTGCAGATTCAACTCAGCCCCTAAGCCCTTGTTCTGATGACCTACAATGGTGTAGTTCTCTAGCTGATTCTTTTTTTTTTTTTAATCTCTCTCTTTCTTTGGCTGTGTTGGGTCTTCGTTGCTGTGCGTGGGCTTTCTCTAGTTGTGGTGAGTGGGGGCTACTCTTCGTTGCAGTGCACAGGCTTCCCTTTGTGGCAGCTTCTGTTGCTGCAGAGCATGGGCTCTAGGCATGTGGACTTCAGTAGTTGCAGCACGTGGGCTCAGTAGTTGTGGTTCACGGGCTCTGTAGCACAGGCTCAGTAGTCGTGGCTCACAGGCTTAGTTGCTCTGAGGCATGTGGGATCTTCCCAGACCAGGGATCAAACCCATGTCCCCTGCATTGGCAGGCGGATTCTCAACCACTGCGCCACCAGTGGTGGAAAGTACCTCTATAGGTGATTCTGATGCACAGATTCTCACAGAGAATATGTGCTTGGTTTTCCAGCCCAACATAGTACAGCCAAGAATCTAGCTTCCAATTTGGCAAGACATTCTATCCAAACCTCTGTTTCCTCATCTTGAAGATGTGGATAAACTATTATCCACCTGTAAGACAGGGATAAACTCTTTATCTCCTTGGATGATGTTATAGACTAAATTCTGTCCCCCTAGAATTCATATGTTGAAGTCCTAACCTCCAATATGACCGCATATTGGACATAGGGCCTTTAGAGAGGTATTATTAAGGTTAAATGAGGTCATAAGAGTAGGGCACTAATCCAATATGACTGGTATCCTTATCAGAAGGGGAGGGGATACCAGAGATACATGTGCACAGAGAAAAAGCCATTTGAAGACACAGTGAGCAGGTAGCCACCTGCAAGCCAAGGAGAGAGGCCTCAGGAGAAACGAAACCTGCCGACAGTTCAGTCTTGGACTTCCAGGTTCCAAAACTGTGAGAAAGTAAATTTATGTTATTTAAGTCATCCAGTCTGTGGTACTTTATTATGGCAGCCCTGGCAGACTAATACAGATGAAAATAAGAATCAAGGAGGTAATGCATATATAACACTGGGCTTGAAATAATATATTTTATCAGTGTTGTGCAAAGGAATTTTACACTTGAAAATGGTGAAAAACAAACAAGAAACCTAATGTTCCACATAGATAATTTGTAGAAAAAGCAGATAAATTATGAAAGAAGGCTGAAAAGATCCAAGGATTATATTCAAGGAGATGTGTTTAAATAGGTCAAAGATGAGAATCTAGGATAATAACTGAGGATCTAAGGAATCTTGTATATTAAAGTATAAAAATTGGATGAGGGGGCAGAGTATTCCATGGCCTTGCCCACTTATAGATAGAATAAGTATTTGGGTGCCTTTTCATCTTTTCAACGTAAAATAAATATTTCACTACCCCTGCTTTTTTATGTTATTTTATTACTCCCTGGGGATGAAAGATTACTTCCTTTAAGATATTTATGACGACTATGAGTATTTATAACCTTGGAGGCATTCCTAAATCTCCACAAGTGAAACCTATGCTCTCACCTTGTCTCATCTATGAACTCAGCCCAGTGTGAAACTCAAGGCAATCTCTAGCTCCAAGAGGATCCTATTTGATAGTGGTAGAGATTGAGACTAGAGCAAGAATCCAGCCACAGCTGGTGAGAACAGTCACCACAGGCCAGCTCTTCATCAGTGATGATTGTAATCACAACACAGTTAGCAGGCCAGAATAGCAGCATCATTGACCTCCCTGGGAAGGGAAATGGAGTTGGCATCCCATTATGGGGGATGAAACTAGACTTGCATTTAGCCTCCAGGGGGCGCTAGGGAGGCATGTTTAAGCCATTTCCTATGCACTGTTTGAAAGGTTCCATTACTATTCTTTCTGCCACCCCTTATCACCACCAATTCCTCCCAAATCTTAGGAGCTCTAGGGAGATAATACAGTAGTGAAAAATATCTGCACTTCTGAAAGGTGCGTTCAACTGTTAGCTCTTTTCCAACCAAATGCAACGTAACTAGGGTAATTTAAAATACACAATCTCAATTTTCTCATCTTCAGTTTCCCCAGAATGTTACTCTGAGAATTAAACGAAGAAAAGCTTATTTTATTTTTTCCAAGATTTAATACTTTCAAAGTAAATTTTAAAATAGCTACAATATTCAGATTGTTCTAGATTTTATTTAACCAACTTAGGAGTTTCCAGATTAATGACACAGAATTTCTGCTGTATAAGACAGTTGTTGGCATGCGTCAATAACCATTGTGTGGGCACTATCTCCTCTCCATGTCTCTTATCTCAGACATCTGCTAATATCTTTCCTTCAACTTACATTCCAAACCACTTTCCAGAAACAGTCTTCTCTCCCACAACATAAACCATCATAACATGCATTTTAGTGTAGCATGATTGCACCCTCCAAAATTAATGTCTGACACTAGCAATAACCAAAGTGTCAATTCCTGTTAACAATCTATGCCTTGGCAGATTTTTGTCAATCCATTAATAACATGTGTAATTGATAGCAACAGAGAGAGGCCACTGCTGTTAATTCACTGCTGATTACAGATGATTATTAAGGGTGACGGTAGTGGATATTTTTCTCCTTGTCAATCAAACTTTAGTATTTCAAAATTACTTATATTAGATAAGGAAAAGAACACAATATAAAGTTCTGGAAATTGACTTATATTTAAATTAAACCTTTATGGAGTATTCACTTTATGTTAGGTACTGGGCTATGTACTTTGCTTATCTTCCTTAATCTTTACACTAACAATCTGGGACATGTTTCACTCTCCTGCATTTCAGGACTTCTATATTATATATGATTCAAGAAGCGATCCCTAAAACCTTTGAGAAATACAGGGCTACATTGTAATTTATTGCCCAGGGTCTCATACTAGAAACAGGGTATCACTTACCTGATAGTCCTTAACCTGAAACCTCTGCAACAGTTTCCTTCCTGGCAAATAGAATTCAGACATTCGAGGTAAAAAAATAAAAGATCCTCAACATTCTCAGACCCCCTTAAAGTTAGGTATATTCACATTAGCACATTAAAAGGCTTTTAGAAATTCTGCTCTAGGGAAAACTTGCTTATGTAGTTTAACCCAAGTATTTCCAAACTTAATAGACCAAGAAACACCAGTGTCATATAATGCCCATAGACAATCCATGAAACAGAGATTCTTCACTTCACACTTTGGAAAATAGTGATCTCAATCCATGAGATGACAAGGAGTAAAATCACATTGACATGCAAATAAACATCTAGTTACACATAAGTAAAATATTCAACATTGTCACTGTGACAAATTTTTCAAATTAAGAACCTTAGAATGTTTTTATAATGATAAAATTCTGTTGTTTGAAGAATCTTCAGAGCCCAAAATTACTTTCCAGACCGAATGTTCATCTGTTGTAGGAAGTGGTAGAGAAAAGTGGCTTAGAGAATGGGATTCTACAGTCAGAGAGGCTTGGATTCAAATCCTGAGTGTAACACTTGCTGAATGGCTTTAGGAAAGTTACAGCACCTTTCAGAGCCTAATTTTTATTGATTTCTCTTCTGTTTTTTTTCTTTTTTTTCTTTTTAATCTGAAAATAGACACCTTAGTACAATAGTTCCAATTTATTGAATTGCTGAGAAGATCAAAGAAGGCTAAAACAATCCTCTGTACATAACAAGCTTCCAACAGGGTTAGCTCCAATTACAATACATCCGTCAGCAGCAGCACCAATGATTCCCAAGTAACAACAGAACCATGAAGATCAAGGAGAAGTGTCTGGACACAGTGAAATAGAGACTAGAGAGCCTTGTTATTCCTTGAGTAAAGTACTGCCTTTGAGAAGAAAAAAAAGTGCCACATTTTATAAAGACGAAACTGGGTAGTTTAATTAGGGAAAATATGACAAAGCAACGAGTAAAGATTTCACTGGGGAAATGGAGGCAGGCCAGGCAGAAACAAGAGCTTGGATTACATTTTCAATAACCTAAAAATGGAAAGGAAAGGTTGAGACTGATGTGTTCCTGTCCTGTTTTCTCCTTTGATGAAAAAGAATTTTTTTTTAAGATTCCAGGATGCAAAGATAGACCATCAAATTCATTCACACATACATATTTTATTTTTTTATAAAAAGCAATCCCACTGATATGCTTATAAAAGCAGATATGCATTATAGTGACTGTTGTGAAACTGCCAGGCTGTCATGGCCTCTGGTAGTTCCATTTGCATGCTAATGAAACAAGAGGCCAGATGCCACTAATTACAACCCAGTCACTCTGTCCAACACCCCACAACCAACTGCTAGTGAATGGACCTTGTCATTCCATTATGCAAATGATACTTAGGAAGAACAGGAATAAATTCTAAATAGTGGCAACCAGAGCCATATATTGGCAGGAGGTAAATTAATAAATATATTCAAGAAATGGAAATTAAAAATTATTATTCAACACAATGTTAATCATGGCTGAATAAATATGGAATAGCACAACTCGTTTTCTTTCCCCCAGTGTCTTGTATAATAGAGTAAAACTTCCAGTAACTTGCTAAGGTATATAGTCAAGTGTATTTCCAGAAAGCATCAATTAGGTTGCTGAAATGAGGGTTAAATTTTCTTAATACACTTATGCTGTTTCTTCTTAATGAAAAATAAAACAAAACAAGATGCCAAAAGGGTGTTTTCCTTCCTGTGGTTATCAAGTTATTCTATCAAAACTGCATGCCATTATCAAAATAACTAGTTAATAAGGAGGAAGAAAGACATCAGTATATTTGTTTCTGGTGGTTTTTGATATTGAACTCTTAAAGACTATCGTTCTCACGCCATGTTTTTGTTTAGTTTATTGTTGTTGCTGTTGTTTTTTACAAAATAAATGTGAATAAGGAAGTAATCTGTAGAATTGAAAGAAGATGGGTTTGGATGGAAAGCATATATATTTAGACTATAGATAAATTACTTGTTATTCGAGGAAGTTACTTCAATTCTCCAAGCTTTAAAATTCTCCAAGATTTAATTCCCTCCTCTGGTAAATCAAAGTAGCAATATCTACTCCTAGACTCATTGTGCTAACCAAATGAGACAATGTGTTTGTAACACCCAGCCCTGTGCTTGCAACATAATAGGTGTTCAAGAAATAGTAGCTACCATTTTCCATTACACATTCATGGCTTTTCTAAACTCTCCTCCTGGACAAGCTGTGTGTCGCTTAAAATACTTTAACCTCTGTTTCTTTATTGTCAAATAAAAGCTTTGGATTCAGTGGTGTCTAAGTGCCCCTCTTGCTCTGATTTTTTAGAACTACATGGAGTAAGTAAGAAGTCAAGAAGTACTTGAAAACAAAACCATTCAAAACACGTGTTTTCTGTGCTGGTTTCAAAGCAGCTTACCTGGAAGTGCACTGAACATAGCAGCCAAATGTTAAGGCTGGGAAATCAGCCTCCCCAAAGATTGCCTTAGAGGGATATGTGAGCGGAGATCAGTTCTCTCCAAGGCAATGTCGGTATCATGGCATCATTTTGCATGAAAATCACAATGAGAGTTTAAAATATATTTTCCACGTCTCTGTTAGCAGCCTAATCCTCTCATGGAACATTTCACAAACTCCCAATTGATTGGACTTCTCATTTTGTGACCGTATATTCCATATTTTTTTAGCAGTTTCTGATTGTTTGCATTCTAATCCGTAATTAAGGTAATTTGTTACATGTTTAACCAGCTGTGATGAATAAATCATGCCTTCTGGCATTTAACTTTTACATTAATTCACAAAAATAAGATTTTATCAGACCAGGTATTGTGACTATATTCTCAGAAATCCTCTTTGGCTCTCTAGCCTACCTGGGCTCTAAAAGAGTCCACGAGAATTCTTACTTGGAGAGGTTCCTTTAAAACAAATGGCACTAATAATAAAAATTTGAATGGAATCCCCCAGTCCTTCACAAGATTGGTGGATGGCATTTAGCTTTTGTGTTGGTTTAGGTGATTCATGTGTTCAACCCCAACCCTTATGCCAGCTGTCCCAATCAATCTTCACAAGAACTGTGGCCCTTAGTAGGTATTCAGCAAGTCCAGACTGGATAAACACCTCAGTGAAGTGTGCAGGTGTTATATTCTCAAGATAGTAGAATTAGGACTCAGAAATGATGACTGATTCCCCAAGACCAAATGGTCCCTAAATAAGAGAGTCAGGATCCAAATCCAGATCTTTTTTTATTCCAATCCCTATGTCTATACCAAGGTGTTACACCAACTCTGTCATCCCTGAGCTGCTTCTGTTTCTTATTCTTTACTTAAAACAGTTCCTTGGCATTGCAGTGGTGGACAAGTAAGTCTGAGTGTCTTTCAGTGCTTCTCTACTTTGGGGAGAACTTGCTTGAGAAATCAGTGAACACAGGGAAAGTTAAAAGGAAAAAATCTTAATAGCAGCTAGGATAGACAGTAAGTGATGTTACACAGAAGTATTTATTTGAGTCTGATAAAAGATTTTTAGATGTAGACTTACTGTGGAAATTAGTATTTCCACCTCTAAAGGGAGCTAAATCAAAAGGCTCCAGTTTACTACACCTAGAGAGAATGATACATAGAAATGGAGAAGAGGATTAGCTAAAGATGACACACTCAGAATGACAACGACAGCAGACAGAAAACTGGAAGGGCACCAGAGAGACAAGACATTCCCTCAGAAATAAGTGATTAGCAGCATTTTTCAGAGCATATTAATGTAAGATGGAGTATCCTTAAATAATTGATGAAAAATAAGCTCTTAAAGTGAACTACAGAGAAGTGTTTAAAAGAATATAGCTTTTGGAATTATACAGATTTTAGTACGAATATTAATTCCACTTTTAGAAGCAATTTGAATTTGATCAAATTAATCTTTGAGTGTTTCTTTGGGTGGAAAATGGAAATGATAATAACTAATTGAAAGGATTGTTGTGAAGGTTAAATGGTATATACTGCATGTCAGACTTTTTGCCATGTGCCTAAAACAGGAATAGTGTACAATAAATATTTGCTGTTATTCATATTTCTACTAACAGCCTAGCAAACACTAGGAATTTTATGCAAATAACTAATAGGTTTGGAAAAAAAGTTATATTAGCAAAGATGACTGACAGAAAGAAGGAAAAGAGTAAACCAGAGATTACCTCAACAGAAAGCGAGTTTGTTTTTGATTTTTGTTTCTTTGTAAGCCTGAGTAAATCTGTGTTCACTTAGTTAAAGTGGGTGAGAGAATCATTAGGTATAATGTCAGAAGATTGCTGGATGAAGTAGAAGTAAAAATCCTAATATTGTCAGAGAAGGCTCCACAGAGAAACCTTAAATAGGCATAAATACAACTCTGGAAATGAAGGGCAAGTACGGACAAAGACTGTTCTCTGTGAACAAGAAGACCTGGTGTGCACCTAGTTCCACTTCTGTAGTTCAGCAGCTGTGCAATTCACTACAAACTAGTTAACCTTTCATGATTCAATTTCATGATCTGTGATATAAAGGTAATGCCTATATCTTAAGATGGCTGAAAGTACTAAATATGATAAAGTTAATAAAATCCTTAGCATAGACATTCATACATAGAAAGTGTTAGACAAGTATTAGCTAATTTGATGATTGTGATGATTAAGGTGGAACTGCACCAAATTTTAGCAGTCTGTGGCTTTGATTCTTTTAATTCCTGCATTACAAATGGCCTATGGGTCCCACTGGGAATTTCCAAATATTTTGGAATCTGCTCATATTTCATGGGTGCCAAGAGCCAACCTCTCTAGAAACTTCTCATAGCCTCTGTGCTGGCTTAACAATTCCACTATAAATTGGAATTTAGTCCTTCGTGACCACAGAATAATCTTTTGAGACAGCTGATTTCAGAGGCAAAAACAAACACATCTTTAATGAATCAATCAGTTCTGTGCTTCTAAGACTACACCTGAGGGAGAAGAGGATGCTTCAATTCCAGCAGCCTCATCAAGGGTAATGTTGTCCACTTAATGGAAATGTAACTGCTCCTCATTCCTCTTTTCATTAAGTCAATCCACAACTTGGACATCTCATAGCAGTGATCCACAAATGTATAAGAAAAGATGTCTCTTGCTGAGCTGAGAGGCCACTAAAGCCCAGACTCAGTGTTTACTCCTGAGTGCTGTAAGTATCCCTCACATTAGAAAATTCTGTGCAAAAACTCCCAGGAAGCCATTGGTTGTTAGGGCACAAAAAAAGGAGAAACAAAATCTCATCCTGTACCTTCACCCTTCACAGCAGAGAGCTCACAGAGCAGCTATCCGCTAGAAATGTTAATAACTACTTTCTCTTCTCTTACCAGCTCTGTTTTACATACGTTAGCTAATTTAATCTTCACTGCTAACAATGCACTAATTATTATCCCTGTTTTATGGGTAAGGAAATTGCATCTCAGAGGTTAATTGACTTGTTCAAGGCGACACAGGTGGTAAATGGCTAAGCCTACATCGTCAGGTTTTACCTTCGTGAATGAGATCGTCAGGAATACGAGTACCTATATTATAGAACAGAGGTTGGCAAATGTTTTCTGTAAAGGGCTGGATGGTAAATATATTAGGCTTTGCATGCCATATGGGATCTGCTGCAACTACCCAACTCTGTTATTGTAGGGCAAAAACAGCTGTAGACAATATAGAAATAAATAGGCTTGGCCATGTTCCTACAAAACTTTATTTACAAAAGCAGGCAGTGGGCAGATCTGGCTCTCAGGCTCACCCCTGTTATAGATAATTAAGGTGTTTTTCAGGCAACTGGGGTTTTGATAATGGATTTATCACTAACCTATTGACTTTTTGGATAAGTCACTTTTTTTGAAGGCCTTGTTTCATTGTCTCTAAAATAAATTAAATCATTTAATGTGCCAGCTAAAACTTGGCACTTGCCATCTGCCTCTACAAGGATCAGGTCACTAGCCACTGCAGCCGCTGACCTTCAACACGCCCTGCAAAGGAGTTCAGGGTGGAGACCAGGAATGAGGCACTCTGTGCTCTGGGAAAAAACTGGCAGAATAGGCCTTCAGAGAGATATTTTCAGATTTTAAGAGCCTAATTTCTTAAATCTTCTCATATCCAGAAAAGCAGTAAAATCATTAACGGTGATGTATGTTCCCAGCAACTAGCAGCAAGCCTTTGCCTACATGTGTGCTTGATGACATCATCCCCTTTTGCTAAAATCATATGTAGACTGACCTGGCCCCTGTAAGGTCCGTTGGCCCGGGTGAAAGGAGGCCCGGGGGGCGGGGGGTGGTAAGAGAAAACATCGACCAGTATGAGGAAGGAGAGGCATTGGGACATAACGACCTCACCTGTTCTGGGATCTTTTGTTGCAGCACACGGGCTTCTCTCTAGTTGTGGCGTGCCGGTTTTCTCTTCTCTAGTTAAGGAGCACGAGCTCAGTAGTGCGCAGCATGTGGGATTTTAGTTCCCTGACCAGCGATGGAACCCGTGTCCCCTGCATTGTAAGGCGGATTCTTTACTACTGGACCACCAGGGAAGTCCCTCCAAATGCCCTTTTAAACACTACTGAAGCTCTCCAGCCTTTACACACCCAGGCATTATCTTCAGAAGGAGCATGAGAAAGGAGAAGAAAACTGAAAATTTTAGCATTTATCCATAAGAAAGTGAGTTACTTGAAAAAACACATTTTAAAATCAGAAGCAACTGGAGCTCTTTCAATTAGCAAGATAAAATCTCCTTTTCCATCTCCAACAACACAGCAGGAATGGAGGCACCAAAAAAAAAAAAAAAAGCAAAAGAGGTTGTTACAAAAAGTAAAGATGCATTTACTTTGCTAAATACTAATGTGCAAATTTCTACCCCTCTACAGTTCCTTCTCGCTCTAATATTTTATCATCTCTGTGTGTGACAGACCCCTATGGCCAATGAATTACAACGCAAATGAGTACCAAATTCTTAGCTGGCACCTGAACAGGAACTCAGTCAGAGACACTTATGTCCAATGTGTACTTAATCTATTGTCCTTAATGAATAAGCCTCGGTGTGCATTTCCATTACAAAAGTAGCAGACCTACCTTCCTTTCAATATTACAAGGCCAATACCTGAGAAAATGAACAAAGGATGTTTAAAGACATAGGGTCTGAAAGCTTCTAAAAGCCACATAGTGAGATATTAAACACAACTTCAGAGGATTCTATTTCAAAGGGAAGATCATGTCTGAAGCATTTTTTAATACCATTTTAACTGTGAAAACAAAGAGAAACAAAACTCCTTGGAGAAGTTTTTGCTGAAAACCCAAGCCACAGACCCTTAGCAAATGTTCCCACAGTAATTAATGAGCCCCTAACAAGTGTTGTAAGGACGGTGGCAGGAGAGGGACATAGTCCATTTGCTCTGATTCAGAGATTTTTATGACCATCATTAAGTGAAGATGGGCAAGTAACTATGTCGAGCAGGATGAATCCCCCACGCACAACTTTGTGATGCAAAAGTCTAAGCAAACCCATGAAAGACAGAACGCTTCAAATCAAATCAAATCAAATCAAATGGGAGGAGAGGGTCTTGCTATTTTTATAATAATTTCTTAAAGCATAGAAAATGATTCAAACACCTCTGAATTATTGTATCTCACAAGTAGAAGACAGATTTTGAGAAAGACAATCAAAGGAAAAATTTTGATAATTTTACCTTCAAATATTTTAGGCATCTTGGAGCAAGGTTTGCATATTCTGCTAATGCAAGACAATAACCCCATTTTAAATGTTTATCCACCACTTGTCTATAACTCAGGCTATAATGTTGTTCAGAAAAGTGGCTGATACAGAGGAATTTATATATTTAAAATTTATTATAAAGAAATAAATGTTCTTTTGTGAAGTAATTTTTCTGCTCCCTTCATTCAATAGTAATCCATCTTCACCAACTCTATTAATTCGGTCACTTATTTTATGATAACTGGTCACAAATACTATTTGATGGAACTGGCTGGTATTTTTATCGTCTGAACCTGCTTGATACAAACTTACAGTTGGCTTCAGTGTTCAGAAATAAACCCAAAGGGCTTCCCTGGTGGCGCAGTGGTTGAGAGTCCGCCTGCCGATGCAGGGGACACAGGTTCGTGCCCCGGTCCGGGAAGATCCCACATGCTGCAGAGCAGCTGGGCCCGTGAGCCATGGCTGCTGAGCCTGCGCGTCCAGAGCCTGTGCTCCGTAACAGGAGAGGCCACAACAGTGAGAGGCCCGCGTACCGCAAATAAATAAATAAATAAATAAATAAATAAATAAACCCAAAGATTAGGTAGCACAAGGAGATGACTGTTTTATGTAAGGAGGAGCTTTTCAATTCTTTTTTTACTCCACGCTCCACACTGCGAGGAGTAACTCTGACATGAACACCAAGCTGTCCACTCATTCAAGTTTATTAGGGTCTAATAATGTTCAAGCACTGTGTTATGTGAAAATATGATGATGATGAATCATCCCTCCCATTTGGCTCTTACAGTCCAGTAAGGGAGATATCTATTAATCAACTTCTCAGAGTGTTGCAGATTATAGAGTGTATTTCTCCTTAAGATGGAGGATTTAACATTTTCTTTCTTAATGCACTAAATAAACATTACTGAGAAACAAAATACCTCATAAGAATGCTTCTAATTCTAGTAATCACTGTATATCAATTATTTAGGAAAAAAGGAAAAATACATGGCTTTTTACGTTATGTTATTTTGCATGTGCAAGGTGGGTTTTTGGAGCAATATTACTATTGGATTTTTCTAATGACCAACTGAATGAGTAAGGTATCTTATCTGATATTACTTGAGAAAATAGAATTAGTTTCACCAAAGGGCTAATGCTTAGAGATTCATTTCTTTATCTTAGTTCTTACACCCAATCCAGTTTCCTAAGATAGATACTGTTACATATAATTGGCCAAGTTTCTAAACAGAGAATAAAAGTCAATACATACATTTCCAAGGTAGTCATTTAGCTACAATTATTTTAGACATTTTTCTATATACAATAAACCATTTTTTTCTATGTACAATAGATTTGAGGGCTATGATACACCTTGCCACTTACTATGTTCATTTTTCCAAACCTTTGTTCCACTTTTCACAAAATGAGTTTCTACCTCAAAAAGTCATGGTAAGGTACCGGTATGAGATTATACATTCTATATCCTTAGAACCACAGTACAACACACACGGTAAAAATATCAGTAATGTGGATTTTGTGTTCTTGTCATTTTTTTTTTTTAATGAACTAAGGTTTTAGTTTACAGAAAATAGTCAGAGTAGTGTTACAATTCTTTGCAACAATGAACCTGTTAGTGTGTGTTTAGTAAAATTACTCTTGATTTGGTATTCCAAAGTTTTCCAGCTATCCATATCAAACTTGATCAATTTAAAGGGGTCTTGTATGACTATCCTTTTCACAGTATGCAGAATAAAGATATCCCTTGGATTAAAAAATATTTATACGAGCTTGTCGTGATTTTATAAGTTGATCTTATTTGCTATCAATTATTTTAATCAATGAATGCTGCATGAAATAATCTGTTGAAAATAGGTACACATATATCTATTTCATTTAAATTAAAATTTGGCTTATTAGTAAACATAAAAATGGAGGGCCCAGATTGATTTTGGTCAAAGAAAGTTTAGAAAGCCAGTCCTTTTGTTTAAAAAAAAAAAAAAAAAAAAAGGGCATAGAGTTATGTCTTTGTCACATTCTGTTACCCAAGATAAAGCTGGGTCACAAAAATCTGAGGACATTTTGGAATGGTTCTCTTGATCCCTTCCCCTGCACCCACTTTTCCCTGCCACATTCACAGATAACTCTCTACATATTTATACTCTGAGAGAGGGAAACACTCTCCAAGAGATAATTTCAATCACACATTGGTGGGCAGTAAATGTTATCAATGCCAATCAGAAGTATATGTCAAAAATGCCACCTTCTGTCTTAGTAAAAGCTGACTTAGCAGAAACAGATGAAATTTAGGGCAAGTAAGGATTCTTGTTTCATTGTCCTATTTTCAGTAAGAAATGGAATTTAGGACATCTCATAATTCTCCCTTCTGTCCTATTTTATTGTATCTATGTTTATTCATATTCAGCAAAAGGAATCCCAATTTTAGCCTTTGGTTTCTTCATTTCAAAAAAGTATTTTCCCAAATTAATTATTTTAATCTTAAAATGAATACATCTGGTTAAAGATCTCAACTTGTCATTGTTATTAAATTTAACATTTTTTTTTTTTTGGTAACATTCATTTTTTATACCATCATTTTACATGATATTCTCTGGAATTAAGAGCCATTAGATTTACATATAAATGGCCTTGAATGAAAGTGTTATATACAGATGTATATAATTTTATTAGGGTTTCAATTCAGCCAAGGAATCAGATTTTTAAAAACCTGCATGAGTTCACATTTATTTAAAACTGGATAGCATATATTGCATTAAATTTTACAGTAAACAATTTTTTTTTTTTTTTTTTTTTTAGTAAGCAGGCCTCTCACTGCTGTGGCATCTCCCGCTGCGGAGCACAGGCTCCGGACACGCAGGCCCAGCGGCCATGGCTCACGGGCCCAACCGCTCTGCGGCACGTGGGATCCTCCCGGACCGGGGCACGAACCCGTATCCCCTGCATCGGCAGGCGGACTCTCAACCACTGCGCCACCAGGGAAGCCCTACAGTAAACAATTTTTAAGCTTAAAAATGATCCAATGCTTCTGTAAACTCTGAAACTGACTTTCAAATAATGCTGACCATGAATTTTATACAGTAATCAATTAGTTCATTTTTTAAAAAAATTTGTTTGATTCTCTTCCGTGATCTAGTCACCGTCAGGGCATCAACGTTGGACCAAATCCTTTTCATGGTGCCATCTTTCTTCTCTCTCTTCTGCCTCCCTCTTCCACTTGTAAGACCTATGTGATTACTTCGAGCTCAGGCGGGTAATCAACATAATCTCCCTGTTTTAAGGTTATCAGATTAGCAAACAATTCCATTACCTTAATTTCTCTTTGCCACGTACCCTAACTCTGCAGTTTCTAGGAATCAGCCGTGGACATCTTTGGGAAGCCATTACTCTGCCTCCCACAGTCATAATTTATTACCCTTTTACATGAATTGCTAATAACTTTTAAGAATATATGTTTCTAGGATTTTAAGGCATCTTTTTCTATAATTGTATTTTCTTGCATATATTTGTCAGGTTTTAATTTCAGAGTTATGTTCACTTCATGAAACAATTTGGTGGTATTAGACCCGTAATATGTTTTTTAAAACTATTTTTTTTTAAAACTATTTTGTCTAAGTTTGGCATCATTTGTTCTTTAAATGTTTGGTATAATTTGCCAGTAAAACCATTCTGGACTGGATGTTTTGTTTGTGTGCATCTTTTTAATAATTACTTCAAAAATTTTATTGTATAGAGAGCCATTAAAATATCCTCTTTATTTTTGAATCACTTTTGGTAAGTTTTGCTTTTTAAGGAATTCTCCCATTTTATCCAAGCTGTTCAATTACTATATAAAATATTTATAATATTTATAATATTTTCTTATTATCCTTATGCTCTGCAGGATCTGTAGTGATATCAAGTGTTTAAAACCTATTATAAGTAATTGGCTCTCTTTCTGTTCTTGATCAGTCTTGATAGGGGTTTATTAATTTTATTAAGCTTTGTATGTGGATTGCAGCTTTTCTCTATCGTCGTGTCTGTGTTTCATTAATTTGTGTCTTATGTGTACTGATTTAATTTTCCTTTTATTATATAAACATCGAAAGGTCTAAATATCCCTATAATCTCTGCCCTAGCTCCACCTCACAAATACTGAAGTGTTTTCATTGTCATCATTCTGAATTATTTTCTGATTTCCCTTGTATTTCTTGTTTGACCTTTGGAATATTTAGAAATGTGTTGCTTAATTTTAAAATAAATAGGAGCTTTTATAGACATTTAATTCTAATGTAATTAATTAGTCAGAAAAAGAACACTTGGACTTTTTTGAGCATTCTTCATGGTCCACCTTACACATGGTGAATATTTCACGTCACACTTGAATATAAAGTGTATTCTACATTTGTTGACATAATTTTCCATATATATCAATTACTTAGAGAAAGAAAAGATCATTTACCCCAATACCTCCCAAATTTATTTTTGGCACAAAATCATTTTTCTCTCCTTAGAGCTCCAATGAACTTCCCTTAGTATGAACGTTTCCCAGGACTTACTTTGAGAAGCACTGTCCTAGTTAGAACTGAAATCCTCCTTTTTCTGGAACTCTCATACTTGTCACTAGATTATTCAACTTTGGGGTTTCCTTCAAATGGTGGGATAGAAACAGGACACCTATCCAGCACACAGGTCAATGAATCAGTCTGCACACATCAACATCTGCTTCCTTTTTGACATTCCTGGGAATTTCAAAATTATACATAAGAATGACTGAAAATAAAACATCATATAACCAAAGCATATTTAGAGATAAGATGAATTATAAGTTTATATATATTTATAAATAGTTTTATTTAACAATACATATTATTGAAAGCAGTTCTTAACACATTTAACTATTTTTAGCTCTGATAACTTTGCATTAGCCTCCTTCCTCAATGTTCAGATTTAAATACCGTAAGAAAAGTAAAAGTGAAAACAACCGTGAACTCAGGTGAAATTAATAAACAGAAGTTTTGACCTAAAAGAACATTTAGAGGATTTTAAAAAATTAAAATAGCTAATTAATTTTGACCTAGCTATCATACATTGCCACCTTTTCCTGTTCTTTTTTAGTACTACGGACGAAAATAATAATTATTATATAAAAATCTCTTTTTTGAATTACACATTACTGGGTAGCACCAAAATTCTAATAAATAAACTCCATTAAAATATGGTATTTTCCTTCTTCAAATAAATGTCACTTGCATTTGTTGGGAAAAAAAAGGTTATTCAAAATAAGTATGCTGTATTTCTTTAAGGACTCAAACACTTTAGTTTGCACAAAAAACTTGTGTTCATTTTTTTCCTAGAATCTATTTTTTCCATATTTTGAAAATGGAAAACTGTTGGCCTATTATCAATCTTGTTTTCTTTACTATTTTGTTTTAAATTTTAATAAGATTTTATTTAACTATAACCTACAAACAAAAAGCCCTGCAAATCTTAAGTGAACAGCCAGATGAACAGCTGTTTCATAAAATGGAAACACCAATGTAAGCAGCACCCCAATCAAGAAACCCATTCCCAGTACCTCAGTCACTACCCCTTAGGCCCAAAGATATCTGACTTCTAATAACATAGATTACTGTTGAACATTATAAAGATTAAAGGATATTAAACATACTCTTAAAACCATGGGTAATCATCAGTTAAATTCATTATACCTGTAACCTGCCTTCACTAGTCAAGGTCGTTTTAATTGTTGCTAGCAAAAACGCACACGCCCTCTAAGCCGCACTCAGCCTAAACGTGACGAATGCCGGAGCCGTTTGCCAGCTGCTTGGTGTCAGGTCTGTCTAATTTGAGTGGAGCCAGTTTAGACTGGATAGGACCGCCAATCCCCCAACTGGGCATGCTCGAGTCTCCGCTTTTTGAACCTGCAGCGGCCCGTAGCTTAATTACGCCTGCGCAGAATGACAACGAACGCGCCTTTTCCTTACATCCAGTCACCTTTCTCGTTCCCCGCGTTCTTCACGCGTCAGGCCACGCTGCTTCTTCAGCCCATAAATACCCCTAGCCTTTTACCTTCCAGACGGTGAATTTGAGATTTCTTCTTCTTTCGTTTCGTCTCCTGGCTTGTTTTGGCTGCTTTGTGAATAAGCCCTCTTTTTGCCGCACACCTCGGCCTCTCCGTGTTTTGGCTTGCCGCGCAGCGGGCAAAACGAGTCCGGTTCGGTAAAACTCTTTGTTGTTTCCTTTCCTTCGCTTAATACTTAATTTGGTAGATTCACCCATATGGTGTGTAGTAATAGTTCCTTGTCCTCATTGTTGTATGGTAGCCCATTGTGGAACACTTTTTATTCAGTAATTGTCTATTAACAGAATTTCCCTCATTGTATCTATTCTCTTCATTTGAAGAGTTATAAGAAGCAAGAGAATCTAAAATCAAAAGATTAGGTCAAAGTCTAATGCCAACAGTTTTCACAGGATTATGTGTAAAACACCAAATCTCTTCTTAGAACCTGGTTCATCATTCCTATCTCAGAGATTGAGAAAGAAAATCTAACAACATAATTCACAAATGGAGACCACTTTATTACTAACAGGCATGTTTAGTTACTATTATAATAATTATTATTTTTAGGTACAATGAATTTAATGACTGGAGACTGGAACTTATTTGCGTCTCCAATTTTACCCTGCCTGTTTAATAAAATAAATGGAAACAGATAGTTAAGTAATTTCCAAAAGGGTTAAGTAATTTTCTTCTGTCATTTGTTAATACAATACTAAGTTCATCACCCATGTGAATAAACCTTTTCAGTTAATTTTTTTTTGCCATGCAGTGTGGATTGTGGGATCTTAGCACCCAGACCAGGGATTGAACCTGGGCCCCAGCAGTGACAGTGCCAGGTCCTAACCACTGGACCACCAGGGAATTCCCTTCAGTTAATCTTCTTACTATATATGAATTTTGTAAAAGTTGTATGACAACATGAATTCTCTATTTATTTTGTAATTATTTATTGAGTTCCTACTACGTAAGTCCTCTGTTAACACCTATTAAGCAGTCAGAATGTGTCCAGTTTTAATGAAAAATAAAACTAGTTTGTACCTGATATAGCACAATAAAGATTTAAAACAAAACAGTGTATTAGTATTGAAAGCAGAAGTTTTGGTGGTAATAATGAAATCAATTTCTCATCTTTTTATTCTACTCACTGTAAAATTTAGATAATTTTTAAACAAACGGGATATAATTGATTTTCTTCTCATATTAGAAAGCAGTCCTTGATGCTTGGGATAAGATGAAAAATAAAAGTGGAGGCAAAACCCAAATTTATTTGGTTCTAATGCATATACTTTTCCATAACAGATGCCAGTGCTGGGCAAAAGTCTTGATGAACACCCCAGCTGTGGATCTACCCTTCTTTTATATGCTGAAGGAAGGTAAGAGATTGAAATGAAGCATATTAGTAGAGGTGGTCAAAGGGACTATTTTCCTTGTAGAAAGGAAAAGGGATACAACTGATAGTAAAACAGGGTTAGTTAACTTTCTTGTTTCATGTAAGCTACTTTTTGCGTGAGTTTTACAACTGTTTTTACTATAATCATCACAATCATTTTACCTTCTTTGCTTCAGTGTGTGTATTGATAAAATGATGATGATAGACCTTGTTTGTATACCTTCCTTTTTTTTAGTTTGTGTCTGTCAGTAGAACGTGGGATATGGGTTTTACATTTAGTGTGTTCCATTATGGTTTGCATTGGTTCATAAGTTATCTACTTATTAATAAGAGGAGGGAAGAATTCTCCTCTTATGTAGGTAATACATATAAAGTATGAATTGGGCATCCTGAGGAAAAGTAGCTTGATGTCCCTGGGAAATTCACCTTTCTAGACCTAAAGAGAATAGGAAGAGGTGAATGAACTGGGGAAAAGAATAAAAAACATGGCCACAGAATTAGGGGAAAATAATTCTGTATGAGAATATGCTATGAATAACTTTCTTCTCTATGAATCAACTTAAGGGTTTTATGTAATTTAAATGAGTTAATACAAGTCAAAAAGCTCTGTATACTCTGTATAAGGATGGCTATAAGCATGCATTCTGTATTGTAAAATCAGAGGTGAATTAGATTCACAGCCTACCACTTGTTAGCTTGTGATTTTTGGAAAAGTCTTTAGCTGCTCTGAGATTTTTTTCATTAAAGTAGAATACTAATGGATATTAATAGAATTTGTCACATCTGTTATTTTGGAGATTCAATGAGAAAATATGTAAGGTGCTTTTCATAGTGTCTGGAATATAGCAAGTGATTAAAATATAACCATTGGTAGTAAAAATGATGGTGTATGAGGGGTTGGTGCCAATCAAGTTCATTAAACCAGTAGTCTTTGCTTGGTACGTCTCTTCATTTGAACGAGTATCAGATAGGAGAGAATAGTTAATAGTAGTACTTTTTTTTTTTTCCCCCAAATGGACATCTACCTTGGGTTGGGAACTAAAAATGTTTTATTCCCTCTCATTTGAAGCTCTCAAAAAATCATTTCCAAAGTCCAAGAAACTGCCCCACAACAAATAGCATCAGGAACAAGGTGTACTAAATATCTGTGATTTATGTTCCACTTGATTGTGGCTCACTGTATAAGAAAGACAGGTGATATGCAAAGTAAAATATTTCTTATGGAAATAGTGATTATATGACTCAGTGTTTTTCTAGTTAAAAGTAACAGAAAACCTAAATTCATACTGTTTGATTAAAAAAGAAAAAATAAAGATAATTGAACCATTCAGAACTCATCTTTTGGGCACACTTTCCACTATTTTGTCTTCCCTTTCAAATAAGGCTCTCAAATGGGGTGGCAAGGCAGTCACCAGTTGCTCCCTTTTTACATCATCCAGTTCAGTGGGGGAAAAAAGTTTTCTTTCTTCCGACTTTAACAAAATTCCCAGAAATGTATCTCACTAGTCATTTTGGGACATTTTACCTATCCATGAACAAACAGTCCTGACTGGCTAGGCATGAACTATATCTCTTATTGCAAAGTGCATGCAGTAAACCGAAGATATAGGAGACGTTAAAAAATGTATAAAAATTAGTATTTTAAGTGAACCACCCACTAATTAATTCCCAAATACAAGTGAAAACTCGGCAAGGCAGAAGGCATTCATCTCTTGTGATTAATGAGTACAAATGAGCTAAATCAGGTATCTGTCTTGCAGCTCTTCACAGCTCACAAATAAATCTCAGCAGTGCATGATTCATGAGGCATTGACCTCCAGTCTAGTTCTGAGGCTTAGTGCTGTATCACCTGTAATGCCCATGTGTGATCACTCTCACTCTCTGCTCAGCTGTAGAGAGGTGAGATACAAGAGGTAGTGAGGACGGCCCAAAGGCAATGTAATTATTTGTCATTGCCCAACACTGAGTATAGGGGTAGAGGAAGCCACTAAGGACTGAAGAATGTAGTATTCAAACAATCTGAGGCAGAACATGTTACTGCTACCCTGTTCACCCCTAGAACACATCTGTGGAAACATCTGTGGAAACATCAGGTCAGTTTCATACCTATCCCTGCCTCATCTCTGGAGTTGAATCAAGACAGACACTTGTCTTGACCTGGCCTGATGGTGTTTAGCTTATGAGAACTGATAAGATCACAGCTTAAGACTTGATGGGTTTAGTTGTTGGCAAATAACTCTCTCTCTCTCTCTCACACACACACAGGCATTATATTTAGTTATCTCAGTGCCCACGTGTTTTGCTATATGGAAAAAAAGCCTTTTTCAGAGATAAGATGCTGGCTCATTGAAATGCTTCGTCATAGGAAGAATTGCACAGTCTCACAGATAGTGATTTCTGAATTATTGATAATTATCAAGCACTTACTGTGTCCAGGCATCATGATTTTTTGAAAAAGTATTATCTCATTTGGTAGGAAGAGAAGTTGTATGTGCAAAAGTTAAAATATCCTGAGATTGAATCCTTCCTCTAACATCTACCAGATATATGTACTAAAGAAAGGCATTCTAGTTATCTGTTTCCTCTACTTATTTGTAAAAATAGACATAATAATATTACCTACCTCTAGGAGTTTTATGAGGATTAAATGGAATAATTTCAGTACTATGTTGAATAGAAGCAGCAAGAGTGAGCATCCTTGCCTTGTTCCAGATCTTAGAGAAAAGCTTTCAGTTTTTTTACCGTTGAGTATGTTAGCTTTGGGCTTTTCATATATGGTCTTTATTGTATTGAGGTAAGTTACTTCTATACCAGTTTGTTGCATTTTTATCATGAAAGGGTATTGAATTGAATTTGGCCAAATGCTTTTCTGCACCTGTTGAGATAATCATGTGATTTTTTTATCCTTCATTTCATCAGTGGAACACACTGATTTGATATGTATAATGAACTGTCCTTGTATTCCAGGGATAAATCCCCCTTGATCACAGTGTATAGTTCTTTTAATGTACTGTTTAATTTGTTTTTTAATGCCTTGTTGAGGATTTCTGCATCCATGTTTATCAGGGATATTGTTACATATTTTTCTTTTCTTGTAGTGTCTGTCTGTCCTTGGTGTCAGGGTAATGCTGGCCTCAAAATGAGTTTGGAAGTATTCCCTCTTATTCTGTATTTTGGAAGAGCTTAAGAAAGATTGATATTCTTCTTTGACTATTTGGTAGAGTTCATCTTTGAAACCGTATAGTTCTGGGCCTCTTTTGTTGGGCGCTTTTGATTACTGTTTCATTATCCTTATTTGTTATTGGTCTTCTATTTCTTGATTCAATACTGGTAGGTTGCATGTTTCTAGGAGTTTATCTGCTTCTAAATTGTTGAATATGTTGTTCAATATAATTGTTCATAATAGTCTTTATGATGTTTTAGTTTCTATGGCACATAAGATGAAGGATGTGGGCACTGCCTTCCTAAGATGAGGCCTAGGACCTAGAGGAGGTATTAGGACTAGGGTGAAAAGCTGTGATGGCTTATGTATCAATTTGATTGGGCCACAGGGTCCCCAGATTAAACATTATTTCTGAATGTGTCTGTGAGGATGTTTCTAGATGAGATTAGCATTTTAATTGGATTCAGTAAAGTAGATTGGCCTGGGTGGGCATCATCTAATTCACTGAGGTCCTGAGTAGAACAAAAAGCAGAGAAAGGGTTACCTTCTTGCCTGCTTGCTGGAACTGGGACGTAGGTCTTCTCCTGCCTTTGGACTGGGATTTACACCATTGGCTCCCCTGGTTTTTGGGCCTTCCTATTCAGACTAGCATTTGATGACTATCTGTGGAACGTGTCTATAATTCTCAGTGATGGTAGAAACACAGCTCTCCTCCTGTGCAATAGGTGAAGGAGTAACTGTTGATGTTTTAAGTTCTAGTTGAATTGAAAGATTGTGAGACCAGAGACAGGTTTTGTTGACAGCCCCATTTCTACTCTCCAGAAGTGTGAGAACATCAGCCTTAGGGAAACCTCTTTGGTCCTCAGACACCTGATCTATAATTAGAAGGTTTAACTAAAACTCTAGGATTCCTTTCAAACCCTAAGGATAGAACATCAAATGATACATACAACTTCCCCTAAAAGATCCCTCTTATAGGATGCTTGGTTATTAAATAACTTGAGTGGATGAGAGTACAAAAGCCTGGATAATATAAAATGAATCCATACATCACTACATAGCCACTGGTAGCTACTGGAACTTTGAATAGACTCAGACTCCCTGGTAAATGTTAATTAAATACTCTTGTGTAGCCAGCTTCCATCTCCTTCTCACACTGATAATCCCAGTGACATGGATCGTGTTCATTCCCCTCATTGAGTCCCTCCTTTCCAGCCAGCAATCAATAAATAGATCAGGGAGCCAGAGGGATAGTGTCTTTTCCTTTCAACTCCTGCTAATTTCCATCTGATAATTGACTTCCTAAGGAAGCCTGGGAAACAATTAAAAGAGAAAAAAAATCAGTTGACTTCCTAATGATTTCACATTGCAGAGGGTCCCATTTGGTTTAGAACACACTTGACATCCCTGTCAGGTGACCTGATCTGAGACTTGTAGTGAAACTTGAAACATGATCAGTTGAACCTGTTTTCTTCCCAGGGAGGAGAATTTGACACAAAGCCGGAGTGATAGATGGAAGGGCTGGTGTGGGGAGGGGAATGGAGGAGGGAAATACACATGTACAAATACTCCCTCACGCTCCACAGAAATGGCTCTGTCTCCTGAAATTATCTGATGAAGGGGAAATTGGTGACATTTAATGTTCATAAATAATGTAAGCATTTCATTTCAGTTTGGCAGCATTGTCCCTGGCTGTCAGAAGCATTTCAGTATCACCAGTCTAATCTCAGGACTTTGTTTCCATCATTTCATTTTTTAGAGGGAATGGTAAAATGAGAGAGATACCAACCAGCGAGGCTTTTGTTGGGAAAATCCAATAGGAGATGTAAAAGACAGGGGCTTGAAAAAGCTAGACTCTCAAGAAGCCTCTGCTTATTAATGGCATGGTAATGAGTCCACTGGTGCCCAGCCTGAGCTGTTGGATCTAAGAAAAAGGATATTTGTCACTCTTACAAAGAATGAAAGGGGACAGAAATGCATAATAATGTTATCACTTGTTTGTAGACATTGAATGATTATATCTCAAACAGAATACTGGTGGCAGAGATTGTTTATAAAAAAAAAAAAGGCCTCCTGGGATTACAATGACAAAGAAACACCTCCAATATCATTCCACATTAGCACCAAATAGAATAAACATAGCATTATCTTCCTTTTTCTTATTCATTAGTGTTTTAAAATTGGAAACCTACTTTCTCTGTTTAAATGGAAGCTTATTCAGATTGAATGTAAATAGAGATCAACATTTTTAAAAGTCCAACTTCTGCCCTGTTTCTCCTAGAATATTCATAAATGCAAAGGAGAGTGAATAGTACAATAATGAGATGTAAGCATTTTTCAAAGCCACAGACCATAAGATACTGAGATTCTTTTTATTCTTATTTAAATAAGTTACTGAAAGGAATCAGCTCACCTAATGTGCTAATTTACTACTTCTAAAAGTGTTTTGAAACTGATATTTAAATTCTAGTAGCAGCTATCAGATAAATTAAATTCAGCTTAAGTATCTGATTCTTCAGATCCACTGGTGATTTTAACAATGGACTTAGAAATACAGAATTTCTATTACCACTGTCTTTGGGAGATCTTGAAAATGTGGACCATTCCTGAACTAACAGAAGCTGTTAGTGAAAATACCACCTTATCCTCAAGAAAAATGTATTTGTTATAAACTCAAACTTGGAAAAGGGGACCTGGAAATTTAGAGTCCCATATCTTAAGAAGAAAAAGAATAAGGCATCCACTATGGATATTCTTATTTGCAAGTCAGAATTTCTGGAATAATTTTGGATTAATATTTTTCATCTCCGGGCAAGCCATTCATCCCAAATGCCATTGGTCATTGGTTGATAGAGCAAATGGAAGGAGAAAAATATTTCTTTACAAAGTAGATAAGGCAAAAGTCACAAATGCTGATTAGAAAAGGGGAATGTACTATCTCCCCAAAAGGGCAAATAGCCCATCTATTGAACACAAAACTCAAATGGGAACATAAGTCATGCTTACATTCCAAGAATCTTGGGAATTCTCTCTCCCAGAAATAGTGTGCCATTGTCTAAGATTCATCGAAATACACTGTATTCCAATTTTTCCTCGAGGTAGTGGTTCCCGCTGTGCAGGAGAGATGGAGATCGGTGTGTGGTTAGCAAGAACGCAGCCTAGGGAGGGAACAAGTCATCCTACAGGAACTTTGAGATCCTAGGCACCTTGGATGATACTGACTACTCCTTAAATCATATTGTGCCAAGTGGAAAATAAAGCTAATCTTCAAAATTTCAGAATCTCTGCATTTTCCCAAAGTGGTTAGTACATCCTGGAGAGTATTTCACTGTACAGATAATTGAAATCAAGATTTCTCTTGGTTTTGAGAAAGTATCAAGGGGTTTGGTATTCAGGTAGGTCAGTCACTGCAGACTGCTGTTTGGAACCCTTTGGGGACAGAGGAGACTAAGAAGGCCTCTGCTCCTTTCTCCTCAGCGTCACCCTGCAGTTCCATGTTTTTGGCTTGAGTGACTAGTTATGTGCATACGTTGCCAATTAGATTAAGGTTCTGTGGCTGGAAACAAAACAGCATTTTAAATTTACCAAACTAAAAATGATGTCAGATTGTCACTTGGTCTCCTATTTTGGATTGCAGGTTTTGTGAGGTTTCAAATATCATGAGCATTGCATAAACAATACCTTTATGGGGGTTCAGAGAAACAGAACCAATAGGAGATGGATGGATGGATAGATACAGATAAGAAGAAATTCATTATAGAAATTGAGGCTGAGAAGTCTACTGTCTGCTGGAGAACCAGGAAAGCCAGTGGTATAATTCAGTCTAAGTCCAAAGGCCTGAGAACCTAGGGAACTAATGGTGTAATTCCCAGAGTCCAAAGACCTGAGAACCAGGAGTTTCAAGTCTGAGGGCAGGAGAACATGGCCATCCTAAAAGAGAGAAAGAACTTTGCCCTTCCTTTGCCTTTATGTTTCATTCAGGCCCCCAAGGATTGGATGATGCCCATCCACAATAATGAAGGTAGATTTCTTTACTCAGTCTACTCAGAATCAAATGCTAATCTCTTCCAGGGACATCCTCAGAAATGTTTTATCAGATACTTGGGTGTCCCTTGGGCCAGTAAAGTTGACATGTAAAATTAACCATCACAATATTTCTATAAAATAAAAAGAGAAAAAAAGAGGTGGGGTGGGGAGGGAAAAGGAGATTCTCTTTTTCTCTTTCTCCCTCCTCCTGCAAAGAACTTTTCTGTACATGGATTAAAAAATACTAAGCTGCTCAGGACTGAGAGTCTAGTATTACTTCTGAGTTTACCCCAAAATGGAGTTGTTCATCTCCTTTCCATTCTTGGGTTTTCCTTTTGTTTCTTTTTTTCTCTTTTCATGTTTCGCCTTGAGTCTCACTTCACTTTTCTCTTCCAGACACATAATATTGAATTTTATCTTTTAAGCAATTTTTTATGAACTTTGGGATTATCTGTTTATGAGTTTACTATTTATTCTGATGAAACTGCTAGAAAAAGAAGATATAAAGTCATTAATTTTGGGTACAAATGCCACTTTTACCCACAGTGCTCTGTTATCTGGTTCAAATTACTTTTTCTGAAGCTCAGTTTCTTCATGTGTAGTCAGAAGTACCTGCACTGGTTTCTCTTACTGGAAATCTCTCCTAGGTACTTACATGATTCTGTTTTTGGTATGCAGTGTTCAGCTCAAGTGTTGTCTTCCTGGATACCCAGTTTAAAGTAGTCTTTCCCCATCACAGATGCCCTGATTTGTTTTATTCATTGTACTTACCTTTGCCTGAAATTATCTTGTGGATAATATATGTATTTACCATATGTCCCTTTCCATTAATATAGCAGCTACATAATAACAGGAACTTTATATAACTGATTTATCACTTACATTAGATATTTATTGCTGTATAACAGATTACCTTAAAATTAGGTGGCCTAAAACGCCATTTATTTTAAAAGTTTTTGTGGGTCAGAAATCCAGGCACAGTTTTCCTGGGTCCTCTGTTTCAGGGTGTTTCACAGTGATGAAATCAAATGTCTCATCTGAAGGCTCACCTGGGAAAGTTTTTTCTAAGCTCACCCAATTGGCCATTGGTAGGATTGGTTTCCCTGTGGATTGTTGAACTGAGGGTATCAGTTCCTCACCAGCTATTGATTAAGGACTTTTCTCAGTTCTTGCCGTGGGGGCCACCCCACAGATCTGCTCATAATAGGGCAGGTTATTTCATTAGAGCAAGCATGAAGAAGAGCCAGAGAGAGTGAGTGTTCTAGCAAAACCGAAGTCAGTCTTTTTTAATGTAATCACAGCAAGAGATGGCTCATTACTTTGGTCATATTCTATTTGATTGAAGACATGTGCTAGGTCCAGCAAATACTAGGAGGAGGACAAGGGATACATAAATTGAATGCCAGGAGGCGGGCATTACTGGGAACCATGTCAGAAGTTGCCTATCATGCCCTTAATGTAAAAAAAAAAAAAAAAAAGCCTGAATCAGAGTTTGTACTCACGAGATAGTAGCCAAATAGGAAGGCCAAGAATTCCTAGAGAAGGAAATACTATGCCTGTGAAGCCTAAATCTATTATTCCCAATGAGTTGGTTTGAGGACCAGATATCTGTCAAAAAGTCCTGTGTCCTTTCACGTTGACACTTAGCAAGTTTTTTTTTTCACATCTTTATTAGAGTATAATTGCTCCACAATGGTGTGTTAGTTTCTGCTTCACAACCAAATTAATCAGTTATATATATACATATGTTCCCATATTTCTTCCCGCTTGTGTCTCCCTCCCTCCCCTCCAGGCTGTCACAAAACACCGAGCTGATCTCCCTGTGCTATGCGGCTGCTTCCCACTAGCTAGCTATTTTACGTTTGGTAGTGTATATATGTCCATGCCTCTCTCGCACTTTGTCACCGTTTACCCTTCCCCCTAACCATATCCTCAAGTCCATTCTCTAGTAAGTGTGTGTCTTTATTCCTGTTTTACCCCTAGGTTCTTCATGACATTTTTTTTTTCTTAAATTCCATATATATGTGTTAGCATACGGTATTTGTCTCTCTCTTTCTGACTTACTTCACTCTGTATGACAGACTCTAGATCTATCCACCTCATTACAAATAGCTCAATTTCGTTTCTTTTTATGGCTGAATAATATTCCATTGTATATATGTGCCACATCTTCTTTATCCATTCATCCGATGATGGACACTTAGGTTGTTTCCATCTGAGCAAGTTTTATCTTCCTGTGAGTCAGACATGCTTGTTATTCATGTATCTACTACTGAGGCAACAAGGAGGCATCTTCACTATGATTAATTCGTCACAGGGGCACCATTCTTTATAATACTAATTCAACAATTGGCTGAAAGCTTTTTGTATTCCAGAAAATGTATTATGTTTGTTACCCAAACAACATATAATTTAGACGTCCAAAGTAGTTATCCTCAAGTTTATAAAGATAATGAGACTATAATGTTAGTTGGGTCACACACCTAAAATGCAGAGCCAAGAGTCTCAATTTTGCTCAATCAATATTAACTTTCTTTTTTCATAATCACTATGGGCACAAATGTTAACATTTGGGAAAAATGGTTGAAGGGTATATCAAAAAGCTTTGTACTATTTCTGCACTGATTTTCGTAGTCTGAGGTCATTTCAATAGGAAAAGTTAAAAAACAAAAGTATGCTTCTTTGTGATCTCCCTTATACAACAAAATGTAAGGACTCCATCCTGGCACAGACGACCCAATGCAGGAGGCTCTGCAGAACTTTCTGGTCCATCCTCACACAATCTGCAACTTGAGGTTGCCAGCATATGTCTTACCATTGGCTCTCCATATCTGCAGGTCCTGAATCTGCATATATGGATTGCCGACTGGACTGTGTCATTTTCTGTAAGGGACTTGAGCATCCATAGATTTTGGTATCTTCAGGTCTTGGAACCATTCCCCCATCGGATACCGAGAGATGACTGTGCATCCTTTATGCCAGGCTTTTCTTTCTGGCCAGAATTTCCTCCCCATCATTATAATGAAGCAAACCTCTACTCATTTATCAGGCCACAGATCATATTCCTCCTGCCTCAGAAAAATTCTTCCTGGACACTCCAGGCAGAATTAAGCATTTACTTCTGGATGCTCCTTACTATTTGCTTTTCTTTCTTTTTATAGCAAATATCTCTTAAGTCTTTGTAATCAGGCTTAACCTCAAAACTCTGTGATTCTAATCAAGGCAGAGATCATACTCTGCTCTCCCCCACCTCCTTTCCCCTACCCAGGCATATAATACATGAAGCATTTGAGATGCTTCATAAATGTCCTAATGGGTGGGCTTCAAGGTGCCAATCAGTAAAATGAAGTTTTAACTTGGTAGGGATATTTATTTTTTACCATATATCTAGACTTTATGTGTAACATTAATTCACCAAATGACTCAGTGAGGTAGGTGCCACTGCAACCTCCATTTTACAAGTGAGATTATATTATTAAAAAAGAGTGGAGTGGGAATTTGAACCTTCCCAGGTTGTCTGATAAGGGACCATCACCCTAATATTTCCATCTATGAAATCACCTCGAATACAACCTTTAATTATCCTGGTCCTACAATTTTTTAGAGCCATAAACAGTCATCTGTCATACAGTCCCCTGGTTACTTTTCTTTTAGAAAGAGATAAACAGTTCTATCATTTGTAGTGTTCTTCAGCTGACCGTATATTTTCTAAAATGATAAACCTATTTAGAATTTACCCCCAGGAAAGTCTCTAGCATAAAGCATGCATTCCTGTTCTTCATGATTCATAAAAATGGTTGATTATTCTTTTCTTTCACCAGATCTGCCTTTTTTTTTTTCCCCTAAGCTCTTAACATCAGAGGGTAACCTTAAATGGATGACATTTTCAAGTGCTTTATATTCTAGGTCTTAGGATCAGATGTTGCCATTTTCACAGACAGCTGTAGCTCCACTCACAAAAGGCCAAGTACCTTATAAAAGAAGGAGTCATTGTAAAGTAAGCTGTTCAAAGCCATATGCCTGATTCTTTTCAGGTGCAATAGGAACAGACTCTATTCAAGTGCTTCTCTGGGTTGGGGGCTGCTCTGGGGGTTGCTGGACCTACTCAAGAAATCATTTCCATTCAGTTTGTTTCTTGAGCATTTCCTATGTCAGATACTATGTTGAGAACTGGGCTTACAAACATAATGTAACAGCTTACCCTTTGTCCCTTAGGAAATTTACAATTCTATGGAAGAGCTTAAATTCCACCCAAATTTTTAATTCCAGAAACTTCTCTTTGTGCTCTAATTGTACAAAAGTTCTTAATACATTTTTTGTCTTTTTCTTTTCTGTCTCTTCCATTGGTTCTGCTTCCATGGGAGCACCTGTTCCAGTTGTTCACCTTGATCTTCCCATCTCAAGCACAGGGCTCTGCACCGTTTCTTGATCCTGTTTTCTGTCCCACAGTGGCACGCTGGAGCAGGCTGAGAGATTTATTTCAAGTACTCAGTGTGTGCGCAACACAAACACACACACAATTGGGTCTAGCTTTGTAAACCTGAGATGATTCATTTTACTATTTGCCCAAGAAAGATCTTATTTTCAGGACTTAACTTTGGTTTTCAGCTGAAGGAGATGTTGGAGAAATGTTTTAAAAACACAGGAACAGAAAGACAGGTATTTTCTTTAACCTTATATTCCTGTACAATATTAAGTCACCACTTTATGTCCTGTGTACTTGAACATCAAATAATGTTGCAATAATGTTGCAGCAGCCAACCAGGAATTGTATTACTACCATTTACACTAGCAAAGGAACCACAAAATAAAAGAATGACTAGGGGCCATACTGAGTAGCAGGCTTCCAGGTCTGGAGCAATCATATAATCAAACTAAAGTCCTGATGGAGTTGTCACCATCAGAGATCCATATCCTCAGATCCATTTTGTTGTGTGCCTGGTGAGCATGTATGTTATGGCATTAGCAAATTGTTATGGCATTAGCAACTGTGCAGCAACACAAGTGGAGGGGATATGTCTACCCACATGGCTTATGTGAAAGGATTAGGTCAAATCCTAATATGGGCCACATTCGCATGACCATTTTGTATAGGAATTAGTCAAGGAAGGCTGTATTGCCAACAAGAAATCTTTCTTGGAGCAGGGATGGATGTAACTGTGTCCTATGATGATGATCTTATACATGCATTTCTAAATACTGGAAAAAAGGACTGTGCTGGGATGCAATATAAATACACATAGTCACTACAAATATTTCTGCTGTCTAATTTCTGGAGCTTACAGTATAGTGCAATAGATGGATGATATAAATAAATAAACAAGAAATATTTCTGCTGTCTAATTTCTGGAGCTTACAGTATAGTGCAATAGATGGAAATATTTCTGCTAATTTCTGGAGCTTACAGTATAGTGCAATAGATGGATGATATAAATAAATAAACAAATAAACAAGAAACACAGACTATGAAAACTACTGTGAATGAAAGACCCAGGGGTCTAACATAGAATTTCAAGGAGACTTGGTTTAGATGCGGTGATCTGTGATTGTTTCACTTAGGAAACAATATTTAAACTGACATGTGAAGGTAGACCTAAGGGATTCACCACGATCCACCGTTGTGTTACTTGGATCCACTTCTGAGAGAATCTATTTCTGGGAGGAACTCATTCAGGATTCTGATGGCCCTCTCTCCCAGGGACCTTTAGAGAAGGACGTTTGCTAGGTGAACAGCTGTTCTGCGATAGCTCATCTAAAGACCACAACTGATACTTGTCTCTCTCCTCCATCTATTTTGTATTTCTCTTACCCTCAGTTATTACCTCTGCAGGTCCTGGTAATTTACCTACTGTTGTGACCAAGACCCTCTTTCTTGAGGAGTCTGTGCTTCTTTGACAGGTTTTGCTGTACTTGTCTACCTAACATCATAATTTTTATGTCAAGGGAGGACTCGGATACCAAAGTGGATAGCTTGGGTATAAAGTTTCTGTTCCCATTGTGTAACAACAGCCCTACTTCCTCCTGATGATCAGGGTCAATCATTCCTGTTGTTTCCTTGACAGAAGGGTCCGGAAGTGTCCAGGTAGCTTATAGTCCATCAGGACTCTTGCTGTGTCTCCTGGCAGAAACATTCTCATTTTGGGAGCGAGGACATCTAAAACTACTGAGCCCAGGGTTGTGGAGATGAGAGGCACACATTCCCCGAGTAGGGCATTGGAAGTGTTGGTAAATGGGGCCACTCCTGCTTTCACCCCTCAGTTCCCAGACTTGTGCATTCTTGTTTTTGAGGAAGGTGACATGCATACCAGGTTATAAATGTTATTGATTTAAAGTATACTCTGATACCTGGAAAATCCTATAAAAGTATCACCCCTGAGCTGGCCCTTCAGCTGAGCCTTTCATAGACTATTTCATCACTCTGTCAGGCTAGCAACTTCAGCCTATGTGGTATGAGAAATGATCAGTGGATCTAATAATGGTCATATGCCCACTCTCTTACCTCCTTTACTATAAAGTGGATCCTTTTTGACCCAGTGATATACTGGGGGCTATATCAGTGGATCAGATACTCTGTATGGCCCTCAGTTAGTGGTATTGGCTGACGCCCTTAAAGCAGAAAGGTAAACCCATGCCTAAAATATGTGCCAAAATGAATCACTGCCCCTTTCAAAATATAAAGGAGTCTTCCGGTCTTGCATGTAAAGAGCTTAGCAGTTGCCACTCCATCCCAACAAGCAGAAAGCTGAACAGACGAAAAAAATCAACAGCTCTTCTTGGAACTGTAAGGGAGAAGAAGACACAGGGCAAACTGCAGGCTCCAAGATTGGCAGGCAGGAAAATACAGAGTCCGAGCTTATAGAGCAGAGAGCCAAGAGCGTAAACCACTGCAGCAATCAGAGCCTGGTAGGAAAACCTGAACTATAATTGATGAATTGCTGGAGGCTCAGACAAGTCTGAGAGATAAAAGCTCCAGGGGGACCCCGTCATAGGGGAGGCCCCACAATACTGTGAGATATTCATCCAGGAGCTCTGGAAAAGATTCCCCTAGTAAATATCAGAGAAAAATCCCCTTGGGCATCTGGCAGCAAGAAAGGGAAAAGGAACCATTTTGAAATACACTGCAGTTCTCTGTTCTTACCGAGGGCTGCCCTGAGGTGAAACTAGTTAACTGGAGCCTACTGTTAGGTATTATCAGAGCCTAACTGACCTGGGAGAAGGAACATAAATACCCAACTGCAACCCACTCCAGCCATCCTTTCTCCCTAAGGGGGAGGGAAAAAAAAAAAGTAAAAAAAGAAAAACCACTGGTGAAGTTCATAGTCCAGAAGGATAATCTCACTAAAAGACTGACCTAACCATAGGAGTATAGAACCCTTCCCACCCCTCATACCTCACTATAATGTTACTAAAGGCCTATTTGCAGCAATCCCTTTTACCTGGTACTTTATGACCAGCTGTCAAGAAAAAAAATTACAAGCCATACCAAAAGGCAAAAAAAAACAATTTGAAGAGACAGAATAAGTATCAGAACAAGACATGACAGGGATGTTAGAATTATCAGACAGGGAATTTAAAACTCATAATCCAGATGGTGAAATGTTATTCAGCCTTGAAAATAAATGAGCTATCAAGCCATTAAAAGACATGAAGAAACCTTAAATGCATATACTAACTGAAAGAAGCCAATCTGAAATGGCTAAATACTTGATGATTCTAAAAGTATGACCTTATGGAAAAGGCAAAGCTATGGAGACATTGAAAGGGTTGCCAGGAGTTGAAGGGGTGGAGGTAGAAGAATGAATAGGTAGAACACAGAGTACTTTTAGGGTGGTTAAAATATGGATACATATCATTATACATTTGCCAAAAACCCATAGAATATACAACACCAACAGTGAACCATAGTGCAAACTGTGGTCTCTTTGTAGTGGATGCTCTGATAGGTAATAACATATAATACCACAGTAGCTCATCTTATGCTCATTCACATATGTCTATTCCCATCCCTCTACACAAGTCCTCTTCATTCTTTCCCTATTTTTTTCCTTCCAGGCTTCTAAGCAGTCTACCAAGTCATTCACCACTGCCCATGAGTCTATATGTGTTCTAATCCCAGACTACCTCTCAATTCACACAAAGTGAATCAGTTGCCCCACACAAATTTCCAAGCCCTTGAGAGGATTCCTGCTTAACACTCTATTTCTAGGTTTCCCTAGGGCTATATAGGGCAGCAGTCATCCATTTTTGGCCTGTGCCTACATATTGAGTGGACATTCATCAATCATTCATAAGGCATATCCCATATGGGCATAGGTATGAATTGAGGTAACTATCACAATGATGGAGGACGTATCATGGGGGATGGGACCTAGGCTACCTGCTTGTGTGTGTGTGTGTGTGTGTGTACATACACATACATATATATTGCTCACTTGTGCCTTGGTCCTGTTTGGCCTTTATCTCAGATTACTGCTTCTATCACATGATGATTTGCTGCTGGACCAGCCAGACTGTATTACTTGGTAGATTTGACATTACCCAGCTAGTGATGGGTACTTCTAGTTTTGTGGTAATTGATGTTCTGTGATCTGGTGTTCTATCTCTTCCAGAGCAAGTAATGAATACTTAGAGCTTATTTAAAAATTTGTATACTTTTGCACTGCAGATGGGATGGATTTGCTGCAGAATCCTAGGCATCTGTATTATGATTCTCTCAATGGGTCTATCCAGTAAGTTCCTTTTAGCATCTTATGCCACCACTGATACCTCTAATAACATAAGGCCTGAGAGAAGAAAGAGTCTAAGGTACAGAGCCACAGCTTTAACCTGCTGAAGAGCTTTTTCCTGGTCTAGACCCAACTCAAATCTGTTAGCCTTTCCTGGACCCAGTGTATGGTTTGAAGTAATTTTTTTGGGTATGAAATAAGCTACGTAGAAAAAAAAAGGCTTTTAAACACTGGGCTTCCTTCTTGATGGGAGAAGCAAGATGCAATATTTTTTCTTTTATTTTGGATAGGATGTCCAGGCATGCTCCAGACTATAGGATACCTAATTTTTAAAAGAATGTGGGAGTACCTGAATCATCATAGGGTTTATATCTTGCCAACCAGATTGTATATGTTGTAATAAAGCCTCCAATGTGCTCACCATTTCTTGCTCTTTGGTCTGATTATCATGACATGATCAACATATTGTGTTAGTCCACTGTCTTCTCCTAATGATTTGAAGAGGCCAGGCTGGTGATTTAAATGGAGATATGATAAAACCCACATCTCCTGCATCCATTAGGTTCTTAATGGTAGCCTGAATTTCTGTCTCTGCCCCTAGTATATGATATTGTTTCAATCTTCATTCCTGACTGGGAAGGGGAGGTGGTTTTAGAGGCTTCTAATTGGGCTTTCTCACTTTGATCATAGCTCTCACCACACCCTCCAAGGAAGCAATGGGGTTGCTGTACTAATGAAAAGCAATGTTTATTCTAATTATACCCAAAAGAACCAGAGAAATATCCACCAAGTGGGTACATGGATCCACTATATGCACTGTAACCAGACCAACTTGGCTAGGACTCCATTTGTTGTCTGGTCCTCATATGCCCAAATCAAACTGGTAAGACATGGTGCTGCTTCAGGTAGCCACATATCAGTGTCATTTTGGACCCTGTGTTCAGTAATCCTCAAAATATTTAGGTATTCGCCTTTTCCTAGTGTATAATTACCTAGGAAAATGGCAGCAGATTTCCTTTGGAGAAGGAATGTTTTTGGTTTTTTTTAATAGATCTTTTTTGGAGTATAATTGCTTCACAATACTGTGTTAGTTTCTGTTGCATAACAAAATGAATCAGCCATATGCATACACATGTCCCCCTATACCCTCCTTCTTGAGCCTCCCTTCCCTCCTCCCTATCTCACCCCTCTAGGTGGTCACAAAGCACCGAGCTGATCTCCCAGTGCTATGCCGCTGCTTCCCACCAGCCAAATATTTTACATTTGGTAGTGTATATATGTCGATGCTACTCATACTTCACCCCAGCTTTGCCCTCCTACCCCATGTCCTCAAGTCCATTTTCTGTGTCTACCTATTTATTCCTGCCCCCTGCCCTGCAACAGGCTCATCAGTAACATTTTTTTTTTAGATTCCACATATATGAGTTAGCATATGGCATTTGTTTTTCCTTTTCTGACTTACTTCACTCTGTATGACAGACTCTAGGTCCATCTACCTCACTACAAATAACTCAGTTTCGTTTCTTTTATGGCTGAGTAATATTCCATTGTGTATATGTGCCACATATTCTTCATCATTCATCTGTTGATGGGCATTTAGGTTGCTTTCATGTCTTGGCTATTATGAATAGTGCTGCAGTGAACATTGGGGTGCATGTCTCTTTTTGAATTATGGTTTTCTCAGGGTATATGACCAGTAGTGGGATTGCTGGGTCATATGGTAGTTCTATTTTTAGTTTTTTACGGAACCTCCATACTGTTCTCCATAGTGGTTGTATCAATTTACATTCCCACCAACAGTGCAGGAGGGTTCCCTTTTCACCACACCCTTTCCAGCATTTATTGTTTCTAGATTTTTTGATAATGGCCATTCTGACTGGCGTGAGGTGATACCTCATTATAGTTTTGATTTGTATTTCTCTAATAATTGGTGATGTGGAGCATCTTTTCATGTGCCTCTTGGCCATCTGTATGTCTTCCTTGGTGAAATGTCTATTTAGGTCTCCCTCCCATTTTTTAACTGGATTTTTTTTTTTGATATTGAGCCACACGAGCTGTTTGTATATTTTGGAGATTAATCCTTGGTCTGTTGTTTCATTTGTACATATTTTCTCCTGTTCTGAGGGTTGTCTTTTTGTATTGTTTATTGTTTCCTTTGCTGTGCAAAAGCTTTTAAGTTTAATTAAGTCCCATTTGTTTATTTTTGTTTTTATTTCTGTTACCCTAGGAGGTGGGTCAGAAAAGATCTTGCTGTGGTTTATGTCAAAGAGTGTTTTTCCTATGTTTTTCTCTAAGAGTTTTATAGTATCTGATCTTACATTTAAGTCTTTAATCTATTTGGAGTTTATTTTTGTGTATGGTGTTAGGGAGTGTTCTAGTTTCATTCTTTTACATGTAGCTGTCCAGTTTTCCCAGCACCACTTATTGAAGGCTGTCTTTTCTCCATTGTGTGTTCTTGCCTCCTTTGTCATAAATTAGGTGCCCATATGTGTGGTTTATCTCTGGGCATTCTATCCTGTACCATTGATTTATATTTCTGTTTTTGTGCCAGTACCATACTGTCTTGATTACTGTAGCTTTGTGGTATAGGTTGAAGTCGGGGAGCCTGATTCTTCCAACCCTGTTTTTCTTTCTCAAGATTGCTTTGGCTATTTGGGGTCTTTTGTGTTTCCATAATGAATTGTAAGATTTTTTGTTCTATTTCTGTGAAGAATGCCATTGGTAGTTTGATAGGGATTGCATTGAATCTGTAGATTGCTTTGGGTAGCATAGTCATTTTCCCAATATTGATTCTTCCAATCCAAGAACATGGTATATTTCTCCATCTGTTTATGTCATCTTTGATTTCTTTCATCAGTGTTTTATAGTTTTCTGAGTACAAGTTTTTCACTTCCTTAGGCAGGTTTACTCCTACGTATTTTATTCTTTTTGTTGCAATGGTAATTGAAAGTGTTTCCTTTCTGATTTTTCATTGTTGGTGTATAGGAATGCCAGAGATTTCTGTGCATTAATTTTGTATCCTGCAACCTCACCAAATCATTGATTAATTCTAATAGTTTTCTAGTAGCATGTTTAGGATTTTCTATGTATAGTATCATGTCATCGACAAACAGTGACTTCTGTTTTAAACAGTTTTACTTCTTCTTTTCCAATTTGTATTCCTTTTGTTTCTTTTTCTTCTCTGATTGCTATGGCTAGGACTTCCAAAACTATGTTGAATAAGAGTAGTGAGAGTGTACATCTTTGTCTTGTTCCTGATCTTAGTGGAAATGCTTTCAGTTTTTCACCTTTGAGTATGATGCTTGCTGTGGGTTTGTCATATATGGCCTTTATTATGTTGAGGTAGGTTCCCTCTATGCGCATTTTCTGGAGAGTTTTTTTTAATCATAAACGTGTGTTGAATTTTGTCAGAAGCTTTTTCTACATCTATTGAGATAATCATACGGTTTTTATTCCTTAATTTGTTAATATAGTGTATCACATTGATTGATTTGCTTATATTGAAGAATCCTTGCATCCCTGGGATAAATCCAACTTGATCATGGTGTATGATCCTCTTAACATGCTGCTAGATTCTGTTTGCTAGTATTTTGTTCAGGATTTTTGCATCTGTGTTCATCAGTGATATTGGTCTATAACTTTCTTTTTTGTAATATCTTTTTCTGGTTTTGGTATCAGGGTGATGGTGGCTTCGTAGAATGAATTTGGGAGTGTTTCTGCCTCTGCAGTTTTTTGGAAGAGTTTAAGGATCAGTGTTAGCTCTTCTCTAAATGATTTTTAGAATTCGCCTGTGAAGCCATCTGGTCCTAGACTTTGGTTTTTTGGAAGAATTTTAATTATAGTTTCAATTTCATTACTTGTGATAGGTCTGTTCACATTTTCTAATTCTTCCTGGTTCAGTCTTGGAAAATTGTACCTTTCCAAGAATTTGTCCATTTCTTTGTGGTTGTCCATTTTATTGGCATATAGTTGTTTGTAGTAGTCTCTCATAATCCTCTGTATTTCTGCAATGTCAGTTGTTATTTCTCCTTTTTTGTTTCTAATTTCATTGATTTGCGTCCTCTCCCTTTTTTTCTTGATGAGTCTGGCTGAGGGTTTATCAATTTTTTTTTTATCTTCTCAAAGAACCAGCTTTTAGTTTTATCGATCTTTGGTATATTCTTCTTTTTTATTTCATTTATTCCTGCTCTGATCTTTATGATTTCTTTCCTTCTACTGACTTTGGGGTTTCTTTGTTCTTCTTTCTCTAGTTGTGTTAAGTGTAGGGTTAGACTGTTTTTTTGAGATTTTTCTTGTTTCTTGAGGTGAGATTGAATTGATGTAAACTTCCCTCTTAGTACTGCTTTTGCTGCGTCCCATAGGTTTTGGGTCATCGTGTTTTCATTGTCATTTGTTTCTATGTATTTTTTAATTTCTTCTTTGATTTCTTCAGTGATCTCTTGGTTATTTAGTAACGCCCTGTTTATCCTCCATGTATTTGTGTTTTTACAGTTTTTTTTTTCCTGTAGATTGATTTCCAGTCTCATAGTGTTGTGGTCAGAAAAGATGCTTGATACGATTTCAGTTTTCTTAAATTTTCCGAGGCTTGATTTTTGACCCAAGATGTCATCTATCCTGGAGAATGTTCCAAGTGCACTTGAGAAGAAAGTGTATTCTGCCACCTTTGGGTGGAATGTTCTATAAATATCAATTACATCTATCTGGTCTATTGTGTCATTTAAAGCTTGTGTTTCCTTATTTATTTTCTGTCTGGATGATCTATCCATTGGTGTAAGTGGAGTGTTAAAGTCCCCTCATATTATTGTGTTACTGTTGATTTCTCCTCTCTTGGTTGTTAGTATTTGCCTTATGTATTGAGGTGCTCCTTTGTTGGGTGCATAATCATTTATAATTGTTATATCTTCTTCTTCGATTGATCCTTTGATCGTTATGTAGTGTCCCTCCTTATGTCTTATAACAGTCTTTATTTTAAAGTCTATTTTATCTGCTATGAGTATTGCTACTCCAGCTTTCTTTTGGTTTCCATTTGCCTGGAATATCTTTTTCCATCCACTTTAAGTCTGTATGTGTCCCTAGGTCTGAAGTGGGTCTCTTGTAGACAGCATATATATGGG